>NC_059296.1:25250326-25477826 GCF_017591435.1 Portunus trituberculatus
ACATACAAAAAGTAAGAAGCACTTGAAAAACAGTGAGCCATTTTCATCATCAAGGCAGATGAAAATTAATTTCTCAAGTAGAAAATTTCCGATTTTTAATATAAGTACATTCATTATATTTATTATCATACATATAAGGCAATAGTACATCACC
This sequence comes from Portunus trituberculatus, assembly GCF_017591435.1. Lineage (NCBI taxonomy): Eukaryota > Metazoa > Arthropoda > Malacostraca > Decapoda > Portunidae > Portunus > Portunus trituberculatus. Next base: position 25,250,481 of record NC_059296.1, read on the forward strand.
AAATGTTATTTGTAGGCTTTGAGAATTTAGCCATTATTATTAGCCAATTTCCATCTAAAGTTAGCCAATTTTAGCCAGTTTCTGTACCATATTTAGCCAGAATTGAGCTAAGCGATCTGGCAACACTGGCATAGTTTGCGCATAGTTTACGCACTTCCCGCATTGGCACGACGAGTATGCGCAATTCGGACGGTGTCGTGCTGACTTGGGGCACGCCATATAAAAAGGGGGCCACCCCAACCCCTGATCATTTTTGGATTGGCTGTGGAAGAGACAACATGCTGAATACCAGAGACACAATCATTGCAGAGAAGAGAAGATGCCTATACCTGGCAGCTGCTCTAGCCATTGTTGAAGAGCAGCAGAAAAGGTTGGAAGAGGCAGACAAGCAAGAAAAGGCAACACCACCTCAAAGAAAGATACAAAGGAAAGTGTGGGTCAGGGAGGCACGAGTTTGGACAGTATGACAGTCTACTGACTGAACTCCACAAGGAAGATCAAAGGGGCTACAAAAATTACCTCAGAATCACACCTGACCTGTTCCAAGAGATGGTTGAGAAGTTAACCCCTCGCCTCCAGAAGCAGTCCACCTTCATGAGGGAACCGATTCAAGTTGGACTCAAGCTGGCTGCCACCCTTCGCTTCCTAGCCACTGGAAATTCCTATCCAAGTCTGCAGTACAGCTTCAGGGTTGAAGCAAGTACCATCTGCAAGTTCATATCCGAGGTGTGTAAAGCCATCTCTGAAAATGACAGGTGTGAAGCTGTGACGATCACTGGAATGGCGAGCAGCTGCCCAGCCCTATATACATACCCCCCCCCCCACGAGCGCCACTGTCGCGCAGTACTCGTGAACTGTTCGTGAACTCGTCGTGAACGCCTCGTGCCATGCGCAAACTGTTCGTGAAGTGCGTGAACTAGTCGTAAACTGCTCGTGACATCAATGCGTGAAGTACACGTGACCGTTTCAGTGGGAAGGCCTTCCCACGCTGCGACGCACACCAATTCGTGAACATGTCGTGAACTCTTCGTGAACTGTTCGTGAACTATTCGTGGCAGTTCGTGACAGTCGTGGCATGGCGCGCACTGCCACGAACTGGCACGTATCCTCCCGCATCGTCCCGACGAGTTCACGACGAGTTCACGAACAGTTTGCGCATATTTCACGACTCGGTCGCGAAATTTTGTCGTGACCAAAATTTTGAACATTTCAACATTTTTGTCCAGACATGGCACACAGTCACGACATGTTTACGCACACTTCACGCCATTTTACGACCAGTTTACGCATTGGCACGACTTGAGTCGTGCCAATGCGTGCCACAAAATCGTGCAAGTGTCAGCCTCGCTTCAGCCTCGCTATACCATCCTCCACTGTTGACATGATATTGAGTGAAGGCCCATTCACATTCAGACTTTTTTGCCGGGGAATAACCCGATTGCTTTACCAGAAATTACATACATGGTAAAAGTGGGTGGGACTACAGAGCACGAGGGACACCCTCGACCAAAGGCATTTTTTGGGCATTTTGGCGGTGACTTACCCCACATTTACCAAGTCTCATATTAACAGTGGAGAAGGGTATACAGTATGTCAGCCACGTTACTTCCTCTTTCATTCTGCCTGCAAAGGCATTTCTTGCACCAATGACACCTCTTTTTCTTCTTTTACCTCAATTTTGTGGAAGCAGATGCCACAATAGTCCATAAGAGGACCTCTTAAACTATGTTAACAGTAGGGGCATCCATAAATGCAGCGCACGTACTTTCCCTCCAACTGCTCACAGGTGAATGAATAGTGCAGGGGAAGCTGCCTGTTTGTACCGAAGTTTGGACGCTCACCACCCATTTCCAACGCAATACCCCGGGTATTCCCCAACGAAATAGTCGGAGTGTGGACAGGCCTTGAGCATGGGGTAAGCTGGATTTCGTGTGTGGAGCAGCTGTTGCGTGAAAGTGACTTGTTTCACCCTTTGTGACTGTCGGTGGCTCGTGTGACGCCAATAAATACTGTGTTCTGAGAAGACCTCGGTGTGACAGTTTCCTCCTTCCTTCCCCATTACCCCAGCTGTGAACGCTAGAGGAGGCCTTTTTAAGGTTCGCTGCAGCATGCTCTCGCCTTCTTACCTGCCGCAGGCGTGAGGCTACACCAGTGTCACGGTGTTGGAGGCGGGTGATGACCTAACAGTTTATAGTAACGTTTATATAAGTGTGGCGCTGCTGCGCATGTTAGACATCCTTTGTCTTTTGAGTTGCTTCGTGACCCTTGGGTAGTCCGACCCCGGTGTCACTGGCTGCCCCGACGGTTTGCGGTTGAGTGATGTGAATGAAGTCAGAGAATTCATCACTGCTTCTACGCTCCGTCAGCGGTACACATCCTTGTTCCTGTTCCCATCATGCTCTATGACCGGCTATGGATAGCCACAAGAGTTCTGGTGCTGCTGCTGATGCAGGTTGTGTGGCTGTGCTCAGAATGGTCGACTGTTGCAGCCGTACGTGCAAGGTCAGAGTTGTCATGATGGCTACTTATACCCGGGTGTAGGTTGACACTAAGTTATTTATTTGTTTGTCTTAATTCACAGTAGTCTGCCTACAGGTACTTGATTATACAGATTATGTTATATCTAACTTACTCTTGAATCTTGTACCAGGAAAATTTGAGGTTTTTGAGTACGTTCACTGTTAGTCATGTTGATCGTCAGAAGTTCATTAAAGATAATTAGCCATATATCTAGGGAATTTCTACTGGATGTGTGATGATAATTATGTTGCAGATGGTAACGATTTGTTTAGTTTCTTTTTTTTTTTTTTTTTTTTGCTTGTCTGTTAAGAAGGCACTACTGATGAGACATTTCATTCTGCTTACCATACTGTGGGGGGAAAAAACTTGATATGTAATGGACATTCTTATACTGACGTCTGACAGTTTTACCGATGTTTAATGACGTTGGGGCTGTCTCGATGGGTGACTGAATCAACTTTATACCGTTTATGTAATATTCTGGAATTCATTCTAATTACCGATGATGGCAGTGTAGGGATGTACAGGTACTGCCTCCTTTACCTAATTGCGGGCACAGTTCAGTCTTTTCTGGGCAAGCTTTAGAGTTATAGACTTTGGCAAAGAGGAAACTATTCTAATATTTCCAGACATATAGCTTCTATGGATTGGAACTGAGTTTCATTATCTAGATGTGAATGCTATGTTCTCTAGACTCTGTAACATTCAACACCTATAGTGGAGAAATTTGGGTTTTACTAGTTTCGTACAATGAACTCTAGATTGTTGTTCTTACTACTACTGCGGGCCCAGGCTAGATAACGTTAGGTTAGGTTTATGTTAGGGTTAGGGTAGTGTCCTAGTGGAGGGGGCACACCCCCCCAGCTAAAATTAAAAATCGTAAGATCGTAATGTTACCTATGTAAGATTTCCCTAGATTTAGTTAAGTTCTTCAAATATATAGGGAAATTCCCCGAGATTTAAAAAAATATCACTCGTGTATGCCTCCCCTACCCAAAACCCCCAATTTCCCAAAGGCCCCCAAGCTTGGTGGAGGGGTTGGGGGCTGATGGTAGAGATCTGGGATATTGTATTAAACTATAGATTTACCGAAATTTGTCCCAAAAGTGCAAGTTTGTGATCCTTCTCAATGTGAAGTTAATGTTCCACATGCACAAGACTTGGTCAGCAAGTCTTTGTGGACCAATTATAAAATCATATGTTCATTATGGTAGGAATTCTTTGGAAAACAATGATGAACTGAGATGTTTCAGGTAATCAATCATCAATTCAAAAGTTATTCTTTGGTCAAACAAACAGAGTACGAAACATTGATGGTAATGAAGTTTACTACTAACAATAAATTCTTCCACTCATATAGCCTGTACACCAAAGGAAAGTGGGTAAACCAATGATTGGCCCGTTGATGCTGTGGCAGTGGCAAATACCTTTTGCTGCTGCTTTTGCATCAGTATATACGCTATTATAGATAAGTTCCTGACTTTCCTGAGCCCAACCAGATATATCATGGTAATATTGGTGATTTGGAAATAATCCCTGACAATATTGAGTTGGTTCTCTCTAACTTAGATGTGACTTCATCCTTGGGCCCAGATGGTATTCATTCCCTTTTGCCGTGCCTAGCCCCTGGCCATGATGTTTTTAGGTACCTGGGGGAAGCTGTCCTCCCCAATCTGTGAATTTTATTTTATAATGTGTATTTTAATGTTTTATTTACTTTAATTGTATTTTTAGATACTTTTAATTTCATAGTTTTCAATTGCTTTTAATTAGTTTTTTTTTTACAATGTTTTTCTTTTATTTATTTATTTATTTTATTTATTTATTTTTTTTACATATTGTAGCGGCACCAGATGATCTTTGATTTTGCAGCGCCTAAGCCAAAATCCATCCATCCATCCATCCATTCCCATTTGCTGAAATTATGCAGGTCTGAGCTTACCCTTTATTTTGTATCTTCCAGAAATCCTATAATACTAGTTCTTTGACCTCTAGCTATTTGGAAAAGGTCCCTTATCATCCCTATTTACAAGAAGGGATTAAGACATGATCCTCTCAGTTATAGACCTTTGTCCTTGACTTCAGTGTGCATTAAGTCTTGAATGGCTTTTGTGTAAATCTATGTTATTATGCTGGTGCTAGTGACCTATTAACCAAAGGTCAATTTGGAATTTGTGCCGGATGCTCTACTGAAGACTAGCTGCTTTGGACATACGATGAAATAGCTCAGTTTTTTATTAATGGTTTTAGATTTAATCTTGTTTGACTTTTCCAAAGTTTTTGATGTAGTTTACCACACCATACTTTTGGAAAAGATAGCTAAATTGGGCATTGCTGATAATGTCCTTGATTGGATTAACGAGTTAACTGGCAGAGTCTTGAACCTGGTAGTGGACCATGAGTATTGCAGTGCATATGATGTACACAGTGGTGTGCCTCATGGTTCAGTACTCAGACCACTTGTTTTACCCTTCTTTGTAAATTTTCTGACTCACAATATTACTGCTAGTACTGATGTTTTTGCTGATGACCTTAAAATATACCTTGCTACCAAGACTGACTCTTCTCATAACATGATGCTTGATATGGCCGTTTGTCAACAAGATGTTAATTGCCTCCACAGAGTCTCTTCATCCTGGGATTTGATAGTAAATGTTTCTGGATGTTCTATCATGCATTTAAGTAGACACCCAATGGATTGGTCTCCTCTTTCTGTATTGAGTCAGTACAATTTGGGTGGCTTTCCTATATCAATCAAGGAGTCTGCTACTTATTTGGGTGTATTGGTTGATTCCTCCTTGAAATTTCACCAACATATGGACGATGTTGTACAGAAGATAGGAAGTCTTTCACATCATGTACTTAAATGTAATAGTTAATCGTGATGCATTCTTCATGATACCCCTATATGTAAGGCCATGACTTGAATATGTAGCATCTCTTTAGAATATACTGACTAGCTATATGTGGAGGATATGAATTCAATAGAATCATTTCAAAGCTGCTGAACTAAACAGATAGTGGCATGAACCACCTCCACTATTCTCAAATGCTCAAGAATTCAGATCTTTAGTCTATGTAAGGCAGGCTTTTACGACACAAATGTTATCACATATTGGAACATCTTTTGCAGTAGCTAATTTTGCCATTTCTCTTTGTGAAGTCTTTATCCATCTTTCCACTGAATGGGGGTTCTGGATGGCATAGTTGGTTAAGTGGCTCGTGTTCTTACCTCTAGTCAAGGCAGCCTGGGTTCGAATCTTTGCCAGACCTAGTTGCCCAGTGGGAGATGTATCATTCTCCTGTTAATTCTAGCATTGCTATATGACCTTAGTTGTTGCAGTGCCTAATGGAATAATTTCCATTTCCTCCACTGACTGGATGAGAGGACACCAATTCAAGGTTGCATATGTCAGAACTCAGCTGGAAATATGTAGATGCTGTTTCAGTGTCAAGAGGAATTGCTTTGTGGAAATTTATTCCAGGTGACTTTGTTGCCATTCAATCTCTTACTCATGTAAAGCAAACTTTCGTAAAAACTTAAGTGACAGACGCTATTAGTATGTCTAATGATCTAATCCTGCTATCCTCTCCCAGTGGTCCCATCAACTCCCTGCTTTATTTATTTATTTATTTTCTATTTTATTTAATTTACTTTAATAAAAAAAATAATAAAATAATAAAAATAAAAATAATTATATAAAAGTAAAAAACGAAATAAAATACAATATTTTTTTATTTTTTATTTATTTAATTTATTTTATTTTATTTTATTTATTTATTTTTATTTTTATTTTTTTATTTGTTTATTTATTTTTTTATTTTTTTGCTGTTAATGATGCACCATCTGGCTTTTCTTCTCAGTAATTTATTAAGTAATATGATTGATGAGCTGGTACATCAGCAGAGTGTGGCTCCACAGGACCTCTACCAGTCCTTCACTAATATAAACCCGGAGCCCACCAGCTAAGAGGCCTGTTATAGCTGGTTAGTGTTGTAAAGCTGATTATTCACAAGTTTGGTTTCATCATTGTGAGGTTCAGTGTTATAATTTTTCATTTCTGATTGTTGAGATACCTGTGATTGACATGTTTGCACAAGGTTCAGCAGTAAACATCTCGTATTATATGAGATAACCTATGACAGATATATTGTCATACATATGGCATATGCTTGTGAAAGGTTCAGTGATGAATCTGACATTATGATTATTGGGGCAACCTGTGACTAATATGTTGTCACACATTTGGCATATATTTCTGTAAGATTCAGTTATGAATTTCTCATTTATGATTGAGATAACCTGTATGTAGTTGATATATTGTCATACATTTAGAATGTGTTGTGCAATGCAATTTATTGATCTCCTTCACCTTCCTAGGTTGAATACTACACCTACAATAAAGGATCTGGCATATAGCAGGCCTTTCCACTCCCTTGGGACGATACAAAGACAGTGATACCAGGATGAACGTCAGTATGTATACTGTCACAAGATTTTACCATTTTCTGCTCAAGTAAGTTGTGTACTGGTCTGTAAGTTGGCCTCATTATTCTCTAAATTATCTATAACCAGTGAGATATGGTAAATAAGGGGAAAAGGCAATAGAAAACTGGAAAAACTCACCCTTTAAAAAAAAAGGCAGGGGAAGATCTACTAGCATATGGTGATTAATTTTAGTTGTACTAGGTGTATGTGTATGGTGTAGTCATGCATGACTACACCATACACGGTGTCATTGTCTTTGTAGTCATGCATGACTACATGACATGACCAGAGTGACACATTTGTACTACATACAAAGCTAATTCGATTGGGCTGTGTTGTGAGTATAGGCTAAGCAGTGAAGGGTGACAGCATTGGGAGGAATGTTAGCTGCTATGTGCTTAGTTGTTAATGCCACTGCTTTGTCTTGTATATACCATTGTAGGATTGCTACGTATGTACTGGCTCCCATGTACCACTGTTTTAGCATCTATGTACCAAACAAGGCTTGGCTATTATGTAGTAACTAGCAAGTATGGAGATAGAATAATGTGATTATTCTCAACAATCAAATAAGAAACCTTTTCCTCAATCTTTATTTGTAAAACATCTAAGGTTTTATTAAACAAAATTCACATGAAATACAAATTCAGATGCTTTATGTGTATCAAAAAGTATATTACTAGTGCTTTAATGATAAATCCTATAAAATACTTGTAGCTATAAGAAAAAACTGTCAAAAAAATGTAATGCAATGTCAATAAAATGACACTATAACTATAGACATAAAATCATAAAAATATTGAAATTACATAATGAAGAAATAAAAAAAAACAAATAATAAGAATGAAATTAAGACAATAAAATGATTGAAATATTTGACAAAATCATAGATAACTAAAACTGCATATAACTGTTAATGAAGTACCTTTATAAGAAAATTAGAGAAAAATTAATATTTAAGTAGTATATACAGTATTAATAAGACTAAATTAAGAGATGAGACAAAAGCATCAAGTATCAAAATTTCATGCAATAATTAAAATACATGTCAACAAATAAGATCAATAACATTAAGCAAATCACTGACTTAATATATAGGTTTAGTTCTCAGCATGATCCATCATTTCAGCCCACAGGTTTAGAAATTCTGATATTATGGGTTTTTCTCATATTTCACCCATAGGTCATCGAGGATGGTTTGCTTTTTGATAGCATGCTTTCTTTGGTACCTATACATTATCGTCTGATACTAGTTTCACAATCGTAGGAATTCAACTAAATTCATCCTGTAGAATAATTAAGAGATGCATATATATAGAATTGTTTTTCTTACCATGTTAGCTGCATGGTGCCACCCTTCAGCATCGTTATTATTCCAAACTTGAAACTTGTAAGACCTCCAAGAATGTGGAGGATGCATTTTGTGTCTGATACACACTTTTTCATGGTAGGTAATGAGATCTTGGAAGTTGCTGATTAGGGAGCTGCTAGCTGGAGATATGGCAAAAAAGATGTAGATAAGTTTGGCAGCATCATTGATTGCTGAATTAATTGTCTTACAGTGAGTTGATTGATATAGGCATTTTATATACCTTGTTTCTTATCTTGCAATACACTGCTTGGACTTAATGAAACCAGCAACCATTCAGAGAATAATAGGAAACCAATGAGCAGGTCCACTCAAGTGTTTAAGTAAATAATGAGCAGGTCCAGTGGAATTTCAAAGGAATAATAATAGTGTTGCGAGTGTGTGTGTGTGTGGTGGGTGGGTGAATGAGTGAGTGAGTGAGTATGTGATTCAGTATAGCATTGAACTGGCAAATGTTTTTGGAGGCAAAGGTTCAGAGGTGGCGTTGACAGCAGAAGCGGATTTGACCACCACATGCCACTTCGATTGGATGTTCTCACCTACTGCACCTTGGACAGTTTACCTACTACACCACATCCCATTCCTCAGGAGAGACTTGGCAGTAGAGCTGGGAACCTGTGTTCTTTATCGTGCATGTATATTGCAGAGCCAGAGACAGTGTTGTGGGCTGCTGAGAGGGACCCAGCCCTGTAGCCTGTGCCACTGAGTACTGCCGTGTAAAAACGGCTCTGTCTGCTGTGGAAGTATTACGTGTGCCTGCCCCGATTGACTATGTACTGTGACCCAGTTTGTACTTGTTTTATTATGTAAGAGGGGAAAGCTGGCCAAGGACAAAAGAAAGTGTAAAAGAAAAAAAGGCTCACATGGAATGCCAGTCCTAGTGCAGGTTCGAGATTGTTAACCAAGGAGAGGGGATAAATGTCTTGAAACCTCCCTCTTAAATGAGTTCCAGTCATTAGGAAGATGGAAATAGAGAAGCAGGCAGGGAGTTCCAGAGTTTATCAGAGATAGGTATGAATGATTGAGAGTACTTGTTAACTTTTGCATTAGAGAGTGGACAGAATAGGGGAGAGAGGAAGAAGACAGTCTTGTGCAGAGATGCAGTTGCAAGATCAGGAGAGCAGTTATGAAAATAGCAATAGTAGATAGCAGGAGATACAACGTTGCATTGGTGAGAAATATGCTGAAGACGATCAGTCAGAGGAGAGGATTTGATGAGATGAAAAGCTATAGATTTCACTTTATCTAATAAAATTATGTGGGTGGAATCCCCCCCTTTACATACAAAGAATGTTCCATACATGGGTGGCTAAGGCTTTTGTATTGAGTTAACAGTTGGGGGGTGGGGGGTGAGAAAAACTGGCAGATTTTTTTTGTTTTCATGGCCTATAGCACCTGTAGGTCTACTTGAAGAGTATGGGAAATGCTGTCCAGCTTCCACCCATTAGTGGCACAGAGAATTTTATTTATAGTGGTACCCATATTAGGGCCCATATCACCACCCAAGTGCATCTTTGGTGTAAGACAATTACACCTCCACTTAGAATCTGGGTATCATGGTGACATGTAGGTAACTTTAAACCACTTGACAAATGACAAAGTTTTAAGATGGCTCTTGTTGGGATTCAAACCTACGCATGGACATCTGCTCAATCCCACCCTCATCACCTTATTCACTACACCACTGCCTCACTAGACGCCTCAGAATGCGTAACTTCATAAAAGCTGTTAACAAGAGATGAGATGTGAAGTTTCCAGTTTAGATTGTAAGTAAAGGACAAACCGAGGATGCTCAATGTAGAAGAGGGTAATAGTTGAGTGTCATTAAAAAAGAGCTAGGGAGAGTTGTCTAGAAGGTCATGTCAAGTTGATAGATGGAGAAATTGAGTTTTTAAGTCATTGAACACTACAAAGTTTTCTTTGTTGTGCTGGTGGAAAGTTCATGTGCCTTTGTCTTTCCAGTGCCAGTGCTTTCCTGGTGTTGATTTGTACTATCACTGACTGACCTTGCCCTCAACATCTGTAACGAAAACATAGGGCTAATGCTACAGCCACTACAACAGCCGTCCAGGTAAAACTGTGCAGTGAGGAGTGGAGGTGCAGCAGTACGCTAACGCTTTACCACTTTTTAGAGAGCCAGCACTCAAATGGGCTTTTTTTTTTTATATTTCCTTGTTTTGCCCTTGGCTGGCTCTCTCCCCTACATAAAAAAAAAATAAAATAAATGCTATTGTAGATTCTCTCTCTCTCTCTCTCTCTCTCTCTCTCTCTCTCTCTCTCTCTCTCTCTCTCTCTCTCTCTCTCTCTCTCTCTCTCTCTCTCAAGTTGTTAATGTATTTGTATTTCATGTGTGATAAAGTATTAAGTACAGGCAACCCCCGCTTAATGAACAGGTTACGTTCCTAAAAAAACATTCATTAAGCAAATTTTCATTAAGCGAACCAATTATAACAAGTTTGACCCCTGCCTTGAACTTCCATTGAGAATAAACAAAGCAAGAGTGCATCATAGTACAGTAAAAGGTTTAATGAAAGTAAAAATTATGAAGTTAAACATTTAGCCAGTTTAATTTAAGTCATTATAATGTACAATAATGTACGTATGTACGTAACTTTATAATGTTGTTGATCTTAAATTTATGAAGGGAGGGAGAGTGAAATGGGAAAGACACTAACTGGCAACCTGTGGAATGTAAACAAAGGGCGCATCATTGTACCGCATACAAAACTTGTGTACCATATTTCCACAAGGCTTTCCATTTTATCCATTGCAGAGTCACGAGTTCAGGTGATTCTTTTAGCTTGCAAGGAAGATATGGTCTCACCATCCTTCTTAATAGAGTCTGCTGACTTGAAAATAGTAGAGACAGTAGATGGAGTTAAGCCATGGTGGCAAGCAATGCTATTAGTTTTCTCACCTCTCGTGTCTGTGAATAATATCCAGTTTCACTTCGAGAGTAAGAGACTTCCTTGTCTTCGTAGCAACGCTAGGCGACATTGCAGGGCATTTTGGTGGCATGTTGAGCGAGGGAAGACGAGGTGTTGCTGACGCTGTTATTGTTTTGAACTAGGGGGAGTGAGTGGTGTGCATTTTGTTCACAAGAGGCACTGGTGTATTCAAAAGCCTGTCAGCTTGCGTGATACAGCGGGGCTATCAAACTTGGAAAAAATTACCTGGATAAAATTTTGTTAAAGCGAGTTTGGTGTTCGTTATACGAGCAGATGGTAGTAAAAGGAAACGTTCGTTGTAGCGAAATTTCATTGTGTGAATCTTCGTTAAGCGGGGATTGCTCGTATATATACACTGTTTGATTGTTTATGGTGCATATCAGCCAGAGATGGTACATGGCAACCATTGATGGTACATAGCTAAGGATGGTGCATAGCACCCAACAGTACATACAGGCCTGTTCTCATGGGGAGGAGGTGGCATAGCAGGACCTTATGTGAAGGGTAGGCCACTGTCTAGGATAATCAAGTGTCTAGCAGTATTTATTGAGTTACCAAGACAATGTAAAACCCTCCGGCATACCTTGGAACTCGGAACACTGCCAGCCAGTGGGGAAAGAATAACTCAATCCATTTAGGGAGCATCAGTATCATCTAATTTTCTGCCGATACTACAAGCTAGGGTCTTAAAAAGGAATTTATTACATCATGTATCTCACTCTGGAAGTTATTCTGTTCAGCAGAATCTGGATGATTTATAGCAATAAGAAATAAATTAATGAGTGCCAAATTGTTTAGTATAATACAGCATATTGAATCTAAGGTGCGTAGTAATAGAATATATTCCATGCTAATGAGTCACACTGCTATCACACATGTACGAGACAGGGTGGTAGTGGACTCAGGACCAGCACACAGACACACTATAGCCTGCTGCCATGTGTATGAGTTAATGTTTGCCAGGAATATTATCATGCTTTCTTATTATCTATTAGATTTTAATTCTTCTGACAGACTGTAAATAGCATTTCAAGTTATGAGACAGCAGTATATTTGTATTAGTGAACAAAGTGAAGGTGGGTAGGAGACCAATAATGCTGAAAATGAGATCTCAAGTGGCTATAGAGGAAATTATGGCTAGGAAAGGGAAGCTGGCTGATGATGTTGATCACAAGGAAATTTGGATAAAAAGAGATATGAACTTAGAGGAAAGGGAAAAGGAGAAAGTGCTAAGAAGTGAAGCTAAGGAAAAAAACGAGAAAAGGGCAGAGAGAGAAGAATTTTTTACTGAAGGGTTCTGGATACGAGACTAAAGAAGTGGTACCTGAGGAAAAAAGAGGAGGTTGTGGAGGAGGCAATGAATTAAGAGTGACTTGTACTAAGATAGATGGGTTGTTATCAAGCACATTGGAAGTTCGGGATTATTTGAAAGAGAAAAAGCCGGATGTAATGTGCATCGTTGAAACAAAACTGAAAAAAGTGATCCATGTCAACTTTAAAGAGGAGGGATATAGTACCCGGAGGAGGGACAGGAAGAATAAAGGGGAAGGAGTGCTAATAATGGTTCTTGATAATATATGTGTGGAGGATGGACAATATGGTGAGGACAAAGTGGAAGTAATGGGAGAACAATCAGAACAGAAGATTTGAAGAAAAGAAAAATTATAGTTACATATGTTCCACCAAAGACTAATACATGGGAATCAGAAAAACATAAAGATATGCAAAGAGAGGTGATAAAGTGCCTAGATAACATGATAAGAAGAGATACAAGAATACTCTTAGTTGGAGACTTTAACTGTAAAAAAATAAACTGGAGAGAGATGGAAGTACTAATGGATAATGCTGGGCAGTGGAGCAAGAAGGTGTTACAGTTGAGAATAAGGTTAATACAATGGACCAGTGGGTGCAGGAGTCAACAAGGTATAGGGCGGAAGAAGAACTATCGTTGCTTGACCTAGTTTTCACAAAAAAAAAACAGAGTCCCCTCCAATCATACAATACCTTAGTCCAATAGGGAAAAGTGATCATGTGATATTAAGGCGCGAACACACTTGCCTAGAACATTGCCCGAAACACTGCTCGACGCATGAAGGACAGTACTGGGACAGTGTTTCGGCCACTGTTTCGGGCAAAGTCATGGACATGCTGGAAACAGAGGTGAAATAGTGAAGTTTTCACTTTGTTCTTGTATGTTGGATCTGTTGGATCCCATAACACTGGGTGTGACTGATACAGTTCAATCAACATGCATGTCTGCTCCTTGGTCCACTTCATTGTCCAACCACACCATGCACTGCCGTCGCTTGACTGGTGTGGATGATACATGTCAGCAGCTCGTAGCCTCGTCCACATCAGTGCTACCACCATGTCACAGGCAGAGCTGCCAACATGATGTGGACATTAGTGCCTCGAATGTGTCTGTGACAAAGATCGAGACATGCTTCCTTCATGCGTCAAGCAGTGTTTCGGGCAATGTTCTAGGGCAAGTGTGTCCACGCCTTTAGAGATGCAAATGCAGGAGGAAGATGAGATAAGTTATAGAGAGGACTATAAAGGAAAGAGATTAAATTGTGCAAGAGTGGATATTGAAAAATTAAGGATTTATTTTGCTGATATTGAGTGGAGTAATATTATGTGCAGAAAGACTACAAGAGAAATATGATATATTCTTGCAGAAATACAATGAAGGAGTAAAAAAGTTTGTTCCTGCTTATAGAGTTCAGAAAAAAATACATGCTTGGTACAATGCAAATTCTTACAAGCAAAAAAGGCAATAGATAAAGCATGGAAGAAACTCTTAAAGCAGGGAAATGACTATAACAGATGTCAGTACAAAGATGCTAGAAATGAATATATTAGAGTAAGGAGAGGAAAAAAGACAGTTTGAGAAAGTTTGAGAAGAATGTAGTGGATAAAAGCAAAGATAAACCCAAACTTTTCTACAAGTTTATAAATGGCAAAACAAAGAATAAGGAAACAATTGAAAAAATAATTAAAGAAGGGAAGACATACCAAACAGAGAAGGAAATGTGTGAAATAATGAATGAGAGCTTCAAAACGGTATTCACTGCAGATGATGATTTCACAGAACCTAATAGGACATTGGATTGCCAAGGATTACAGGAGATTGCAGTGCACAAAGAGGATATTGGAAGATTACTGGATAAGTTGGAAGTCAGAAAAGCAATGGGGCCAGATGGTGTATCAGGCTGGGTGTTGAAAGAATGTAAAGAGCAATTACTGGATCCAATTTAGGAAATAATTAAAAGTTCAATAAATGAAGGGAAAGTTCCACTAGAGTGGAAGAGAGCCATTGTAATACTGATATTTAAAGGAGGAAAGGCAATTCAATCACTTAACTACAGACCAGTGTCACTTACAAGTGTCTTAGGGAAGTTATGTGAAATAATTATCAAAGAAAAATGGATTAAATTTCTAGGAGAGGAACAAGTCATAATGAACAGACAGTTTGGGTTCAGGACAGGGCAGTCATGTGTATCAAACTTATTAAGCTTCTACTTGAGAGCTATTCCATTACTTGAAAACAGAGATGGATGGGTAGATACAGTATACCTGGACATTAAAAAGGCTTTTGATAAAGTCCCGCACGGAAGACTTCTTTGGAAACTAGAGTACATAGGAGGACTGCATGGAAGCTTGCTGAAATGGACAAGAGATTATTTGAAGGTTAGGGAAATGAGAACTGTGATCAGAGATACATGCTCATCCTGGGGTAAAGTAACTAGCGGAGTGCCACAAGAGTCAGTGTTAGCCCCCATTGTGTTTCAAGTTTATGTGAACCACATTCACATTGGGATGAACAGTTATGTAAATTTATTCGCTGATGATGCAAAGTTGTCAAGAGTCATCAAAACCAGAGAGGACTATCTGCTGTTGAAGGAAGATTTAAACAAGATCTATGAATGGAGCAAGAAGTGGAAATTGGAATTTAATGCCAAGAAATGCCACATAATGGAACTAGGAAAGAGTAAGAGAAGACCAGTATGGAACTATTTGATGGGAGAGGAGCAAATAATGAGGACTAAAGAGGAAAAAGATCTTTGAGTGATCATACAAGAACATCTGAGCTCTGATAAACACATAAGCAAGATATTTGGACTATCATATAAGATGTTGACTAATATAAGAGTGGCATTTCATTATATGGATAAAGGTATGATGAAAAAAATCATCACAAGCATGATATGCCCAAGGCTGAAATATGCAGCAGTGGTATGGTCTTCGAGCTCTTAAAACAGTGGTTCCCAACCTTTTAGTGATCTAGTACCACTTGGAGGTCCTGTACAGTCGCCGCGTACCACCTGGTTCCAGAGAAACTCAATTAGATCAGATATTACTTTATTTACCATAATTTTACAAGTAGAACACACAAATGAACTAAAAAAAATTCAACTCAATGCGAGGGCTGCATCTGCTTCTTCTCCACCAGCTGGTCAATGCGGGGCATGACTTTGCTCACAGCACATCGGAAATCATGCCCGGGAGCAGCAAGACGGTTCCGGCTCTTCGACTTGATGGTCATGAAGGCTGAGAACCCTGTTCGCACTCCACGTCGAGGGAAAATCAGTAGCTGGGGAACAGCGTGACGGGCTAACGTTGGGTACGAGGAGGCCATGCTTACCCAGAAGTTTAAAGGTGAGCATTCTTTGTGCTTCGTCTTTGCTGTCTCATCAGCCTGGATGTCTATGAGTTCCTCTTGTTCCCCGGTCCCGACAGGCTGATTGGCTGGATCAACGGAGAACGGATTGGCGATGTAGGCACAACATGTCACATCCGGGAAATAATGCTTCAATTCAGCCTTGAGCAGTGAGAGGTGATGGACGATTTCTTGGGCTAATTCATCACTGGGCTCGCTCTCAAGGGTAGTCAGGAGTTCAAACATTCCGTAGCGTTTGCTCTCCACGTTCTTCATCCACAGATCCAACTTCCGGGCAAATGCTCCCAGCTTCGAGATGAACTCTGTGACAGTGCAGTTGGGCCCTTGGAACGACAAGTTTAAGTGGTTGAGGGCTCCAAAAATGTCCGACAGGTAGGCCAACCTTGAGATAAACTCCTCGTCCTCCAGATCTTTCTGAAAATCATGTTCCTTTTCCGTGAAGAATACGAGGAGTTCATCCCTCAGTTCAAAGAGACGCCTCGTCGTATTACCCCGGGAGAGCCAGCGCACTTCTGTGTGGTAGAGGAGACAGATGTGGTCGGAGCCAAAATCTTCACAGAGCAGCTTGAACAGTCGAGTATTCAGGGCGGATGTTTTGACGAAATTCACGATTCTAATAACTCGGTTCAAGCATGATAATAACTTTGGAGGGAGCACCTTAGCACAGAGGGCGAATCGGTGTATGAAGCAGTGGACAGCTGTGGCGTTTGGTGACACAGCTTTCACATGGGCTTGAAAACCTGACTTTCGACCGAGCATCGATGGAGACCCATCTGTCGTGCATCCGACCAACTTTCCCCAATCCAGTTCATTCTGCTTGAAGAAATCGTCCAAAACGTTGAAAACATCCTTTCCTGTTGTTGTACTGGACAGATCCTGGTTCAGCAGTAACTCAGTCTTCGTACCGCAGTGTTAAAATTATGGAATTTGCCTATAAATTATGGCAGATTTTGTGTATGAATTATGGCAGTAATTATGGCAACTTGATTAACTCAGTTTGGCAGATGGCAGACAGTGTATGGCAGATGGCAAACGCGTGTCAAATTATGGCAGAATTCCATAATTATGGCAGACCGCAACACTGAGTCGCCAGCATACGTTTTCTTTCTGAGTCTGACCTGTTCGGTTCGGGTTCAATTCACACCCACACATTGTCACATTATTGACTATTTTATTTTATGTTAGGGCCATAGGCAGTAAACATTTTTGTGAAGTAAAAAATAACTAAAAAATCGTTCATGACCCCCGAAAGTGCTCGCGTACCACCTGGAAGGCCCTCGCGTACCACTAGTGGTACGCGTACCACAGGTTGGGAACCACTGTCTTAAAAGGATATAAGAAAATTGGGAAGGATACTGAAGATTGCTACAAAGATGGTGCCGGAATTAAAGGATCTCATATATGAAGAACGACTGAAGGAAATGGGACTGCTAACCTTACAAGATAGAAGAGAACACGGGGACTCAATAACAATGTATAAGATAGTAAATGATGTTGAAAAGATAGACAAAGAAGACCTGGTGCTGTTGACGGAAGATGATGGAAGGACAAAAGAACATGAAAAGAAGATCAGGATGAGGCAATGTGTGAAGGATATTGGAAAATACAGTTTTCCACACAGAATGGTGGAAAAATGGAATGCATTGGATAATGGAATTGTCACAGCACATAGTGTGCATAACTTTAAAGAAAAACTAGACAAATGGAGATATGGAGACAGGACACGATGAGTCCTGCTTGAACCCTGTACAATACACATACGCTCACACATACACGAGAAAAGGACAGATAGAGAAGAAGAATTTTTACTGGACGGTTCTGGTCCTGGATAGGAGACTAAAGAAGTGGTACCTAAGGAAAAAAGAGGAGGTCGTGGAGGAGGCAATGAATTAAGAGTGACTTATACTAACATAAATGGGTTGATATCAAGCATATTGGAAGTTCAGGATTATTTGAAAGAGAAAAAGCCGGATGTAATGTGCATTGTTGAAACAAAACTGAAAAAGAGATGTGGAGCATGGAAAAGGTGGAGGAGAAATAGAAATCCAGCAAATAAGGAAAACTTCAAAGCAGCGAGAAATGAATATGTTAAGGTGAGGAAGGAAGAGGAAAAGAACTTTGAAAAAGACATTGTCGAAAAATGGAAGGAGCAACCAAAATTGTTCTATAGATTCATAAATGGAAAAATTAGGCAAAAAGAAACAATAGAAAGGTTAAAAGGAGAGAACGGGATGGTGGGAGACCCAAAAAATATGGCAGAACTATTAAATAAAAAATTCCAGGAGGTCTTTACTAAGGAATCCAAATTTGAGAGACCACAGAGTAATAGAGAGACAATCTATATGAAAGAGATTAAAGTAACCAAGCTTGAAATAAAAGAGTTAATGAAGGAACTGGATGAAGAGAAGGCAATGGGACCAGATGAAGTCTCAGGCAGAATACTGAAAGAATGTAGGGAAGAACTAGCAAGTCCTATATACATCATAAAATGCTCAATAGAAAATGGAACAGTACTAGTAGAATGGTAAAGAGCTGAGGTGGTTCCCATATATAAGAGCGGAAGGAAGGAAGAACCTTTAAATTACAGACCGGTATCACAAACTAGTGTAATATGCAAGATGTATGAAAGATAATAAAGAAACAATGGATCAAATTCATTGAAAACAACAAATTAATATCAAATAGCCAATTTGGTTTTAGAAAAAGATGGTCTTGTGTAACTAATTTATTGAGTTTCTATTCTAGAATAGTTGATAGAGTACAAGAGAGAGAGGGATGGGTTGACTGTATTTATTTGGATTTGAAAAAGGCGTTTGACAAAGTGCCACTTACAAGATTACTGTGGAAGTTAGAGGAGAAGGGTGGCTTAAAAGGAAGCACATTGAGATGGATAGAAAATTATTTGAGGGGGAGAGAAATAAGGACAGTAGTTAAAGATATGAAGTCAAAGTGGAGAGCAGTAGAAAACAGAGTGCCACAGGGGTCAGTATTGGCACCAATACTTTTCCTCATTTATATTAATGACATGCCAGAAGGAGTGAACAGCTACATAAATCTGTTTGCGGATGATACGAAACTGTGCAGAGTTATAAAGCAAAAGGAGGATTGTGAAATACTGCAAGAAGACCTAAATAAGATCTGGGAATGGAGTAAGAAGTCGGAAATGGAATTCAATGTGAACAAAAGCCATGTCATGGAAATGGGAAAGAGTGAAAGACAACCTGTGGGAATCTATAAGATGGGAGATGGAGTAGAACTGGAGAAAGTCAAAAAGGAAAAGGACTTAGGAGTGACGATGGAAGAAAACAATCAACCAGTAAGCCATATTGATAGAATTTTTAGAGAAACATATAATTTGCTAAGGAATATTGGAGTAGCATTTCACTACATGGACAAAGAAATGATGAAGAAATTGATAAGTACTATAATAAGACCCAGATTGGAATATGCAGGAGTAGTGTGGACCCCTCATAAAAAGAAACACATAAGGAAATTGGAGAGGCTACAAAAAATAGCTACAAGAATGGTTCCAGAATTTGAAGGGATGACATATGAGGAGAGACTAAAGGCTATGGATCTACCAACCCTGGAACAAAGAAGGGAGAGAGGAGACCTGATACAAGTTTATAAATTGATCAACGGAATGGACCAAGTGGATAATGAGAAACTGATCCTGAGAGAAGAATATGACATCTGAAGCACAAGATCGCATAGTAAAAAGCTGAGAAAAGGAAGATGTCTGAGAGATATTAAAGAAATATAGTTTCCCGCAGAGATGTATTGAGACGTGGAACAGTTTAAATGAAGAAGTAGTGTCTGCAACGAGTGTGCATACTTTTAAAGTAAGATTGGATAAGTGTAGATATGGAGACGGGGTCACACGAGCATAAAGCCCAGGCCCTGTAAAACTACAACTAGGTAAATACACACACACACACACACACCCTTGATTGTTTTCCCAGAACACGAAAGGCACGCCTGCATCTCCGTGAGCCACTCTGGGTTCTCAATACGATGTTTGGAGTCTGTTGTCCATCACCACTATCTGTCTTCTCTCTGTTCTGAGAAAACAGGTGGATCCTCTGAATCATTTTCAGAGTCTTCACTACTGCTGTTTTCACTTTCTTCAGTTTCTTCCTCATAATCACTGTCACTGTAGTCAGGCTCAAAAGCACTGCTAAATAAAAATTATCTGTCTTGTTCCATAGTGAGTTATGAACTGAGACGTCACTTCGCTCTTATCAGGTTGCTTTTGACACGGCGGGTCACTGGGGTTGCCAAGTGTCGCCCTCAGAATGGAAGAATAGCTTAGTTACCCCTAAATATACAGAGATAGTGACAACACTACAGGTGGAAAAAGAAGCCAGATACTTCCACTCGCCATCTGACTCGAGAAACCACGCGTGGAGCTCAAACATGAGGCGCGAAAATTCTTGATTACGGGAACGATCGCCGTCGCTACGGACACATTGATGCAATCGTTCATATACGATCGCTGGAACATAAGGGTCAAGAAGGCTGGTGAGACCGTATCTTCCTTGCAAGCTAAAAGAACCACCCGAACTCGTGACTCTGCAATGGATAAAATTGAAAGCCTTGTGGAAATGTGGTACATAAGTTTTGTATGCGTACAATGAAGCACCTTTTGTTTACATTCCACAGGTTGCTGGCTAGCGTCTTTCCTGCTCCACTCTCCCTCCCTTCATAAATTTAAGATCAACAACATTATAAAGTTACTTACATACATACATTAGTATACATTATAATGACTTATTCTCAAATTAAACTGCTTAAATGTTTAACTTCATAATTTTTACTTTCGTTAAAGCTTTTACTGTACTACAATCCACTCTTGCTTTGTTTACTCTCAATGGAAGTTCAAGTCGAGTCAAACTTCTTATAATTGGTTCATAATGAAAATTCACGTAAGGAACGTTTTTTTTAGGAACATAACCCGTTTGTTAAGCGGGGCTGTACAGGCAACCCCTACTTAACGAAGGTTCACTCAATGAAATTTTGCTACAACGAAGATTTCATTTTACTACCATCTGCTCATTTAACAAACACCAAACTCGTTTTAATAAATTTTTATCTAGGTAATTTTTTCCAAGTTTGAAAGCCCCACCGTATTACGCAAGCCAACAGGCTTTTGAATACACCAGCGGCTCTTGTGGACAACACACGCACCACTCACTCCCCGTTCAAAACAATAACAGCGTCACCAGCAGCTCGTCTTCCCTCGCTCAACTTAGCATCAAAACACCGTGCAATGTCGTCTAGCATTGCTAAGAAGACCAGGAAGTCTTTTACTCTTGAAGTCACGCAGACTTTATTAAGAAGGCTGGTGAGACTGTATCTTCCTTGCAAGCTAAAAGAACCACCTGAACTCGTGACTGCAATGGATAAAATGGAAAGCCTTGTGGAAATGTGGTACAATGATGCACCCTTTGTTTACATTCCACAGGATGCCGGTTAGTGTCTTTCCCGTTTCTCTCTCCTTCCCTTCATAAATTTAAAATCATCAACATTTTAAAGTTAGATACATACATACATTAGTGTACATTGTAATGGCTTAAATTAAATTTTTACTTTCATTAAACCTTTCACTGTACTATGATGCACCTTCGCTTTGTTTACTCTCAATGGAAGTTCAAGTCAGGGGTTAAACTTGTTATAATCGATTCGCTTAACGAAATTTCGCTTAATGAAGGGTTTCTTAGGAACGTAACCCCTTCATTAAGCTGAGG
This sequence comes from Portunus trituberculatus, assembly GCF_017591435.1. Taxonomy (NCBI): domain Eukaryota; kingdom Metazoa; phylum Arthropoda; class Malacostraca; order Decapoda; family Portunidae; genus Portunus; species Portunus trituberculatus. Next base: position 25,272,235 of record NC_059296.1, read on the forward strand.
TTGCCTGTACTTTGTTGTAGTGTTTGATTCCCTTGGTTTCCATCTGAATACCTTTGTTCCATTTCTCTTCCTACTACATTCTTCAGCACTGTCAGAAACAAAACCATTGCTTGCTTTCTTTGCTTCCAGCTGAATAAAATCACATCATCTTTCAAAGAAAATGTGGTGGTCCTTTCTGCTAGGAGAGGTATTACTATTACTCTGATTATAATGCACCACTACTTCTCTTCACCTTTCAGGTACCTTATATGGGAGTTTTGTAAGCAGTTTCCTTTGCTATCATGTATCATCTAAAATGACAAGAAAAAAATGTTTTCCTTTGCAGTCAGGCAGCACTGCAAGAAGTCTGAAAATGCTACTAAGGCTGGTCCATTATCATGAAGAATTGGAGGCCAATCCTTTAACCTTATCGTGTAAGCATCAGCTATGATGCTTTCACTTCCAAATCTTTCCCAAAAAATATTAATTGCCTTTGTATAACTGTTACCCTTGGAATTAAACTACAGTGGTACCTTGGAGTACGAACGGTTTTGAGTACGAACAACTTGTATAACGAACAAAAAAAAAGTATTTAGCCAAATGGTACTTCCGGCTGCTGCAGCAAGCCAGCAACAGTCATCGTCACCTCATAATAAACATCATGGACCATCGCACGCCTCTCAGAAATTTTGAAATCATCTTACAGGTAAACAAAACCTTAAAATGCATATGTGTATATAACATTTTCTGCTTAGAAATGCATGTTCTCTTACCTCTTTCAATATTTACAGAAAGTCTTGTTACACCCTGGATACGTATTTGCACTATATGCACAGGGTACACCGGTGTACTAATAGTTTTTAATGCTCCATACTACAAAACACCATCTCAGGAACGCCAAGTTGCCATCTGCTGTTAACGTGTTAACATAATGAAAGAAATAAGAGGACAATAACCTAAAATTTGGTGTGGGGTCATCATAGTAAACACAGGGCCGTCGAGGAGGGCTGTCATGAGGGGCCGTCGTGGTCAGGGGCCATCTTGACCAGGAGATGTTGATGCTTGTTTCTGACCCCGAAGTTGAATTTTCATATTACAATTTGCTTACTTCCCTGATTTATTTTCCATAATGAATGCAGTATATCAAAGAAAAACTTATTGGCTTAAATAAGAGTGTGCGGTGCTGGCTTGATGGAGTCACTTGAGGATGTGGTGACGCTTGTTTCTGACCACGAGAAGTTGAATTTTCATTATATTACATTTTGCTTACTTTCCTGCTTTATTTTCCTATCTTTTATAGTTATAGCATAAATGTAGTAGTATATATAGTAATAGTATTAAAAGAATAAGAAATTGGGTGGAAAATATAATTTTTTTGGTCTTGGGAGGTGATTTGGAACGAATTATAATTACACTCGACCCTCGAAACAACGGACCTGCCATCAACGGATTTCGGAAACTACGGACAAATTCTGGAGTCCGGTTTAATCTACGGACGAATATTAAAATACGCGCGATTGTCCGTTCCCGGCAAATTATTGTCCGGTAGGTGGCGGGTCGGTCACGTCATCAGCTGTTAGCCACCATGTTTTATCTTCAGTCCGTGCGTTTTCAACCAACAGCGTTAATATTCATTAAACTGACCATGCTCATGTCATCTATTTCAGGTTATTTGTTGTACTTAATGCTTTGTAATACTGCTTAAATGATTTCTTAATGATTACACAGTATTTTACATACATTTTATAGAGTTTTTTACGTACTTTTGCAAAGAACTGACTTTTACAATCTACGGACAAGGTCGTGCACGCATTTGTCCGTTGTTTTTAGATTCGAGTGTACTTCCATAAGAATACATGTATTTTGATGCTTTGGAGTAAGAATTCCCAGCAAACCAGAAGACAGCGGCCCTCCGTAGGCTTAACATATGTCATACCAGCGGCCCGACAGCGACAAATTACGTGGGGCCGCCGTCACCCATGTTCATAGGTTCTACGGAGGCCCGCTAACAGCGGGCCAGTGCAGTTATGTCTGCCATTAACCGCCCACTTATATATAGTAATATAATGCATTTTACATGAATATACCTGATGATTAAATGAAAGAAGCATTCATGTACATAAGTTTATTTTTACAAGATCTTTAGCTATCACAATTGAGTGTACATTAGAGAGTTGATGCCATTGACAAGTGAGAAAAGACATTTATACTTCATTAACATTACCAGATTTAACTATATATATATATATATATATATATATATATATATATATATATATATATATATATATATATATATATATATAGATAGATAGATAGATAGATAGATAGATAGATAGATTACCTTAATTAGAAACTGAAGAAAAATAAGCTAAAATCACATTCAAGCTTTTAAGGACCTTATAAACTTTTTCTTGTATGGTGAGGGAGTTTCCGAGCAAAACAGTGGAAATTCAAATAAGATAATTCTCCTAAAAAGTAATTAAATTATTATTTTTCCTTGCTACAAAAAGGAAGGAGATTCCTGACCCTCTATCCTAGCCCTTGTCATCCTTCCTTACAGAGAATACAAAGATACATATTCTTACTCCTTATGCCTCAGTGATAACACCTAGCTTATATTATTACTTGTGTATTTACTACCTTCAATCTGAGGAAACTTCATATATTAATTTTTTCATATCTTATCCATAAATCATACCCTCAAGACCAAAGATTAACTCTGTTCAAAGTATAGCTTATGAACCAACTGGCAGAGAACTTAAAACAATACTGAACAACTAACACACACACACCCGCACACACGCGTAGTGTAGTGGTTAGCACGCTCGACTCACAATCGAGAGGGCCGGGTTCGAATCCCAGCGCGGCGAGGCAAATGGGCAAGCCTCTTAACCCCTTCAATACGGTGACGCCTATGTAGGCATCAAGGAGGCCCAGTAGCATATACGGTGACGCCTACGTAGGCGTCATATTTCTTTTCTGAGCTTTCTTCAGTTCAATTGTCCTGTATAATGTGTTGGATACCAACTACACACGCCGTATGCTGTCCTTAAAATCCTAGTGCTCCTCCCACCATCCTTGTCTCCACCAATCACTAAAGATAAGCTACATTTACCTAATTGTAACATACGGGAAAAGAGCTATGCTCGTGTTGTCCCGTCTCCATATCTATTAATGTCCAGCTTTTTCTTAAAATCATGAATATTCCTTGCGTTGACCACTTCCACGTCTAAACTATTCCATGCTTCCACCCTTCTATGAGGGAAGCTATATTTTTTCACATCTCTCCTATAAGTGGCCATTTTTAGTTTTTTCCCATGCCCTCTCGACATTCTTTCATTCCACATACACAGATCTTCCCTATCCATTTTTTCCATGCCAATCATCACTCTGTATATTGCTATCAGGTCTCCCCTTTCTCTTCTGTTTTCCAGGGTCGGAAGTTGCATTCTTTTCAGTCTGTCTTCATAAGTCAAATCTCTTAAGTCAGGCACCATTTTCGTTGCAGCCCTCTGTACTTTCTCTAGTTTCCTTATGTGTTTCTTTAAGTTCGGAGCCCACTGTATTGTTGCATATTCAAGCCTCGGTCTTATCATTGCAGTAATTATTTTCTTCATCATTTCTTCATCTAAATATACGAACGCCACTCTTATTTTCCTCAATAGTTCAATACTTCTCCAATTATTTTGTTTATATGTCTCTCTGGCGATAGGTCATTGGTAATTGTCACCCCAAGGTCTTTTCTTCATGACTGGTTTTTATGTCTTCATTTCCTATCTTGTACATACTCCTGATTCTTCTTTCACTCTTGCCAAACTCTATTTTCTTGCATTTTGTCGTGTTGAACTCCATTTGCCATGTACAGCTCCATTTCCATATTCTGTCCAAGTCTTCCTGGAGTAGTTCGCAATCTTTGTCACATCTCACTTTTCTTAACAATTTTGCATCGTCTGCAAATAGGCTCACATAACTGGACACCCCATCCACCATGTCATTTATGTAGAATGAACATTACTGGTGCCAACACTGATCCCTGTGGAACTCCACTCTCCACCAATCCCCATTCTGATGGTCTGTCCTTAATTATTGTTCTCATTTCTCTTCCTACCAAAAGTCTTCCATCCATTTTAGTAAACTGCCATGCACTCCTCCTACCATTTCAAGTTTCCAGATCAGTCTCCGGTGTGGTACCTTATCAAAGGCCTTTTTTAAATCCAGATATATTCCATCAGCCCAACCATCTCTTTCCTGTATTACATCTATCACCCTCGAATAGTAACATATCAGGTTTGTCGTGCATGAACGCCCTTTTCTAAAACCAAATTGACACTCACAAAGTATGTCATTTTTCTCCAAGAAGTCTGTCCATCTATTCTTCACCACCCTCTCACACATCTTAGCTACCACACTTGTAAGTGACACTGGTCTATAGTTCAATGGGTCTCTCTTGTTACCTGATTTATAGATTGGGACAATGTTAGCTCTTTTCCAGTCTTGGGGCACTACACCTTCCCTTAATGAGGCATCAATTACTTCACAAACTTTTTCTGCCAATTGCTCCCTGCATTCTCTTAAAATCCATCCTGATACCCCATCAGGTCCCACAGCTTTTCTCACTTCTAAACTCCCCATCATGTTCTTGATCTCCTCCACAGTTACTTGAAACTCCTTCATAATCCCTTTCTGTTCCATTACCAGTGGTTTGTCAAAAGCAGTCTCCTTTGTGAATACCTTCCGAAAGCATCCATTCATAGCCTCTGCCATTTCCTGGGATCTTCACTGCATACTCCATTTACTTCTAAACTTTCAATACTTTCTCTATTTTTGATGTTGTTGTTCACATGTCTGTAAAAAGCCTTGGTTGGTCTTTACATTTATCAATTATATCCTTTTCTTGTTTCTTTCTTTCTTCTCTTCTAATCAACACATATTCATTTCTTGCTCTTTTGTAACTTTCCCACTGCTTAATCCGTCTTTTCCTTCTCCACCTCTTCCATGCATCCTCTTTTCTTGTTCTAGCCTTTTCACATCTATCGTTAAACCAGTCCTGCTTTCCAACTTCTCGATGTTGTCTTATTGGTACAAATTTTTCTCACCTTCTTTGTATATTTTTATAAATTCCTTCCACTTTTCATTTGCTCCTTAGCACTCTTGAATTTCATCCAATTTGTCTCTTGAAAGAATTTCTTTAGGTTTCCAAAATCTGTCTTGGCATAATTCCATCTTCCCCTTTATATTCTTCATTTCTTCTAGATTTCTCTTCGTCTATCACCTTGAACTCCAAAACTGCATGATCACTCTTTGCTAAAGGGCACTCCACCCTCATCTCCTCAATGACCATTGGCTCTGTACTAAAGACCAAGTCCAGTCTTGACGATGCTCCCTCTCCTCCAAACCTAGTATCTTCTTTGACCCACTGAGTTAACACATTTTCCATTGCCAGTGTCAATAGTGTATTTCCCCATGTTGTCTCTGATCCTTCCATTGACCAGTCCTCCCAACACACCTCTTTACAATTAAAATCTCCCATCATTATAGTTCGTTCACAGCCACCCAACATTTCTTCCAGACATGTTCCTGTATCACTTATCATTTCTTCATATTCCTGTACTGACCATGCATTTGTCTTAGGTGGTACGTACACCACTATGTAGTGCCTCTTTTTCCTTCATTAGTTTCTGCTCTGATCTTTAGCACTTCTGCCTTTCCCATACCTTCTTTCACTTGATCCACCTTTATATCTTTTTAACCAGCAACATCACTCCTCCTCCCATCTTACCTGCTCTATTTCTTTTCCAAACATTATATTTCCTTCTCCAACCATCATCAGGTCTTCTCCTCTCTCAGTTTTGTTTCAGTAAGACCCACAATATCTGGGTTCTTGTCCTCAAGTAATCGTTGAGTTCTAAAATCCCCGATATCACTCCATTTATGTTGGAATACATTACATTCCGCTCATACGTAAGTTTCTTTAGTCCTTTCTTGCTGTACTTTTCTGGGTTATGAACCACTTCCTCAGTCTCATATCCAAGATTCTCCAGAAAAACTCTTTCTTCTCCTCTTCTGTCCTCTCCATTTTTTTTCAAAGCCTCCTTTCTCAACTCATTTAACATTTCTCTTTCCTTTTCACCGAGATCTCTTCTCAACCAAATCTTCCTTGTTGTTTCCTGCTGGGCTAGCCTCCATGACTTCTCCACCAATTCATCTACATCCACCTTGTGTCTAAAATTACCCAATGGCATAGACTGTTCCCATCTTTCTCTCTCTCTCTCTCTCTCTCTCTCTCTCTCTCTCTCTCTCTCTCTCTCTCTCTCTCTCTCTCTCTCTCTCTCTCTCTCTCTCTCTCTCTCTCTCTCTCTCTCTCTCTCTCTCTCTCTCTCTCTCCTACCTATCTCCCTCCCATCTCCTTTCCTTCCCCTCTCCTCTCGAAAGATAAGTTACATGCGTCCCGCCTTGTAACATTCGTGAAAACACACACACACACACACACACACAAGTATGCTTATAACAGATGGCAAGAGGGACATTAATATTATAACAGTATACATACCACCCAGAACCAGTGCTTGGGAATATGAATAGTACCAAATGGTGATGAGAAATACTCTAGACAGAATGAAGCAAGAACTCAACAGAAAGGATAGAGTGATGATAGTTGGAGACTTTAATTGCAAAGAAATAGTGTGGGAAGACTACGAAGTGGTGAATGGTGGTGAGTGGGCAGAAGAATTGTTAAAGGTAGCAACAAATAACTTGATGGCACAGTGGGTGAGATCACCAACAAGGTGCAGGGGACAAGATGTTGCAGCAAGGTTGGATTTGGTATTTACCAGGGAATCTCTAAAAGAGGAAATTGAACATGAAAGTCCCTTGGGAAAAAGCGATCATGATGTCCTAAGCTTTGAGCTGGATACAGAATTATGCACGAATAAGATTGTGGAACGCAGGGAGGAAAAATTAAATTATACTAGGGCAAATTATAACCCTATAAGGGAGTTCTTTAATGAAATTGACTGGTCCGTGGTATACCAGGAAAGAGATATGCAATTGAAGTACGATAAAGTTATAGATTTGTATAACTCTGCTGTGAAAAAGTTTGTGCCATATTACAGGAAGGGACTTTAAATAATAAACAGTGGTTTAATAGAAATTGTGAAGAAGCAAAAAGAACAAAGAAAAGGCATGGAAGAAACTTAAGAAAACAGTGATGTATTATCAAGGAAAGCTACAAAACAGCAAGGAATAGATATGTTGAAGTAAGGAGAACAGCACAGAAGGAATATGAACACAGGGTGGTGGAAAACTGTGATAGTGACCCAAAATGTTTTACAAATTCATAAATGGAAAACTAAATAAAAGGGAGGCAATAGAAAAGGTAAAAAACGGGAAGAAGTATATGAAGATGCTGGAGAGATAGCTGAAATTTTGAACGACAACTTTTGCAAAGTGTTTACAAAGGAGGAGCATTTTATGGGAGGAAGGCCTACGGAAATAAAGCAAATGCAGGACATCATGGTTACTAAGGAAGACGTAAGGAAAATTATAAGCAATCTGGATATTAATAAATCAATGGGGCCTGATGGCATATCTGGGAGGTTGCTAAAAGAATGTAAGGATCAATTGTTGAACCCCATATTTGATATTGTGGATACCTCCATACGAACAGGATTAGTCCCGAAAGAGTGGAAAAGAGCTGACATTGTGCCTATATATAAGAATGGTAGTAGAATGGAACCGCTAAATTATAGACCAGTATCGTTGACTAGTATATTGTGCAAGGTATGTGAAGAAGTAATTAAAGCTAAGTGGAGTGAGTATCTAGAAAGTGAAAACATTCTGAGTGAAAGGCAGTTTGGTTTCAGAAAAGGAAGATCGTGTGTATCCAATTTATTATGTTTTTATTCAAGAGTGACTGACATACTGCAACATAGAGAGGGATGGGTGGATGCTATCTACCTGGACTTGAGAAAGGCCTTTGATAAAGTACCACACAATAGACTGATGTGGAAACTAAAGATGACTGGAGGAGTAAATGATAAACTAGCAAAATGGATGGAAAATTACTTAATGGGAAGAGAAATGAGAACAGTGGTGAGAGGAAGAAGTCCGAGTGGAAGAAGGTAACCAGTGGAGTTCCACAAGGGTCAGTGCTGGGTCCCATCATGTTTTTGATTTATGTTAATGATATGCCAGTAGGAATTGACAGTTATATGAACATGTTTGCGGACGATACTAAAATTATGAGGAGAGTAAAGAATGTGGAAGATTGTAACAAGTTACAGGAAGATCTTGATAAAATATATGAGTGGAGTAAAGAGTGGCAGATGGAATTTAATATAGACAAGACCCATGTTATGAAAATGGGAAGAAGTAGATACAGACCAAACTGGGATTACAGACTGGGTGATGAGAAAATTAAAGAGACCAATGAGGAGAAAGACTTAGGAGTAACCGTGCAAAACACTTTGTCACCGGAGAAACACATTAATAAGATTTTTTGGAAAACATACAACATGCTTCAAAATATTGGCCTTGCATTCCACTACCTAGATGAAGGAATGATGAAGAAGATATTATGCACCTTAATAAGACCTCAGCTAGAATATGCAGCATGTGTCTGGTCACTGCATATGAAGAAAAATGTGAAGAAGGTACAAAGGCTGGCAATAAGGATGGTACCAGGACTCAGGGAGTTAAACTATGAGGAAAGACTGAGGAAGCTGGGGCTGATCACATTAGAAGAGAGAAGAACAAGAGGAGACATGATAACTATGTATAAATTGGTGAACAAGATTGACATACTGGATAGAGAGTTGATAAAGGTGACCACAAGTAATTATCTCCGAGGACATGGGAAAAAGCTAATAAAGGATATCTGTCTAAATGATGTGAGAAAATACAGTTTCCCGCATCGTAGCATTGATAAGTGGAATAAACTGAGCAGTCATGTCGTTGACGCGGTGTGTGTCAATCAGATGAAAGAGAGATTTGACAGGAATGGACAAGGAGACAGGACACAGAGAGCTTAGCTCAGGCCCTGTAATACACAAATAGGTAAATACAAATAGGTAAATAAACACACACACACACACACACAAATACAAAAACAACAAATTTTCTAATCTCTCTCTCTCTCTCTCTCTCTCTCTCTCTCTCTCTCTCTCTCTCTCTCTCTCTCTCTCTCTCTCTCTCTCTCTCTCTCTCGAAAGATAAGCTACATGTGTCCCGCTTGTGTCTAAAATTATTCTCTCTCTCTCTCTCTCTCTCTCTCTCTCTCTCTCTCTCTCTCTCTCTCTCTCTCTCTCTCTCTCTCTCTCTCTCTCTCTCTCTCTCTCTCTTTCTCCTGAGAGAAGCGTCCACTTTCCTCTTCGAAGGCGATATAGTAACTAAAAAATAGCAGCATAATACACAAAGACGACAAGCTTGCAAGAGTTTCCCGCTCGGGCAAGGCACTACCACCGTGATATCATACAGGCGGGCTTTTTTAACATCCGGCGCGAAGGGGTTAATGTGTAGCCCCTGTTCACCTAGCACTAAAATAGGTACGGGATGTAACTCGAGGGGTTGTGGCCTCGCTTTCCCGGTGTGTGGAGTGTGTTGTGGTCTCAGTCCTACCTGAAGATCGGTCTATGAGCTCTGAGCTCGCTCCGTAATGGGGAAGACTGGCTGGGTGACCAGCAGGCGACCGAGGTGAATTACACACACACACACACACACACACACACACACACACACACACACACACACACACACACACACACACACACACACACACACTCTTTGACAATACTGTACATGATGTGTAGCTATAAAAATTACTTCCTTGATGCAGAACAATTAATATTCTTTCACTAATATAATTCTCAGTAACAGCAGTATTAATCATTTCCATGAAAACAAACATTAATAAATGACTCATTTCTTTGTGCTGGTGTTAGTGCAAAAATACTGTTATCTATCCTGAATTTTATTCCTAAACTCAGTGTTCACATAATTAATACCATAATTATCCTATCCCTACATCCTACATAAAGAGTAATTATAAAAAATAAATAAGTAAAATATATAAATAAAAGTGGCTCTCATTAAAGCAATGCTGTCTGCAACATTTTATTAACTATTGAATGTGCTGGTGAAATATTACAGCAAAGAGAAAGAAATTAAGATAAAGGTATTTATAAATGGGGAGAAGGCATGTAAATAGACCGACTCGGGGCTATGTGGGATGTGATAAGGTGTGCATATGGAGTAGGCAGATCATTAAGAGGTGTGGAAGCACTTCAAAGGGATACAGGTGCATGTCAAGGTGAATGGAGAAGTGGCATGACAGCTTCAGGATACATGGAGAAAGGAAACTGGAATGTGTGGTGTCACTGTGGCATGGAAGCCTGGCATGGTACCAGTAAACTGAGTATTTTATGATGCATTAAGGTACACATGAGAGAGAGAGAGAGAGAGAGAGAGAGAGAGAGAGAGAGAGAGAGAGAGAGAGAAAACTTTAAAATATGCAATGCCAGCAAGTCTAAGCAGTATCACTTCTCTAACAACTTCTTGCATCTCTCCTCTGACGGCCTCCATCTCGATCCCTGGCTGTTCAAAACCACTCCTTCATTACTTTTTCAATTGAGGCAGCTGTTGCACTCTTGTGCTCTGCATTCTTGCAGACACTTTCTGGTAAAAAAGAAATCTGCCTTTAATTCAGTAAATTTAAATGTACTCAAATTTGAAATGTAAGGAGTTAGAAATGAGTAATTCTATTACATTACAGTCCAGCATACGAAAGGCCTCTTTCAATGTTTACTTGTTCTAAGTGAGATCACTACTAGCCTATGACTGCATCATGAAGCACTTACTAATTATAGTATCCTTCAACTTCATTGTGCAAAAGCTCTGTTTCATTCCTTTGCCACACCAATTAAAGTGGATGGCCAGGGAGTTGGACACTGTGTGTCGCAGAATGTGCCTCACTGTGTCTGGCAGGCCTGATCCACCTATTACACACAGACTGGCAATCTGAAAGAGTGGAAACTTTGCAGTAGTATGCAAGTGAAGGATGCATGGAAAACTGTACAGCACCACATTCACTTTGAGTTCACATCATAGGCCAAAAATGTATGTGGTTCTAGTGTCAAGGGTTACTACCAGCAAGTCTTTTTTTTTTTTTTTTTTTTTTTTTTATACCATGTGGGGTTTTCACGGGAATTTATGGGCTAAAGGGGATACTTTTTTGGGGTACCTCCTATTTCAAAGCCCACCCGCTAGGAAACCATTGCCCCGAGTGAGGAAACCCAACCTACACTCGGACCGTGGACCGGATTCGAACCTGTGTGCTTGGAGACCTCTCAGACCCCAAAGCACGCATGGTTCCACTGTACCACGGCGGCGACTAGTTTGTCAAAACTGCAAATTAAATAAAGTTTGACCTATATTTACAAAAACCTGCACCTATTTCTACTGCAATTTGAAGGATTCAATAACAAATAGTAACTGTTCACAAAACTTACAACTTTTTTCTCTAGGTCAGGATCCATCAGTTTGGTTTCAAGGGCATCCATATCTTGGATTTCCTTCACTGGGAATTGAATACCCTCAGGTACTGCTTGATCTTGTTCCTGCACACTGTGGTGTCTGAGGATAGTATTCAGCTTGGTGGAGTGGGAATGCAGTATAGTGCGTAATTCTTCCAACGCCATAAAAATTCTTGCATCTCGAGCTGTAATATCAAACACACATTACTTATGAGCACATAATAACCTGTAATACCAAGCTATTAACATATAATATCTGCAAAATACTAGTCACAACCCAAAACGAGCATACTTGTACTGCATTTCAAGTTAAATGCAATAAGTTACCTATAATAGTGTTAAGTAACTTCAAAAGAAGAAACTGCATTACTGTTTACATTTAGACTTTCAGGCTGTGGTGGCTGTGACACAATACAGCTCAGTACAGATGGTCTAGGTGGAACTGGTCTTGCACGCTGGCCTTCAGATATTACCTCCACATCCCTGTTCCTGTTGGAAACCTTTGTCTTAGCTCTTGAACTACTAAAGCAGTCCTCTTCAGAACTTTCATGGTCAGTGTATCTGCTAGGAGATCTGGAAAAAAAAGGTGGAAATAAATAATAAACACAATCTGGAACATTCACATGCATGTGTATGAGCACACGCAAGCTAGCTAAATAGTGATGCAGCTGAACACATAGGTATATAAATACACACACACCCTCTCTCTCTTTCTCTCTCTCTTCACACAAATTAATTTTTCTTTTATTGCAAAAACACACCTATCTCCTCCTTTTTGAACAACGGATACTGACATCATCCTCAGAATCTTCTGTCTGCAGGTCAGAATGATACGTAGCGGTTGTCAACTTTCATCTTGCTCTCTCATATGTATCTGTGGATCCATTTAGTATATATTATTCCTATTATCATTGGTTACCATACAGTACCTCGTCTTTCACTTGCCTCAAGTTAGTGACAGGTTATTTAATAAAGTTTTGGGGAAATCTGCCACGAAAGAATTAAGTACGTACTATATTCTTATGTAATTTGCTTATTTATAATTTGCCTATAAATAATGTAATTAAATAAGTGAAAGACACAAATACATATTAAAACAAGTGAATATGGTGCAACAGGATACTCACATCAATAGCACAATAAGACACAACGGACACAGACAAGCACAGATATCGCAGATGATGAACACAACAGACAAGGACACACACAAGTCCCAGGTGATGAACCAACAGACTGGATGCCACACTGTTCTGTGAAGTACAACTGATAATATCAAATAGGTCTAGAAGTGGCTAGTAAAATTAGCATAAAATTAACTAAATGGAATGATATAAAGAACTGTGACTACTCCTATTGTTATCAATCTATGCATTACATAGCTATAGCAAAACCCTTGTGAAGCCAAAAGTGTATATATACTGTACATGATTCATACATGATTTTAACAGAATACTTCATTCATTCTGTACTTGGTGAATTTCTGTTGTGGACAGCCGTGTCTATTCGTATTGAGGAATGGTATGGAGGCCACACTGCTTCATCTTTGCTAACTAGCCATGATGAAGGGATGACAGCTACATAATTTGTCTTAAGGAATTCTACCAAAAGAAATCTTTCAGCCATCTGTTGTAAAAAAAAAAAAAAAACACACACAAAAGTGCCTTTTATAACAAAATGCAACCCTAAATAAATAAAGAAAAAAGTAGACACTGACATACATCTCCAGCACCACAGCCCCAACTTGTGCATCATTCATGGTCTATTAAACTGGTGAATCAGTGGAATTACAACAAAGACATCAGTCTTATAAGGTAGCATTACATATTTGCATATGATTTCTGACAGTGGAGCAATATCAAGCCTTCCTCTAAGATGTGATACCTTGTAAATACCCAAATCCGATGAACTTAGTGGGCTCATAAAGAAAGGATATATTAGTGAAAGATTCAAACAGTATCATCACTTGCCTTCCATCCTTTCTAACCAGAATGTTCTTTATCAGACCTATATTTAACCCCACCTTCACACAGTTATCTCCAGAATCTATTGAAAACTGCAGTTTCTTGTAAGTGACCTTGAACTGATAAAAATTATCATCACCCTGGTAATGGTCCATTATTATGCAGGTGCTTGGGAACCTCTATATGTACATGCTTTTTTATTTCTGCTGACAAAAGAGCATTCATTTCCTCATGAAGTCTACAGATCACTTGTTGGACAGGAAAGTTAGGTTTTCGCAACTTGGCTTTCAACTTTCCGAGGAAATTTTCAAATGGAAAGGCTGAGAAGCTATCCAGTGGACCAAAGTTTGCTACATCACCAGCTAAATGTGAAAGCCCATGAACATTATAAACTAACATATCTGCACCATATATCCTGCCAAAGTCTTGCACAAAGGTACACAATAATTCATGGGCATATTGGGAATGTGTAGTGTGATAGAATGGACTTGCAAGACAGTAAATGCCAACAAAAAGATCCAAAAAGTTTTGATATTTGTCATCAACCAATTTGTATTTTAAAACAATTGGTCCACTGTATAGCAGAAACTGCCAGTATTCAGTTGCTTTCCATCTATCTACTTCTGCAAGTAACCTGCATTTTTCTGGGAAATTCTGAGGGCAGATATTTCCTGCACTTTAGTAAGTCCTCTGATATTTTTTGTATGACATTACCTCCAACTCTACACTTATTTCCCACAGGTCCTCTTATCCATAGCCCAATAAGCTTTCTTGTTACTCCTAAGCAAACAAGGTGCATGTAATCATATGAAAACTGGCTAACCATTCCAATTCCAAGCTCTAATAAAGGTGATCTAGTACAGTGGTGTTCTTCATCAGCCAAGCTTTTGAAGTTATCATCTGTACGGAGTGAGGCATTAAGGGATGGAAATGTTACTTTACTCTTCCACACACCTCTTTGGATGAATTTTTCACAGCCATAGTATGAATTATGACCTCTCTCTAACTTGTTTGACAAATGATCTTGCTGGTGTATCACAAACAAAGGATGATACCTGAACTTGAAGCTTGTTTCCATCAATTTCTATGCCATTCTCAGTGATTATTTTCATTTCAGTAACAAAATCCTTTAGATATTCTGAAACATTCCCTGGTTTATGGCTGCCACAATATAATGCTATGATAAATGGTTCACTCTCAACTGGATGACTAACTCTTGCTAATATGGGCTAAAACTGGCTGTTTGATCTCTTAAATAAAGGCAGACCATCTACATTAATTTGAAGTACTATGTATTTACCTAGTTGTAGTTTTACAGGGCCTGGGCTTTATGCTCGTGTGGCCCCGTCTCCATATCTACACTTATCTAATCTTACTTTAAAAGTACGCACACTCGTTGCAGACACTACTTCTTCATTTAAACTGTTCCACGTCTCAATACATCTCTGCGTGAAACTATATTTTTTAATATCTCTCAGACATTTCCTTTTCTCAGCTTTTTACTGTGTTCATCTTTCAGTGTTTTTGTTGTTAACTTATGTTAAATAATCATCATGACCTGAAATTTCAAAAGCTGAATCTGTAACATCAGAATCACTTCCAGATGAACACTGTTGTTGACAGGGCAAATCATAATGATGCTGTTCATAACAGCTTACTCCTTCCTGACCCTGTTCATCATCCTCACAGTCTGGCCCAGAAATTTTTTGATGTATTTCACTAACATGACAAACTGTGGAATTCTCAGTAGTATTCTGTCGGTCAGAACCACTATAATCTGCTTGTGCTTGTCGTTTAACATCTTGTTTGTCTCTTGCTTCACGCAAATATTCTAAATGAACTGAAACCTGCTGCTTAATTCTCCTTCGTTTGCTCCAATAAGACAGTTCTCCCTCCATGCCACCAATTGTACTTGCCAGCTAAGCCTCACGAACCACAAACTGACCTCTGTGCACTTAAGCTACATTGACATTAATTCTACTGCTAGGAATACTTGCCTTTTAAGGAGGAAAGGTGATAAGAAGGAAGAACAGCGAGCAGGACAGCAGGCTGGTAGGCAGACAGGCACAGATTTCCCGCGCCACTGTCCATCCCATGGTGCCGATGCCAAACGCCAGGGACGGTGTCTTTTCTTCCCATTAGGTTCACTTGACACAGCATAAGCATTTAAACAGTAATTCTGAATGCAAAATGTAATTTCAAAAACAATTTTGCCCTAACTGGCACAAGAACTCCCTTATCTGTATTATGATACACAACCAATTGTAGCAACGGCGCATTCTTTTAAAATGTAAAAAATTTTTTTCAGATATGATCGTTGAATCATAAGTGATCTTTTCAATCGCCAGAATGTATATTAGAACATTCAATATTCTATTCTTTCAAGAACAGAAATTATACATGCAAATATTTACTATGTTAAGGTATAGCTGAGTTCGTCTCGGAACTATTCGGCACATATACGGTTATTATTTCTATCTACAATCAAACACAAACAAGTTCTATTGCATATAACTTGTGAAATGGGATATACTTTTAATGTTTGGGCAAAGGAATGTCTCGGTAGCTGAACTATTTTCATGCACCGAAATCGTTACGCTCCCGGCATCTACTGTGACAAAGTCCTCAGCAGGTCACTGCAGGCATTTAAGCGGCAAGACTTGCCCGCACTTCGCCGCTCCCAGCCACTCTAAAGCCTGCGGCGGGCCGTCAGGGATGGTTTGCTGTGAATGTTTTGGAGTAAGAACAAAATTATGAACAGATTAAGTTCGTAATAAAGGCACCACTGTACATTAGCATTTTAATAGCATCTTTTGCTTCACCACTTGTATATTTAAGTAAGCAAGCTTCCCATCATCACTATTAACTTTAGAATTTACAAAGGTTTCAAATTTTATCCAAACTGGAAATTCCATAGGGTCTCTACTAAAAATTTCTGGTTTTATTTGAAAGTTCCATATGAGATCAAACATGTTGGTTGCAAAATTCCCTGCTAGCTGGGAAGAATTCGGACAAATCTGTATTACATTATTAACATTGTTGTTAGGCATGTTGACATTATGAGTGGGTTCTTGGGAATATGGTACAAAACTTTGAGCTGTTGGATTGAGATTCATTAGTGGGGGTTCATTAACTATTTGTCTATCTACATCATCACGTATCATCAATTCATCATCTTCGTTATAAGAGGTAGGCTCTTTTAGATCATGGAGTGTAACATAGTTGCGAGGCTGGGCGTTATTAGTTTATTGATGTGCAATTGCCTGTGCCTTTAACTCATTTTGTGACTTAATATACAGTAATACCTCGAGATATGGTCGCACCAACATACATTTTTTTTTTTTTTTTTTTTTTTTTTTTTTTATATACAACGAAAAATGTAATATAATTTACACCTTGAAATATGAAGATATTTTTAAGATACGAATAGCCATCGGTAGGTGGTGCAGCGATCACTCGGCTACCCGCATCCACCCTGAAATTCAGCCCACGTTGTGTATCGTTGTTCATCCTTTGTGCATGTATGTGTCTGTGCTCCTCGGCAGTGTGTATTTTTTCTTAAGTTTTGTGAACTCAAGATCATGGGTTCCAAAAATAAAAGTTTGGCAAGAAACACACAAAATAGCTTGTATTCACATACTGATTACACTTAGAAATTCAATAAATGAGTGAGTACAAATGGTGTTGTACTCCACAAGCAACTCTTCCTCTTTGCAATGCAAAAAACCAGAAGTCTCTAAATTTCATGGTTACCAAAATATCACAGGTTGAATGAGGTGGTATCATCGGTTTACGTGGCCTTGCGTCTGATCGGGTTCAGCGGCCGTGGCTAGAGCAATAGAAAATGGGCCCCCATGTATCCTCTCTCTCTCTCTCTCTCTCTCTCTCTCTCTCTCTCTCTCTCTCTCTCTCTCTCTCTCTCTCCCCTGTTGCCTATTCTGATACCACTCTCATTCAAAAGTTGTCTCCCCATAACATGGCGAGAGACCTGAGGTATAGAAGTAAGGCGCGTGGTAGAGGTGGCGGAATCAGACATAATGAAATCACTGTCGCTCCCACCATCCATCGTTGGTGACACTGATGTAGAGCAAATGTTTACTCCTGATGAGTGTTGCCAGCTCACAAGGAAAGAAAACTGAAAGAAAATAGCCAAAATATAGCCGTGAAAAGCCTAACATCTATCGACATGCCTGGAGTCTTGCGTGATGAACGTCTATCGATGTGTCCCGAGTTTTGCATACAATAAACATTGTATTTATCTGATATTAAGTCTATATTTGATTGGTATTTAGAGCATGTTAATTTTTTGGGGGTGTAAATTCATATCACAAGAACGAATTAATTCTATTTCCATTAATTTCTATGGAAAAAATTGATTTGATATACGATTTTTTTTATATACAATGATTGTCACGGAACAAATTAAATTTGTATGTCAGGGTACCACTGTATTGTTGAAGGTGACTTTGCTTCCCTACTTACACTTTCATCATCATTTGGAAGCTTCTGCTCTTCCCTGTCAACTAAGTTCTGCCTGGACAATTGCTATATCTTTTCTCCCTCCTCTTTCATTGTCATTGCTTGTTTCCTTGCTAATGCAGCTTCTGCTTCTACTAAACTATCATGATACTCCATTTCCTTTTTAAGTCTAGCTATTTTTGCTGCAGCTTCTTCAATTCTTCTTTGCTCAGATGAATGTGTAGATGATGCTCTAGAGTTTTTTTGTATGTATAGTAGAACAAACTGATCCCGTTACTTTTTAGCTCTCTCCTTCTACATTCTATACTTCGTAATAATTCGTGGTGGGCTTCTTGGTTAACTTCCAACTCATCATTTATCTTTTCTGATCTTTTTGGTTTTAATCTCACTAGTTTTAAATATTCTTCTCCATACTGATTATATAATTCATCTTCCTCTCCTGTCAAGGACTACATGTCAAATGGATTAATTACAGATTTCAGTGTTTTCCTAATTTTGTTAGTGACATGGTTCCATTTTAGTTCTGAAAGATTACCCTCTTCTTTTGGTCTGACTGACTTCATATTCTCTTCCTTTGTATGTCAACACCCTTTCTCTCACACTAACTTGTTCCTTACCTTCCCTAAAGCCACCTATGGCATTCATTTCCTCAGTATCTGACATATTTAACACTTAATTATATCAACACTAAGTTAAGTATACACTGATTGAAAAATTAAAATTACCACTCTAATACTAACTCATTTGGGTAATTTTCATTCACCTAAATTACTCATTTCAGTACATACACTTATATATTTCTTACCTGTGACCAAGGGTTCTTAAAATGGTGGTGGGTGCTTCTAGAAGGAAGGGTGTGACTGTTGTCAGGGTGAAAATGCTGACTTTGTACATTCCACAGCGGCAGTGCTCCTTCCCTGCAGCCTTGCGCTGGATGAGTTTTGTACTTGGAGATGAAGTTCTAACTGTGGCCATGTGCAGGTTCTCTAATGACTCACAGGGCGATTTGTTTTTACTTATCACAGCCATCATCGTAGGGCAGAGAAAAAGTAGTATTTCCCTTTGACAGTTTATTGATGACTTGACTAAGAACTGTGGACAAAGTTCACTCAATTTCTGAATTAATAACATTACTAACTGGTATAAAACACTTTCAGAATGTTACACAAGCCATAAATTATACATATACAATCAATTTGTCACTGTGACATTTGGTATAAACTACAAAATAACATGTGTACCTTATTCTCCACTTTCCTGTGTCTTCCCATTGCAATGTCTATGGCGTGAGTGATGCCCTGAGGTTACATTGTCTGGAACCGCACTCACAGACAAGCACGCATTGACATGATGCCTCATAAAGCATTAAATACTAATGCTTAAGTGAATTACATGTCTTTTTTTTTGCACATAGAAATACAGTAATAGTCCACTTAATGAACAGGATACGGGGTGTCAAAGGTGTTCGTAGAGCGGAAATTCGTTAAGAGGACATAATTTTCCCATAGGAAATAGCGGGGATGCGTTCTGGGCTGGTCCCCAATATGGGTTACAAAAAAAAATTATATATATATTTCTATTAGCTTTTTATAAACCTTGTCCCCAAAGAAAGGATTGTTTTGTAGTGCATAAAGTGAAATCTTACGTGGAATACCAGAAAATAAAGCAGAGATGAGATCGCCCACAGACGAGGCGGAGACTCACAGTGACTCAGCCACTTCTTCTTCTTCTTGTGACCCTTTTAGCGTGCGTGTTGTCTTTCACCACAAAATTTGTTTTCACTCCTCTATTGCCTACTATAATGGATATCATATCTTAGTATTCATATATGCTCATGTCATGAGGATAACCTCGACTCTGTGGCACTGAGTGATAGTGAATTAGTAATGAAATACCGCGGTATTTCATTACTAATTCACTATCATTTATTTATAACTGTACACCATTTTGATTCCTCATTCTTTATAATACTTAACTGTTCTCATTTGTCCATGGTTTAAGAAGTTTATCCAATCCAATATTTTGCTCTATAAACCTCCCATATATTTTGAATTTTCCATAATAATCTCTGTGGGGGACTGTATCAAATGTATATTAGGTCTAAATAGACATAGTCAGCCCATCTGTCCCTCTCCTCAATTATATCAATTGCTCTACTGTAAAAACTCAAAAAAGTTTGTGGCACAAGATCTGCTTTTCAAACCAAATTCTTCTAGGTATTCCATCGCCAGTCTTTAACAATCCTTTCAGATATTTTTATAACCATGCTTGTTAGGGATACTAGTCTGTAGTTCAGTGGGTCTTTATTACCTATTTCAAAAAATGAAAATTGGTACTACATTGGCTCTTCCTAAGGGATTTTTCCTTCCTTAAAAGAACATACTGATATGCATTATATGCAACATCTCTCCCGATGTTCACTACATTCCTTAAATATCCAATTAGACACTCCATCCAGTCCTTGAGCCTTACTTGCATCCAATTTTTTTCATAATTTTCTTGATTTCTTGTGCTTGTTTTATCTAGGCCACCAAGTGTGGGATTGCCAGCCTGGTATTGAGAAAGAAAGGAACAGGTAATTATTTCTAAGTGTGTGAACAACGTGTGTGTGTATTTACCTAATTGTATTTACCTAATTGTAACATACGGGAAAAGAGCTATGCTCGTGTTGTCCCGTCTCCATATCTATTAATGTCCAGCTTTTTCTTAAAATCATGAATATTCCTTGCGTTGACCACTTCCACGTCTAAACTATTCCATGCTTCCACCCTTCTATGAGGGAAGCTATATTTTTTCACATCTCTCCTATAAGTGGCCATTTTTAGTTTTTTCCCATGCCCTCTCGACATTCTTTCATTCCACATACACAGATCTTCCCTATCCATTTTTCCATGCCAATCATCACTCTGTATATTGCTATCAGGTCTCCCCTTTCTCTTCTGTTTTCCAGGGTCGGAAGTTGCATTCTTTTCAGTCTGTCTTCATAAGTCAAATCTCTTAAGTCAGGCACCATTTTTGTTGCAGCCCTCTGTACTTTCTCTAGTTTCCTTATGTGTTTCTTTAAGTTCGGAGCCCACTGTATTGTTGCATATTCAAGCCTCGGTCTTATCATTGCAGTAATTATTTTCTTCATCATTTCTTCATCTAAATATACGAACGCCACTCTTATGTTCCTCAATAAGTTCAATACTTCTCCAATTATTTTGTTTATATGTCTCTCTGGCGATAGGTCATTGGTAATTGTCACCCCAAGGTCTTTTTCTTCATGACTGGTTTTATGTCTTCATTTCCTATCTTGTACATACTCCTGATTCTTCTTTCACTCTTGCCAAACTCTATTTTCTTGCATTTTGTCGTGTTGAACTCCATTTGCCATGTACAGCTCCATTTCCATATTCTGTCCAAGTCTTCCTGGAGTAGTTCGCAATCTTTGTCACATCTCACTTTTCTTAACAATTTTGCATCGTCTGCAAATAGGCTCACATAACTGGACACCCCATCCACCATGTCATTTATGTAGACCGCGAACATTACTGGTGCCAACACTGATCCCTGTGGAACTCCACTCTCCACCAAGCCCCATTCTGATGGTCTGTCCTTAATTATTGTTCTCATTTCTCTTCCTACCAAAAGTCTTCCATCCATTTTAGTAAACTGCCATGCACTCCTCCTACCATTTCAAGTTTCCAGATCAGTCTCCGGTGTGGTACCTTATCAAAGGCCTTTTTTAAATCCAGATATATTCCATCAGCCCAACCATCTCTTTCCTGTATTACATCTATCACCCTCGAATAGTAACATATCAGGTTTGTCGTGCATGAACGCCCTTTTCTAAAACCAAATTGACACTCACAAAGTATGTCATTTTTCTCCAAGAAGTCTGTCCATCTATTCTTCACCACCCTCTCACACATCTTAGCTACCACACTTGTAAGTGACACTGGTCTATAGTTCAATGGGTCTCTCTTGTTACCTGATTTATAGATTGGGACAATGTTAGCTCTTTTCCAGTCTTGGGGCACTACACCTTCCCTTAATGAGGCATCAATTACTTCACAAACTTTTTCTGCCAGTTGCTCCCTGCATTCTCTTAAAATCCATCCTGATACCCCATCAGGTCCCACAGCTTTTCTCACTTCTAAACTCCCCATCATATTCTTGATCTCCTCCACAGTTACTTGAAACTCCTTCATAATCCCTTTCTGTTCCATTACCAGTGGTTTGTCAAAAGCAGTCTCCTTTGTGAATACCTTCCGAAAGCATCCATTCATAGCCTCTGCCATTTCCTGGGATCTTCACTGCATACTCCATTTACTTCTAAACTTTCAATACTTTCTCTATTTTTGATGTTGTTGTTCACATGTCTGTAAAAAGCCTTGGTTGGTCTTTACATTTATCAATTATATCCTTTTCTTGTTTCTTTCTTTCTTCTCTTCTAATCAACACATATTCATTTCTTGCTCTTTTGTAACTTTCCCACTGCTTAATCCGTCTTTTCCTTCTCCACCTCTTCCATGCATCCTCTTTTCTTGTTCTAGCCTTTTCACATCTATCGTTAAACCAGTCCTGCTTTCCAACTTCTCTATGTTGTCTTATTGGTACAAATTTTTCTCACCTTCTTTGTATATTTTTATAAATTCCTTCCACTTTTCATTTGCTCCTTAGCACTCTTGAATTTCATCCAATTTGTCTCTTGAAAGAATTTCTTTAGGTTTCCAAAATCTGTCTTGGCATAATTCCATCTTCCCACTTTATATTCTTCATTTCTTCTAGATTTCTCTTCATCTATCACCTTGAACTCCAAAACTGCATGATCACTCTTTGCTAAAGGGCACTCCACCCTCATCTCCTCAATGACCATTGGCTCTGTACTAAAGACCAAGTCCAGTCTTGACGATGCTCCCTCTCCTCCAAACCTAGTATCTTCTTTGACCCACTGAGTTAACACATTTTCCATTGCCAGTGTCAATAGTGTATTTCCCCATGTTGTCTCTGATCCTTCCATTGACCAGTCCTCCCAACACACCTCTTTACAATTAAAATCTCCCATCATTATAGTTCGTTCACAGCCACCCAACATTTCTTCCAGACATGTTCCTGTATCACTTATCATTTCTTCATATTCCTGTACTGACCATGCATTTGTCTTAGGTGGTACGTACACCACTATGTAGTGCCTCTTTTTCCTTCATTAGTTTCTGCTCTGATCTTTAGCACTTCTGCCTTTCCCATACCTTCTTTCACTTGATCCACCTTTATATCTTTTTTAACCAGCAACATCACTCCTCCTCCCATCTTACCTACTCTATTTCTTTTCCAAACATTATATTTCCCTTCTCCAACCATCATCAGGTCTTCTCCCTCTCTCAGTTTTGTTTCAGTAAGACCCACAATATCTGGGTTCTTGTCCTCAAGTAATCGTTGAGTTCTAAAATCCCGATATCACTCCATTTATGTTGGAATACATTACATTCCGCTCATACGTAAGTTTCTTTAGTCCTTTCTTACTGTACTTTTCTGGGTTATGAACCACTTCCTCAGTCTCATATCCAAGATTCTCCAGAAAAACTCTTTCTTCTCCTCTTCTGTCCTCTCTTCATTTTTTTCAAAGCCTCCTTTCTCAACTCATTTAACATTTCTCTTTCCTTTTCACCGAGATCTCTTCTCAACCAAATCTTCCTTGTTGTTTCCTGCTGGGCTAGCCTCCATGACTTCTCCACCAATTCATCTACATCCTTTTGTGACTTAAGTTTGATTCTTATTGGCCTCATACCTTCTCTTGTGAACTTTCCAATTCTATGGAAGTCCTCTATTTCTTGTACTAGGTCTTTTCCTCCTCCTGCACCACATTAATGATATTATTTATCACCTTTTTTTATGTTTTTCTCTCTCTCCATTTTACTCGGTGTCTTATCCTCCTCCACACCAAATATCACCACACATCTCTTTTTGTCTACAGTTTCCCTCACCAATGTCTCATTTGATTTAATAACCTTCACCACTTTCTCAGCAATCTTCTCTTCTATGATCTGTTGATCTATAATTTCAGCAAGGCCCAAAGTTTTCTCCCCAGACTCTTTGTGTGTGTGTGTGTGTGTGTGTGTGATGGGATATCTGGGCTCCTCTATGTGGGATTTCTGTAAATAAAAGTGTGTGTGTGTATTTACCTAGGGTTTGAGTGGGACTCAGTGTCCTGTCTCCTTGTCTCCATTTATCCAATTTTTCTTTAAGTTATGCACATTATGTGCTGTAACAACTTCATCACTCCATGCATTCCACTATTCCATGTGGAAAACTATGTTTCCCAATATCCTTCACACACTGCCTCATCCTAATCTTCTTTACATGTCCTCTTGTCCTGCTAGCTACTTCTGTCACCAGCACCTGGTCTTTCTTGTCTATTTTTCAATGTCATTTACTATTTTTTATACATTGTTATTAGGTCCCCTCATTCTCTTCTATCTTTGTTTGGGATTCCCATTTCCTTCAGCCTTTCTTCATATGTTTAGGTCCTTTAGCTCCAGCACCACCTTTGTAGCTATCTTCTGGATCCGTTCTAATCTTCTATCTTTTGAAGACCTTGGTGACCACACCACTGTTGCATACTCCAGCTTAGGACGTATCATGCTCATAATATTTTTTTCATCATATCTTTGTCTATGAATTGAAATGCCACTCTAATAATAGTCAACATTTTTTACGAAGACTCGCTCAGCTAGTGCACTGTGCTATAGTGGAACAATACGACCCTCAGTTCCAAGAAATGGGAATAACAGACCGCGAAAAGTACCACCAAAAAACATCTATATAAGTCTAGGCTGCACTAGCTGACAAGGAGAA
Source organism: Portunus trituberculatus (assembly GCF_017591435.1). Classification (NCBI taxonomy): domain Eukaryota; kingdom Metazoa; phylum Arthropoda; class Malacostraca; order Decapoda; family Portunidae; genus Portunus; species Portunus trituberculatus. The sequence goes on from NC_059296.1 coordinate 25,297,025, forward strand.
AAAAGATGAGCAGAGGCATCCCTGAGCCAGGAGCAGCTCACCTCATTTGTCTTTGCGCCTTTGTCCAGGCTTCTTCTACAAGCTCTCCGGGTACCGACGTTTGTTTCAGCTGGCCTCTTCTTCTTGTGCTGCTGTTACGTTTGTCATGGTTGGTACATTGGCGTTTTAGCCTTCGTTACACTTTTTCTTCTGTTTTTTTTAGTATTAGGAGGGGGGGAGTGATGATTTTTTACTAGTTTAGTTGTTTGGAGGACGCTGGTGAGGGAGCGCCTTCTTATTTTGCTTCCTCTCCTATCTTGCCCTCTGTAGGGCTTTGTTTTGGCGGGGGGGGGATGAGTGAAGGGGATTTTTCCGTGTGGCCCCACCCCTTTAACCAGTTGTTACCGGGCTGATGGTTTGGGAATTCAGGGGCTTTTGGGGGTAGAGTTGTTTCTCGCCCCCTATTCTCTCTTCTCCGGTCTTCCCCTTGTTGCTCCCCGGAGTTTGGAGTCACTTAGAGCCACCTCCTCTGCCCGTATTTTCAACGCACAGAGCAGGCTTGGCTCCTTGACCCTGGTTCAGTAGTTTAAACCTGCCCAGCTTTTCCCCTATTTGGGTTACCACTTTTTGGTTGCCCCTTCAGGGATGCTCCGTTGTGACGTTACCTCTCGTGGGTATCTCCTACGGAAAAGAGCTGCACGTCCTCCATTTCCTCTCTAGGATTCGAAGTTCATAGCTTGGTGCCAACCTTTCTGTTGGCGTTTCCCGCCCAGAGACGGACCGGTACTCTGTCCTCCTCGGTCTCTCATGTTCCTTGAGGGTGCACCCTGCAAGCTGTGCCTTGAGGGTGTGCCCTGAGACCTGTAGAGTCAGGGGTACACCCTAAGGGGTGTGCTATTGAGCAAGCCCTGTGAGCTGGGTCTTGATGGGGGGCCCTAAGGAGTGCTCCACGAGGGGTGTGCCATTAAGCCATATCCACACGGTCGAGCAGTGTCCATCGGGCATGAAGGCTTTGCCCATGTACGATCAGTTTCAGCGGGCAAACCATCAAACTGTCCGCTCCCGGCGCCATTAGAGGGCAGTGGATGGAGGTCTTCCGTCACTGCCAAACGCACGAGGTAAGGTGCAGGCAGATCCACTGACTACCACTGTTACTGTACGTAAGAGTTTGTAAGAGTTTACTTATGTTATGGTATAGCTAGTCGTCCTCTGTCATCATAAGAAGTGTTTAATATTTTTCTATGTGCATGGAAACACATGTACGCGTATTTAAGTATCAGTATTTGATGTCACATAAAGGTTTGCCTCTACACGATTTTATATGGGTGTTTGCCTACCCTATAGCCTCAGGGTTAGCCTCAGGGCATCACAAGTCTTCACTCACGAGAGAGAGGGCACGAGATTCAGATGTGCGCAGAGAGACAATAAGGTAAACATTGTATTCTTTGTAGTATTAACCTAATGTCATAGTGCCAAATTGATTATATGTGGAGTTTATAACTAGTATAATGTATTGAGTGTTTGTACAAGTGAATAATATTACTTATAAGAACTACTAATATAGGGAAACTTTGTTCCAAACAGTTCTTACGGTCAAGCCTACCAAAATAAATTGTCAGAGGAAATACTGCTTTCCCTCGACCCTACAACGATGGCTTTGATCAGTAAAATCACATCAGTCGTGAGTCACTAGAGATCCTGCTAGAGCGCCTACAGTAAGAACTTATCTCCTAGTAAGAAACCCAAGTAAAAACTCAAGCCTAGAAGAAGCAAGACGCCAACCCGCAAGGCAGCAGAGAGGGGCGCCGCAGTGGAATGTGACAGGTCAGCACTTGACCCCTTCACGACAACCACTCCCTTGTTCGCGCTGTAGGCCTACAGCTCCCATGCACCGCCATTTTGTGGCATCCCTTGGTCACAGGCAAGAATGTTATGAGTTTGTACTGAAGTGATTAGTTTAAGTTAATGAAAATTACCCACATGAATTAATATTAGAGTGGTAATTTTTATTTCGCAACCAGTATATACTTAACTCAGTGCTGACACAAGTAAGTATTAAATATGTCAGATACTGAAAAAAATTGTGCCGTGAGTGACTCTAGGGAAGGTGAGGAGGAACAAGTGAACAGGGGTGGAAGTTATGTACAAAGTGTGAGAGGGCGAGTCATAACAGAAAAGGGAAGAGAATATGAAATTAGTAAAACAAGGAGAAGGGCAGATTCCTTCAAAAGTAAATGGAACCATGCCACTAATAGAATTATGAAAACCCTTGAAACCGTAGCTAACCCATTTGATCTGCAGTCCTTGCTGAGGGAAGAAGGAGAGTTATTTGACCAGTATATTGCTGAATATTCAAAATTGGTGGAATTAGAACCACAAAGGTCAGAGGAGATAAAGGAAGAGTTGGAAATTAACCAAGAAGCCCACCATGAAATATTACAAAGTATAGAATGTAGAGAAAGAGAGTTAGAGGTTGACAGGGGATCAATTTGCTCTAGTAAACAGTCTAGATGTTCTAGAGTGTCACGTACCTCATGTTCATCTGAGCAAAGGAGAATGAAAGCAGCAGCTGTAAAGCTAGCCGGACTTAAAAAGAAAATGGAGTATCATAATAGCCTAGTAGAAGCAGAAGCTGAATTGGCTAGAGAAAAGGCAGAAGCTGAAGCTAGGCGAGTTAGAGAAAGGGCTGAAGCTGATGCTAGAAGGGTAGAGACAGAAGTTGCATTGGCAAGAAGAAAAGCAATAATAACACAGATAAAGAGAGAGAGAGAGAGCTAGCAATTGCCCAAGCAGAGCTTAATGCATTCAACTTGGTTGAAGGGGAAGAACAAAGGCTTCCAAATGATGATGAAAGTGTCGGAAAGCAAAGCCACCTTCAACAATACATTAAGTCACAAAATGAATTGAAAGCACAGGCAACAATACATTGTCACAAAATGAATTAAAAGCACAGGCAATTATTGCATATCAACATAGTACTGATGCCCTGCCTCACAACAGTGTTACACTCCATGACCTAAAGGGGCCTCCCTCTTGTAATAAGGATAGTGAATTGGTGATATGTGGTAATGCAGATAGACAAATAATTAATGAACCCCATCAGTGAATCTCAATCCTACAGCTCAAAGTTTTGTACCATATTCCCATGGACCCACTCACAATGTCAGCATGCCTAGCAATAATGTTAATACTGTAAGACAGATTTGTCCAGATCCTTCCCAGCTTGTGGGGAACTTTGCAACTAACATGTTTGATCCCAGGTGGAAGTCTCCAATAGAACCAGAGATCTTTAGTGGAAATCCTATGGAATTTCCAGTTTGGGTAAAGAATTTTGAAACCTTTGTAAACTCTAAAGTTAATGATGAACAAGGGAAGCTTGCTTGCTTAAATAAATATACAAGGGGTGAAGCAAAGGGTGCTATTAAAATGCTAGTATACCTTAATTCCAAAGGTGACTGACTGTTATACAAAGGCAATGCGTATTCTTCGGGAAAGATTTGGAGGTGAAAGCATCATAGCTGATGCTTACACAAGAAAGTTAAAGGATTGGCCTACAATTCCTCATGATGACGGACCAGCCTTAGTAGCATTTTCGGACTTCCTGCAGTGCTGCTTGACTGCAAGGGAAAGTACTTCTCTCATGTCATTTTTAGATGATCCTAGGGAGCAAAGGAAACTGCTTATAAAACTCCCATTTCACATAATTAACACAGTTGGAGAGATGTAGTGGTACAGTCGCTCACAAAAGTATCGGTGCAAAATTCGTCGAAACATTGTGGAACATGGGGAGCAGCTAACCGAAATTTCACTGTCTGTCTTGTCGTATGTTTGTAGACCTGATGCTTGTAGTTGTCCCTCTACACACTCACTCTCACTGTCCCTCTACACTCTCTGTCTCTCTCTCTCTCTCTCTCTCTCTCTCTCTCTCTCTCTCTCTCTCTCTCTCTCTCTCTCTGACCTTTAATTCCGCCTTTCTTTTCTTTCCGCCCTTTACTACAGATGATCTTACTTAGTTAATACTGTAAGTCTCACTCCCGACGTTTCGAAACAACAGTCTGCCGGTTCGATTCTTCCAAACCAGCAACATACAGGCATACCAACCCTCCCCAGAAAACCTGATCGAATACGTCCAAAGCTATCGGACCCTTATGCACCGATAGTTTTGTGAGCAACTGTACATTATAATCCAAGTAACAGTAATACTCCTCACAGTGAAAAATACCACCACCCATCCTTTGAAAGTTTATGTAACTTGATTCAGTTGGAGGCAAAGAAAGCAAGCAATCCTTTTGTTTCTGACAGTCCATTAAGTGCTGAAGAATGTAGTCAGAGCAGAAGTGGAACAAAGGTATTCAGATGGAAACCAAGGGATTCAAACACTACAACAAAGTATAAGGGGAGTAAAACTTTCATGGCTAAAGCAAATTAAGAAAAACCTGTGTGTTCCTTTCAGAGTAAAGTAGATGTGCAAGCCAACAAACAATCTCCCAAGGAGCAGGAAGGAAAAAGACAGATCTGTCACTATTATACAACGGACCATGACTTAGATGATTGCAAGGAGTTTGCTAATACCAGATACACTTTTGCCAGGGAACAGAAGTTGTGTACAGGATGTCTAAAGCTGGGTCATAAAAAGATGTATTGTAGGAGAAAGAAAACATGTAAAGTGTGTCAGAGATACCATCCCATAGCTCTCCATAATGACATGGTAAAATGTTAGAGCCAAGAGGTGGTGGAACAAATTACTCAGCCCGAAGGTGATAAAACATCCATAGCTGTTGTAACAAATAAGGTTAAAGTGACTGAGTCAGTAACACATGACATGCACAGCATGATAGTCCTTGTGTGGCTCCATCATGTCAGTAATGAAGAACACAAAGTCTTAGTGTATGCTTTGTTAGATGAGCAGTCAAATGCTTCATTCATTAAGGAAGGCACCTTAATTGAATTGGGTGTTAAAGGGCCAACAGTGTCACTTGACGTCCATACAATTAATGGTAGACAAATGACTGATTCCATCAAGGTTCAAGGACTTAGAATAAAAGGTTATAATTGGTTCAAAGCAAAGAGGGCAGTTGCTGTATGCCTTAAGCTCCTAAAGAATTTTAAAAGGAAAAGTAACGGCAGTGATAAAGTTAAAGAAGAGAAATATGTGCCAGTAAATGTAGCAGAAATTGAAGAAGCAGAAAGGGAAAATAATAAAGCAACTGCAAGTGAAGGCTTTCCCAGCTGAAATAAATGTACTGAAATCAACTGCAAAGTATAAGTCACTAGTTAAAGGGAACAATGGTAAAAGAATAAAGGTGATAGACAAGACCAGTTCTCTATACAAGCTAGATTCTTTCATTGATGAGTATGGTGTCTTGAGAGTAGGATTTAGGCTTGCCAATTTAGAAAGTGCATCTAAACATCCAGTGATCCTCCCCAAAGTTTCCCACATAACCGATCTGATAATATGCCATCACCATAAAAAGGACAAATCATCAAGGCAGGGGCATAACTTTAAATGAAATTAGATCATGTGGATACTGGATAATTGGAGGATCATCCCTTGTGTCCAAGCATATTGCAAAGTGTGTTACTTGTCATAAAGTCAGAGGCTCAACACAAGGACAGAAGATGGCAGACCTGCCCATTGACAGACTAGAACCATCACCTCCATTTACATACTCTGCAGTGGATTTCTTTGGCCCATTCTATATAAAAGAAGGCCGTAAAGAACTTAAAAGGTATGGAGTGCTCTTCACTTGTATGGCATGTAGGGCATTGCATATTGAGACAGCCAAACAGCATGGATACAAGTTCCTTCCTCAGTGCATATCGTCGCTTTGTAGGATGAAGAGGGCCTGTTAGACAATTGAGATGTGACCAAGGAACTAACTTTGTAGGGGCTAAATCAGAATATACAAAGAACAGGCAGAAAATGAATAATGATAAAATTAAACAAGAACTTATGAAAGACCAGTGTGATTGGGTTGTATGTAAGATGAATGTACCCAATGCCAGTCACATGGGAGGTATTTGGGAGAGGCAGATATGCACAGTGAGAAATGTCTTCACAGTGTTACTTGATCATCAGCATGGTGCACAGTTAGATGACCAAGATCTGAGAACCTTCTTAGTGGAAGCTGAGAACATAGTTAATGGTCATCCTCTAACTGTGAATAATTTATTTTCCCCAGACAATCCTACACCACTAACACCAAATAACTTGCTAACCATGAAGACAAAGGTGTTACTGCCTTCCCCAAGCATATTTGTTAAGGAAGATTTATATTGTACAAAGAGGTGGCGCAGAGCACAGTACCTGGCCAATCAGTTCTGGTCCAGGTGGAAAAGAGAATATGTGCAATCTCTACAACTTAGAAATAAGTGGACAACACCAAGAAGAAGCCTCAGTGTAGATGATATAGTTATTATAAAGGACCAGAATGTAGCAGTGGAAACTAGGTAGAATAACAGAAGCTCATGTTGATGCCGATGGGCTTGTAAGAAAGGTTACGGTGCTAGTGTCAGATTGCAATATTGACAACCAGGGGAAACGTACAAAGGCCAACAGGACCATCATAGAGAGCCCAGTACATAGTCTGATAGTGTTGCTAGAGAGTAATATGTAATGTAGACTGGAGCGTCCCCGCCAAGGAGCCATTGCAACAAAATCTACTGTGCCAATACTAATTCTAAGGCAAATGTTATTGTTAAATCTAAAGTAAATTGTTAAACAATTTAGGGGAGCCATGTTACTGTACGTAAGAGTTTGTAAGAGTTTACTTATGTTATGGTATAGCTAGTCCTCTGTCATCATAAGAAGTGTTTAATATTTTTCTATGTGCATGAAAACACATGTAGCATATACTTAAATAACAGTATTTGATGCCACATAAAGGTTCGCCTCTGCATGATTTTATTTTGCATGATTTTATTTGGGTGTTTGCCTACCCTATAGCCTCAGGGTTAGCCTCAGGGCATCACGAGTCTTCACTCATGAGAGAGAGGGCACGAGATTGAGACGTGTGCAGGGAGACGATAAGGTAAACATTGTATTCTTTGTAGTATTAACCTAATGTCATAGTGCCAAATTGATTATATGTGGAGTTTATAACTAGTATAATGTATTGAAAGTGTTTGTACAAGTGAATAATATTACTGATAAGAACTACTAATATAGGGAAACTTTGTCCAAACAGTTTTTACGGTCAAGCCTACCAAAATAAATTGTCAGAGGAAATACTGCTTTCCCTCGACCCTACAACGATGGCTTTGATCAGTAAAAACACGTCAGTCGTGAGTCACTAGAGATCCTGCTAGAGCGCCTACAACCACGTTAGTAGTACACCATGTCCACACCGAGTACTATTGCATATTGGTCACGACAAGACACTAGTACATTGATTGATTGATATATATATATATATATATATATATATATATATATATATATATATATATATATATATATATATATATATAAATCACATGAATGTCTGTGGAATGTAAGGTGTTTTAATTACAGAAATAGAAACAAACGTGCTGCAGCAATAAGGGATATAGCACAGACAATAAGCCTTCATGTAATCATCCTTCAGAGCTTCATATATAGCATCACAGGCTTCTGGTATGATGATGGACAGACTCTGCTTGGATATCCTCGTACTGTATTGGATGGATGTGTAGCAACATCCAGTAGCCAGGTATCTCGGAGTTGCCTTTACACGTGCTGCTGGTGTAATGCTTTGCCTCATATTTGTCTCGTCTCTTAATGTAGCTCTCCACTTTCGATACAAGAGTATAAAAACTGTTTATGTCCATCCGCACGTAATTGCGAAACAAAGTTTCATTTTTCTCCTGCAATTTACGTAGTGATTGTTACAAAGCTACTCATTCTTTCACGTCTCTGCAACCACTCCCAGCAACAGACACGTCTCTGTGGTCTCTTGTTTTTCTTTTTAATGCAGGCACCAATTATGATAGAATAGAGTGCTATCTTCTTTCAAAGTATGGCGCGCACCATGGTGATCGTACCGTACTGAACCAGTCACTCACAACTGCTGGCGTCCGACTGCCTCCAACCACCACATACCTTACGTGGGCACTTTGCCTTGTCAGGCACAGCTCGACCGTGCGGACATGGCTTAACCCCTTCAATACGGTGACGCCTATGTAGGCATCATGAAGCCCCAGTAGCAAATACGGTGACGCCTACGTAGACATCATATTTCTTTTCTGAGCTTTCTTCAGCTCAGTTGTCCCGTATAGTGTGTTGGATACCAACTACACACGCCGTATGCTGTCCTTGAAATCCTAGTGCTCCTCCCACCATCCTTGTCTCCACCATTCACTAAAGATAAGCTACATGCGTCCCACCTTGTGTCTAAAATTACCCAATGGCATAGACTGTTCCCATCTCTCTCTCTCTCTCTCTCTCTCTCTCTCTCTCTCTCTCTCTCTCTCTCTCTCTCTCTCTCTCTCTCTCTCCCTCTCGAAGATAAGTTACATCGTCCCGCCTTGTAACATTCGTGAAAACACACACACACACACACACACACACACACACACAAAAAACAAATTTTCTCTCTCTCTCTCTCTCTCTCTCTCTCTCTCTCTCTCTCTCTCTCTCTCTCTCTCTCTCTCTCTCTCCTTCATTTCCTCTTCCTCTCGAAAGATAAGCTACATGCGTCCCGCTTGTGTCTAAAATATTAACAAATGTCACTCTCTCTCTCTCTCTCTCTCTTTTTCTCCGAAGAGAGAAGCGTCCATCTTCCTCTTCAAAGGCGATGTAGTGACTAAAAAATAACGGCATAATACACAAAGACGACAAGTATGACAAGCTTGCACGAGTTTCCCGCGCTCGGGCGCGTGGCACTACTACCCGTATATCATACAGGCGGGCTTTTTTAACATCCAGCGCAAAGGGGTTAAGGAGTGCCCCCCGAGGCATGCGCCCTAAGGGGCGCAGCTGGGGGAATGGATCTGTTGAGGCTTTTTTCTTGCGATATTTGCTCTTTGATGAGGACAGCGGCCTAGGAAGTACCTTTTGAGTACTCTCCTGCTGCCTTTACCTCTGTTGTTTCCTTGCCCATTTTCTATGTTTTTCCTTTGTTGGCAGGCCTCTATATTGCATCAGGACAAGACTGCTTGCCCCATTGAAGGTTGTTCAGCCAGATTCTCCTTCAATGGACACAGGCAATGCTCCACTCATTCTCCCTGTATTCAGATGGACAAGTTTTCCCCCAGTGCTTGCAACGTCTGTTCCCAGTGGATTGATGCTATCCTCCGGGCTCCTTCTCCTTCAGCGGCTCCCCAATACGCTCTCCTCAAGCATCGTTGGTTATCTGCGCGTCGTGCCTGTGCCAAATAGGGCCTTTACCTACGGTGGGAGGATGAGCAGCTGGCACATTCTGTGCAGATCTTCCGACAGAGAGGCTCCTTTTCCGACCGCCCAGGGAGTGCATGTCCAGGACATGCTTCAAGCGGGTGTGGTAGAACCTACTCCGAGTCCAGTCTTCACTTCTTGGCTGTTCACATTGCCCAAGAAGGACTCCGGCATGGACAGACTAGTAGTGGATCTCAGTGCCCTGAACAAGTACATCTATCATCATCACTTTCGGATGCTCACGATCGCTCAGGTGCACCTTCATCTGCAAAAATGGGATTGGTTAGTCTCCATAGATTTAAAGGACGCCTACCAGCACGTTCCAATCCACCCACACTTCAGGAAGTTCTTGGCCTTTCAAGTAGACAGGATGTTTCCAGTTCACTCGGCTCCCCTTTGGCCTGTCCATAGCTCCCAGTCTTCACTCGTCTGACAAAAGTGGTCGCTTCCAAACTCTCTGCCATGGGGGGTAGACATCCTGATGTACTTGGACAACTGGCTTATCATCTCTCCGTCCCAGAGCCAGGCTGCAGCGTCCGTGGCTACTACGGAGTCTCTGGGTTTCAAGGTGAATTACCACAAATCTCTTCTGACGCCAACCCAACACCTTTGGTGGCTGGGCATGGAGTGGGACACTGTTTTCGTAAGGGTTCGTTTGTCGCAGCAGAATACCAACAAGACTCTTTGCAAAGTTTTTCGGGCCTCTGTCTCGAAGACGATGACGCACCGCCAGTGGGAGCCTTGCTCGGTTCCCTAAACTTTGCAGCAGAAGTCGACTATGGCACCGCAGGCTTGTCAGAGAGGTGAATGCATTTTTCCTCCCAAACCCAGAGATCTTCGTTGGGTTCCTCCCCATCTCTCAAGGCTTCTTCAGCCGTGGTTAGAACCCCATTTCCTCTGTCGCTGGGTGCCTCCTCTCCCGTCCCTGAGAGTCTCTACAGATGCCTCGGAGCACGGCTGGGGCTACCAGTCCTCCCAGGGTCATCAGGATCACGGATCTTGGGAACCTTACCTCAGGGCGGCACACATTAACGCGAAGGAGCTACACATGGCCCTTCACTTTCTCAGGGCTCACAGAGGTTTGCGCAGCATGGGGATCATTTTCAAGATGGACAACTCTGCAGCGGTTTTTTGTCTCAACCGCCAAAGCTCTTCCAAGTCGGAAACCCTGTTGTCTCTTTCGGAAATTATCATCTTAGAGGCTCACAGCTGGTCTCTCCACCTTTCAGTAGTCTATGTTCCAGGAGAGGAAAATCATTGGGCTGATGCTCTATCCTGAGACTTTCACTGCTTCCTGGCCCACCACTGCTCCAAATGTGGACCTCTTTGCCTCCCACTCCACGGCTCAGCTTCCCCTGTGCATCACAAAGAACAGCAAGACAGTGGCAGGGGGCCCAGATGCTTTCCTACTCGATTGGAACAGGTGGAGTCACATCTATTTTTTCCCTCCTCCTTCCACCAGAGTACTTCTCAGGGTCTGCCACCACCTACGGACTTTCGAGGGCAAAGTTCTTCTGGTAGCTCCTTGGTGGCCAGCCCAACCATGGTTCTCCAAACTATGGCGATGGGCTCCCTGTTTTTGGGAAACAACTGTCTAGTCAACTGTTTGACGACCAGACTACAGAAGTCTCTCCACCTTAACGCGTGGAGTTTCTCTGCCAAGCACTTTGACAGAAGTACTCCTCAGCGGCGGTAGAGAATATGTATGCGCCATGCTATGCGCCCTTCCTCCACCAGACAATACAAGTCTTTCTGGCAGGCATTCCACAGATTCCTCCATTCCCAAGAGACATCTCTCGTGTCAGAAGAAAAGGTTTTCTCTTTTCTTTCCTTCTTAGCACACGGGCAAGGTAGAGCACTCTCTACTGTCAGTGTTCACCACACTGCTTTGTCCGACCCTCTGCTGTATGGCTACGGGATTAAGCTCAATCCACGAGCAGTTACACTGCTCAAGAGAGGTCTTTTTCACCAGCGTCCCCTGCTTCGGCAGGGACGCCACCTTTGGTCTCTGCAACGGGTCATGGACCTTTTTCAGTTGGACTCTTTCAGGCTTTTTCCTTCACCACTTCAGTTACTGAAGAAGGCTCTATTCCTGACTGCCCTTGCCTCAGGCTTTCGGACCTCCCAGCTCAGGGCCCTCACTTGTTTTCCACAGTGGACATCTTTTGCTGATGACATGTCCAGCGTCTCTAGCTGCCTTTCCTTCTTTCTTGGCCAAGAACGAGCGGGAGGATCACCGTTTGCAGCCACTGTTAGTTCGTTCCTGCTTGATTCTCTCAGGGTGCTCATCATCTGTGCCCGGTGGCTGCCCTGAAGTCTTACCTGGATGCCACCTCGGATTCCCCTCCCCAGGCCCTTTTTGCCTCGGAGGAAGGTAAACAGTTGTCTTCCAGGAGGATCTCCAGTCTCCTCAGGGACATCATCGAGGAGGCTGACCCTGGCAAGGCTCCTTGAGCCCATGATATTCGGGGAGCTGCCTCTTCCCTGGCCTTCATGAGGACTTTTTCCTTGTCTAGAGTGTTAGAAGGGGGCCAATGGAGTTCTTCCTGTTCCTTTGTAACACGTTACCTCTCACATTCTTGGCAGGACACCCGTTGTGTTGCACTTGGGTTTTTCTGCCTTCACAGCACCCCCTCTGATTTATTTGTATTCCTATGTATTTCTGGCTTCCAGAAGCCATGGGTTGGTTGGGTTTCCAGTTGTTTTCTTTTTCAATAAAGTTGTGTTTTGGCCATATCGTCGTTTTTTGTTGGCCCTGACTGCAGCCCCTCCACCTGTGGTACGTAGCACAGTGCACTAGCAGAATTAGTCTTCCTAAAATACAAGCTTTGACGCCTTTGGCGAAAAGCCTATTTTTGGGAAGACAAGTGAAGCTAGTGCACATGAAGTTCCCCGCCCTGGCTTCGCCTTTCCTCCCCTCTCTGGTCAGGACTTATGTGGTATCTCCAAATGAGGTGAGCTGCTCCTGGCTCAGGGATGCCTCTGCTCATTTTCTTTCTCCTTGTCAGCTAGTGCAGCCTAGATTTATCTAGATGTTTTTTGGTGGTACTTTTCATAGTCTGTCATCCCCATTTCTTGGTTGAAAAAGAGGGTCGCATTGCTCCACTATAGCACAGTGCACTAGCTTCACTCGTCTTCCAAAAATAGGCTTTTCGCCAAAGGCGTCAAAGCTTATATTACATGCTAATTCAAATATCTTCAGTGTTTTTTGGGTTTCAGATTTTCCTGAATAAACACTCCATTTTTTTCCTCTTTATTCTTCATTATTTGTTCCTCTCCCATCAGATAGTTCCATACCAGTCTTCTCTTACTCTTACCCAGTTCCATTACGAGTTCCATACCAGTCTTCTCTTACTCTTACCCAGTTCCATTACTTGACATTTCTTGGCATTGAACTCTAATTTCCACTTCTTACTCCACTTGTATAGATTTTGTTTATATCTTCCTGCAGCAACAAACAGTCCTCTCAGGTTTTGATTATTTTTGGCAATTTTGCATTATTAGCAAACAAATTAATTTAACTGTTTACCCCATTTTGTATATCATTTACACATATCTGGAACATAATGGGGGCTAACACTGACCCTTGTGGAACTCTACTTGTTGCTTTACCCCAAGATGAGTATGTATCTCTGATCACAGTTTTCATCTCTCTGTCCTTCAAGTAATTTCTCAACCTATCTAACAGAGTTTCTCTCAGTCTTCCTATGCTCTGTAACTTCCAAAGTAGTCTTCCATGAAGGACTTTATCAAAAGCCTTTTTCATTACCAGGTAAACTGTGTCCACCCATCCATCTCTGCTCTCCAGTCCTTCTATTACTCGAGTAGAAACTTTATAAGTTTGACACATATGACCGTCCTGTCCCGATTCCAAATTGTCTGTTCGATATAACATATTTTCCCCACTACACTTGTTGTAAGTGAACTGGTCTGTAATTTAATGGCTTAGTTGAGTTTCCTCCTTTAAATATATTGGGATTTTGTTGGCTCGAGTTTCCTCCTTTAAATATATTGGGATTTTGTTGGCTTTCTTCCATTCTAGTGGTACTTTGTTGGCTCTCTTCCATTCTAGTGGTACTCTCACTTCTTTTAATGAACTTGTAACCGTTTCCCAAATTGGATCTAACAGCTGCTCTTTACATTGTTCTAGTGCTCAGCCTGATACACCTCCAGCCCCATTGCTTTTCTGACATCCAAATTATCTAGTTGTCTTCCAACATCATCTTTGTGCACTATGATTTCTTGCAATCCTCAGCAATGAAATGTCCTATTTGGTTCAGCAAATTCCACTTCTTCAGTGAATACAGTTTTGAAGCTATCACTCATTATTTCACTCATTTCCTTTGCTGTTTGGTATGTTTTCCCTCCTTTTAATAAATAAAATGTTTCCTTATTCTTCGTCTTACCATTTATGAATGTGTAGAAAAGCTTGAGTTCATCTTTGCTTTTTTGCACCATATCTTTCTCAAAGTTCCCTTCTTCCTCTCCATTTCTCTGCTTTTTTAGTTTCTTCCAAGCTTTTTATCTTCTATACATCTGGCAATTGTACCAAGCGTGCATACTTTTCTTTACTTCTTCACTCTTTCATTATATTTCTGTAGGAATATTTTTCATATTTCCCCTGTATTATTGTCCTTCTGTTCATAATGTTCTCCATTCAATATATCAGCAAAAAATTTTATCAACTATCAAAATCTACTCTTGCATAATTTAATCTCTTTTTCTGTATGTGTATCTAGTTGTATTGTACAGGGCTCAAGTGGGGCTCATAGTGTCCTGTCTCCACATTATACCATCTCCATTATACCTTAAACTTATGTACATTATGTGCTGTAACAACTTCATTATCCAATGTATTCCATTTTCCACCGTTCTGTGTGGAAAACTGTATTTTCCAATATCCTTCACACACTGCCTCATCCTGATCTTTTCATGTCCTCTTGTCCTCCCATCAACAGCACCAGGTCTTCTTTGTCTATCTTTTCAATGCCATTGACTATCTTGTACATTATGTTCCCAGGTTCTCTTCTATCTTGTAACGTTGGCAGTCCCATTTCCTTCAGTCGTTCTTCATATGTTAGGTCCTTTAATTCCGGCACCATCTTTGTAGCAATCTTCTGTATCCTTTCCAATTTTCTTATCCTTTTTAGAGACCATATTTCAGCCTTGGACATATCATGCTTGTGATGATTTTTTTCATCATATCTTTGCCCATGTATTGAAATGTCACTTGTATATTATTAGTCAACATTTTATATTATAGTTCAAATATCTTGCTTATGTTTTTCAGGGTTCTGATTTTCCTGATCACTCCCAGATCTTTTTCCTCTTTAGTCTTCATTATTTGTTCCTCTCCCATCAAATAGTTCCATACCGGTCTTCTCTTGCTCTTTCCTATTTCCATTATATGACATTTTTTGGCATTAAACTCCAATTTCCACTTCCTGCTCTACTCATAGATCTTGTTTATATCTTCCTGCAACAGCAGACAGTCCTCTCTGGTTTTAATGACTCTTAGCAGCTTTGCATCCTCAGCAGATAAATCTATATAACTGTTTACCCCAATGTGAGTGTTGTTTACATTAATCTGAAACATAATGGGGGCTAGCTAACACTGAGCCTTGCGGCACTCTGCTTTACCCCAAGATGAGTATGTATCTCTGATCACAGTTCTCATTTCTCTGTCCTTCAAATAATCTCTTGTCCATTGTAGCAAAGTTCCTCACAGTCCTATGTTCTCTAATTTCCAAAGTAGAGTGTGTGTGTGGTTGTTTTTGGTCTAGAGTATTCTGTGTGGAATTGCCAGTCTGACATAGAGACAGATCAGTGATATTAGATAATATAGTACCATACTTTTAGTACTCCTTTACTAATTATGTTTATGATTCTTCAGAGTTTATCGATAACTAAGAACCCCCACATGCTTGGCAGGATTGATGCTGGAGTGGAGAACTGTTGACTAAAGCAAGAAAGATTGCGCCATTGTTGATTCGTGCTGTCATCCATCAACCCCATGAAGCCTGTAGAGCCAAGAGGAACAAAGTGATCAGTGCCAAGGAGTGACAGCAAGCTAGCAGGAATTGAAGCCTTAAAAGGAGCTGCAGGAGAGATGAAGTGGATGATAGATAAATTTTAGTGCCTGTCAACCCTGTATGGTCCTGGCAGAATTGGCCTTGCATCATCACAAGAGTTAAAGAGATGAGTGGAGGATGAACTCTGCTGCCTGTCAACCCTGTATCCTGAGTGAATTGGCTCCCCCTTTTTCATCCTTGACTGTCTAAAAATACAAGTGAAATTTGACAGAAGATGGAGCTGTGAAAGAGATGAACCACATGTTAGCCTAGCAATGAGTGGTTGGTGGTCAAGAAATTGATTGTTGTGAGGCTGGGAACACTTTGACTACAAAAACTAACCTTTTTCCTCCATGGAAAGACATGTATGAACTTCAAAAAATAAATCTCAATGTACCCTACCCTATCTATAGTTATCTCTAGCTTTTGTACATATAGCCAAAAACTAATAAAGGTAAAGTGATTTACAATTCATTGTTATCTGCCTTCACTACTGAGGAAAATAGATTGCTAATCACTTCACTTTTACTAATTACTAGATATTTATCGAAGTAAATATACATCACTTTTTTGTTTAATCTATTTTAACAATTTTTACTAGATTTTGATTAAAAAGACATTTCTCTTGGTAAGGAAAATAAAAACTTACAACAAATCTTTAGACATCACTAAAGACAACAAACAAATTGTATAGAACCAAAAATAAAGAAACACCAGAGGCAAGCTGCATCCAAGGTTCTCTCCCTGATAACTAACTCAGCAGATGACCACTGACCCATCTAAGGAGGACAGGTTTGACTTCTGTCAGGCTTCTTCCTGCAAAACAAGGACAAATTTTAGATGCAAGTACATGTGGTAGCATTTGTTGATGTATGGACGAGGAGGAGGTAAGTGTGAAGATGAAGCAAAATGAGAGATAAAGATGAAAAGGATGTAGAAATAAGAAAAAGATATTGATGAGAGATTAAAAATTAGGAAGAACAGGAGAGATAACAAGGAGATGAAGATATATAAGATGGACAAGATAAAAACAAAAGAGAGACGGACACACACAGATCTAGTGCGAGGTACAGTGGATAAGAGGAAATGTTTCATGATTTTTAGGACGAAGGAAGAAAAAACAAGTTCATGAGAGAGCTTGAAGAGAGAAAATTGGCCAAAACTACTATCAAACAGGTCCAGGACAACACACAGGAAGTGGAGAAAGTGATTAGGTTGGGAAGATTTAGTGAAGGGGGTAGGAGACCAATAAAAGTGAGAATGAGATCGTGGGTGGTGCTGGAGGAAATTACGACAAGGAAAGGGAAGCTGGCTGATGATACTGAACATAAAGATAAAGAGAGATATGAACCTAGAGGAGTGGGAAAAAGAGAAAGTGCTAAGAAATTAAACTACGGAAAAAACGAGAAAAGAACGGAGATCGAGCAG
This sequence comes from Portunus trituberculatus, assembly GCF_017591435.1. Lineage (NCBI taxonomy): Eukaryota > Metazoa > Arthropoda > Malacostraca > Decapoda > Portunidae > Portunus > Portunus trituberculatus. The sequence goes on from NC_059296.1 coordinate 25,313,876, forward strand.
AATTTCTACTGGAGGGTTCTAGACATGAGACTAAACAAGTGGTATCTACGGAAGGAGGAGGAGGCACGAAATTGAGAGTGATTTATGCTAATATAGATAGGTTGTTATTCAGCGTGTTGGAGGTTAGGGATTATTTGAAAGAAAAAAAGCCGGATGTAATGTGCGTCGTTGAAACAAAACTAAGAGCAGAGATCCATGTTAATTTTAAGGAGGAGGGATATAATAGCTGGAGAAGAGACAGAAAGGCTAAAGGGGGAGGAGTGCAAATAATGGTTCATGATAATATATATGTGGAGGATGTGCAATATGGTGAGGGCAAGGTGGAAGTAATGGGAGTAACAATCAAAACAGGAATTGAAAAAAAGAAAAATCAGTCACATATGTGTGGTGTAAGGCAAATATATGGGGAACTGAGGAACATGAAGACATGCAAAGGGAGGTAATTAAGTGCTTAGATAATATGATGAGAAGAGATGGAAGAATACTTTTAGTTAAAGACTTTAATTGTTAAAAAATAAACTGGAGAGAGATGGAAGTAATGGATAATGCTAGACAATAGAGCGAGGTGTTACAGTTGACTATGGTAAATACAATGGACCAGTGGGTGGAGGAGTCAACAAGGTACAGGGAGGGGGAAGAAGTGATCATGTGACATTAGAGATGCAAATACAGGAGGAGGATGGGATAAGATACAGAGATGACTCCAAAAAAGAGATTAAATTATGCAAGAGCAGATTTTCAAAAATTAAGGAATTTTTTTACTGATACTGAATGGAGAAACATTATGTACGAAAGGACAATACAAAGGAAATATGAAATATTCTTACAGAAATATAACGGAGTAAAAAAATCCATACCTTTTTATAGAGTTAAGATAAAAAAACCACTTGGTACAATGCTAGATGAACAGAAGCTAAAAAAAACAAAAGATAAAACTCAGAAGAAACTCGTAAAGCAGAGAAATTATAATAACAGACAGCAGTATAAGGATGCGAGAAATGAATATATTAGAGTAAAGAGAGAGGAGGAAAGATGTGGTGAGTAAAAGCAAAGACGAACTCAAGCTTTTCTACAAATTTACAAACAGCAAAATTATTCAAACGGTATTCACTGTAGATTTTACAGAACCTAAAAGGACATCGCATTACCAAGGATTACAGCAAATCATAGCTTTGCTTGAGGGAATGGCACTACTTGGTACATTCCTCCCATTTAAACTGTGTATTAAGTAGGAGGGAACAGAGAAGGGGCTACTGTCAGTTGCCTCAGACAGCTGTGTTTCAGTGAGGAAAAGATGAGGTTTAGTAGAGGAGAGGTGGTGTTCTACAGATTGAAAATTAGATCTAAGACCGCAAATGTTGCAGAAGTTAATGTAGAAAAAGTTGAGGGAGGTGTCAAGGCATTTGGGGTCATTATTAAGAGAGGCATCCGACCTGGGGACATTTTTGGTCCCCTCCCCAGAAGAGGACTCTGAGGCATTGTTATTATGAGTTCCCATTTTTTTTTTTAATTTTGATTTTCAGGTGAAGGGTGTATGTGTGGTAAGTGCATGTAGTTTTGTGTGAAGAAGGAGAGTCATCTTTACAGGGTAGGCTGTGACTGCCCCCTTGAGTAGTGAGACACAAAGGGAAATGTTCAGCAAGATCACAACTAGCTTTAATGGAAGGTTCACAGCACCCCCTGAACTAGTGCTGGTGATGGATAACTTGGAAGAGGAGGTGAGAAAGATGGGGAGGAGGAGGGAGGTCACCAGATGACCAATCATCATCCATGAAAACATTTTTGTAATTTAGCTCCTGGTGTGTTTCCTGTGAATCCACTTGTGGAGGGCTGTGGCTCACTAACACTTGCACTCTCACCAGATTCCTTATTTTCATCACTAATAAGCCTCTTTGGTGCCATCATAAGTTTCTAAATGAAAAACTACCGACAGAACACAGAAGAACGTTGTTTTTCTCAAAACTTCGCCAGGACTTGTGAAGTGCAATGGCATCTGGTATACTGGATTACCGGTAATACAGTATCAAAACGGTACAGTGGTGGCTGCGAGAAGGGAGATGACAGAGCTTTGTATACGACCAAATGTGTGGCCGTTTGATTACCAGATATTTTTACCACTAATAAGCCTTTGGTGTATATCAGAGATCGGGTTATTACAAATGTTCCCAACTCAATGTGGTTTAGAAAAGCAGTCGAAAGGAGATTAAAAGATCAGTTGATCGCTAGTTAGTATCATAGCTTGTCCACAAAAAACCTTGTGTAGTAATTACAAATTGTGTAAGTTTAAAATATGGAGGCACAACTTGTTTAACAACCAAAATGCAGCCATATTTGTATTACCAGATTCAGAACTAGTAATAACAAGATTGCCAATAAACAGAAAAGAAATATTCTGTAATAAGTGTAATATTAATGTTATAGGGAACAAATTTGATGTACTTCTTGAATGCACTAATGACAACATTATAAGGTGGAGATACTACACAGTTAGGTCAACAGTTTGCAAATATGGTGACTCATGCAGAAAACACGAGAAAATACTCTAAAGAAATTGTCATTGTTTATTAGGTCAATTATGGGTACCTTTTGGTAGGTGGATAATCGCAGCTGGTTAATGCTTCCTATTGTTCTATTTGTATGTTTTTGCCTGCTAATGTTTGGTTATGAAAATGTAAAATTTTTTCATGTTATAGGTATTAATAATGTTAGTTTTGTTTTTGTTTGAGTTGTGCTCCATACTTTATATAAAGTCTGAGCATATAAATAAATTTGATTCTATTCTATTCTATTCTATTCTATTCTATTCATACACACACAAACACATGCACAAAGAAGGTAGACCAGACATGACTGAGACAAAGTTGAGAGAGGAAACTCGCATGAGCTTTAAGAAAGAGAGTTATACTGCACGGAGGAGAAAGAGAAAGGGAAAAGAGGACAAGGAATTATGATAATGGTCTGAGAGGATATATATGTGGAAGAAGTGCAGTACGGAGATGGTGTAAGGGAGGCAATAGGTAATTAGGACCAGTGACAGAAAAGAGAAGAGTCATATCGACATGGTTACCAACACAAACAAATACTACATGGAAGCTAAAACACAAGGAAATGCAAAAGGAAGTGTTAAAAGGTTTAAGCAATGATACACGACAATAAAATACCATTATTTGGGGAGTTTGACTACAAAAACGTAAACTGGGAATAAATGGAAGTAAATGAAATACTGGGTTATGGGGTGAAGAAGTGTTACAGCTAGTAATGAATACATTTGACCAATGGGTAAATGAATTCACAAGATAGAGAGGAGAGGAGGAATTATCCATGCTAGGCCTAGTGTTCGCAGAAAAAAAAAATGCTCCATCCAGCCATTAAATATTTAAGCCCTATGGGGAAAAGTGATCATTTGGTATTGGAAGTTGAACTACAACACAATGAGGTTTTAACATACAAGAAGGATAAAAAAAAAATGGGAGGTGAAATTGTGCCAAGACAAATTTTGCAGATTTAAGAAAATTCTTTGGGAACATTGATTGGAAGGATTTTATGGAGGCCAGGACAGTACAAGAGAAATTTGAAACATTCCTGGAAAAATATAATGTGGGAGTGCTGAAATATGTATCTTTATATAAAGTAAGGAAGCACAAACACAATTAGTACAATGCCTAAAATGCAAAAGCTAAGAAAGATAAGGCTGTAACTTGCAAGAAAATGAACAACCAGTGAAATGAAAATAATAGACCCAGTATAAAGAAGCAAAGAATGAGTATGTTACAATAAGAATGAAGGAGGGATGTAGTAGAGAAATGTGCAGAGGAGCCTAGGTTCCTTTACAGGTATGTAAGTCAAAGATGATATACGAGTTTTCAAGACCATTTTTACAGTTCTAGCAACAACTTTAGATTCTATCTTATTAACTGGAGAAACAATCTTAAGAACTCGGTTACCTAGTTTCAAAAGGATCTAGTTCAAAATACATTGGATTGAAAAGTTTTTAAAGTTCTGGTGACACATTAAATATGTATGCACACATAATTGAATATCTATAACAATCCAACATCAAATAAAACACAAAAATTCCTCAATATATATAAAACATAGGTAGACAATAGAACAAGTAAACTACAGTGAGTGTTTCATGTCCTAACACTGTATGAATGACACGGCTACATGTAATGGTAGTGGCTATACACTCGCTGTACTTCAAATCTATGAAGTTTTTTTTCCTCTTCACACACTCGGTTATCATTGATTTGTATCAATGCTCTTGAAAATCAACACATCACACCATAAAGAGTTATAATAAGTTTAGGTTAGATTAACTTAGGTTAGTTTTAGGGTTAGGCAAGCTTAGCTTAAGTTTTTGGTTTAAATGGTCAGGGATACCAAAATAGACCAAATTTTGTATTTCTTAAAGACCTAAGCAGAAAAACGGCATACTTGACAAATGAAGTACCTATCGTAAATATTCATCCTAACACGCAATTAGGTAGTTAAGTCTTTCAATGACATGTGTAATTTCAGTGACAAAATTGAGTTCGGTAAATATTGACAAATATTAATTGGGTTATTATAAAAAGTCTGCATTCCCCACATCTCCTCCAACCACCTATCGCCTAACACTCCAAATTCTTCTAAAACAACCTATCCTATAATACCCTGCTAGAATATTAAGATAGCTAAACTTAAACCTCACCTAAGGAAACACATAAAATCACACCGCTTGACTTGGAAAATCTCGAATTTCTGCCACATTCTCGAGTGCTATTACAGACATATAAGGCCTACACACGTGCCACATAATTTATCTACATTTACGCCAAGACCATCGATCCCCCAGCATGGTAGGCAAGTTACATGCTTTTTCTGATGTGGTTGTATTATAAAGATTTAATGTTTACTATAAGTTCTCGTCAGTAACTCATGACTACTATAATATGTTGTGGTAGAACACTAAACGCACACAGGTACATGATAACGTTAACTCCACCTACACTAACAATACCTATAGGCTATATCTACATACCCACAATCTCCTATATCACACACACACACACATACACGGCCCGGTAGCTCAGTGGTTAGAGCGCTGGCTTCACAAGCCAGATGACCGGGGTTCGATTCCCCGGCCGGGTGGAGATATTTGGGTGTGTCTCCTTTCACGTGTAGGCCCTGTTCACCTAGCAGTGAGTAAGTACGGGATATAAATCGAGGAGTTGTGACCTTGTTGTCCCGGTGTGTGGTGTGTGCCTGGTCTCAGACCTATCCCAAGATCGGAAACAATGAGCTCTGAGTTCGTTCCGTAGGGTAACGTCTGGCTGTCTCATCAAAGACTGCAGCAGATCAAACAGTGAATTACACACACACCATAGAACAGTGAGACCAATTAAGATATTACTAAAATCACAAGCAGCAGCAGAAGAAGTACTATATAGAAAAACAAAACTCAGAGAAACAGAAGGTTGCAAAGATATATATATAAAGAAAAATAGAAACGAGGAGGAAAGGAAAAGACACAATGAACTGGTGGCAGAAGCAAGAGAAAAAAATAATGAAAGGTCAGACGAGGAGAAGGCATTTTTTTGGAGAATTATAGGAGACAGGATAAGGAAATGGTACATAAAAGAGAAAGAAGAGAAAAAAATGGAGCAAGTTTAACTAAAAATGATAAAAACAAGAGATTAAACATTATGTATACAAACATAGATGGGATTTAATCTAGTAAATTAGAATTAAGAGATTACATAAAGAAAGAAGAACCAGATATTATATGCCTGGTGGAAACAATGTTAAATGAGGCAATAAAAATAGACATAGATAAAAGGTATAATATATGGAGGAGAGACAGAGTGGGTAAAGGAGGAGGAGGAGTCATGATGATGTTAAGGAAGGAGATAGTGGTAAATCAAGTGGAGTTTGGGGAAGGAAAATCAGAAATACTGTATGTTAAGATGCATATTAATAAAAAGGAGTTAACAATCATTGGAACATATGTGCCACCAAAACAAACTCATGGACTAACCAAGAATATAGAGACATGATAGATGACACAATAAGGAGTCTTACAAGAATCATTAAGGAAAGGAGAAAAGTGATATTGGTAGGAGATTTCAACTGTAAGGAGGTAGACTGGGAAAATTATGAAAGTGGTATGGGGGAAGATGCCTGGGGAGATAGATTCCTGAACCTAATGATAGATAATTTGATGGTCCAAAGAGTAAAGGAAAACACAAGATTCAGAGGAAACGATGAGCCGGCAAGATTAGACCTAGTTTTTACAAGGGATATACCAATTAACGATGATATAAGATACAAGTGCCCATTGGGAAAGAGTGACCATGTAATATTAGAAGATGGATATAGAAGAAGGAAAGGAAGATAGAGATGAATCATACAAAGGAGACCGATTAAATTACAGAAAGGCTGATATTGAGAATCTCAAGAACTATTTTAAAACGTAAACTGGGAGGAGATGGAAAACTCATTAACGGTTCAAGAGAAATATAACTTATTTTTGGAAATATACAAAACTGGGGTCAGGGAATATGTTCCGAAATATAGACCTAAAGAAGAAGGAAAGAAAGATTGGTTTAATGCAAGATGTGCTAGGGCAAAGGAGAAACGAGATGGAGCATGGAAAAGGTGGAGAAGAAACAGAAATCCAGAAAATAAGGAAAACTTCAAAACAGCAAGAAATGAATATGCTAAGGTGAGAAAGGAAGAAGAAAAGAACTATGAAAAGGACATTGTCGAAAAATGTAAGGAACAACCAAAATTGTTCTACAGATTCATAAATGGAAAAATAAGACAAAAAGAAACAATAGAAAGGTTAAAAGGAGAAAACGGAATGGTGGAAGACCCAAAAGTATGGCAGAACTGTTAAATAGTAAATTTCATGAGGTCTTTACTAAGGAATCCAAATTTGAAAGACCACAGGGTAATAGAGAGACTGTCTATATGAAAGAGATTAAAGTAACCAAGCTTGAAATAAAAAGTTGATGACGGAATTGGATGAGGAAAAGGCAATGGGACCGGATGAAGTCTCAGGCAGAATACTGAAAGAATGTAGGGAAGAACTAGCAAGTCCAATATACAACATCATAAAATGCTCAATAGAAAATGGAACAGTGCCAGTGGAGTGGAAAAGAGCTGAGGTGGTTCCCATATATAAGAGCGGAAGGAAGGAAGAACCTTTAAATTACAGACCGGTATCACTAACTAGTGTAATATGCAAGATGTGTGAAAAAGTAATAAAGAAGCAATGGATCGAGTTTCTTGAAGACAACAAAATATTATCAAATAGCCAATTTGGTTTTAGAAAAGGTCGGTCATGTGTGACAAATTTATTGAGTTTCTACTCTAGAATAGTTGATAAAGTACAAGAGAGAGAGGATGGGTTGACTGTATTTATTTAGATCTAAAAAGGCTTTTGATAAAGTGCCACATGAAAGATTACTATGGAAGTTAGAGGAGAAGGGTGGCTTAAAAGGAAGCACATTGAGATGGATGAAGAATTACTTAAGGGGAGAGAAATAAGGACGATAGTTAAAGATATGAAGTCCAAGTGGAGAACAGTAGACAGCGGAGTGCCACAGGGGTCAGTATTGGCACCAATACTTTTCTCGTATATATAAATGACATGCCAGAGGGAGTGAACAGCTACATAAATCTGTTTGCGGACGATGCGAAACTGTGCAGAGTCATTAAACAAAAGAGGATTGTGAAATACTACAGGAAGACTTAAACAAGATCTGGAAATGGAGCAAAAAATGGGAGATGGAATTCAATGTGGACAAAAGCCATGTCATGGAAATGGGAAAAAGTGAAAGACGACCAGTGGGAATCTATAAGATGGGAGATGGAGTAGAACTAGAAAAAGTAAAAAGGAAAAGGACTTGGGAGTGACAATGGAAGAAAATAATCAACCGGTAAGCCATATTGATAGAATTTTCAGAGACGTATAATTTGCTAAGGAATATTGGAGTAGCATTTCACTATATGGACAAGGAAATGATGAAGAAATTGATAAGTACTAAAATAAGACCTAGATTGGAATATGCAGGAGTTGTGTGGACTCCCCATAAAAGAAACACATAAGAAAATTAGAGAGACTACAAAAATGGCTACAAGAATGGTTCCAGAATTTAAAGGATGACATATGAGGAGAGACTAAAGGCAATGGATCTACCAACCTTGGAGCAGAGAAGAGAGAGGGATCTGATACAAGTTTATAAATTGATTAACGGAATGGATGAAGTGGATAATGAGAAACTGATCCTGAGAGAAGAATATGACTTTAGAAGTACAAGATCGAATAGTAAGAAACTAAGGACGGGACGATGTCTGAGAGATGTTAAAAAATTTTGCTTCCCACAAAGATGTGTTGAGACTTGGAACAGTTTGAGTGAGGAAGTGGTGTCAGCAAAGAGTGTACATAGCTTTAGAGAAAAATTGGATAAGTGTAGATATGGAGACGGGACCACACGAGCATAAAGCCCAGGCCCTGTAAAACTACAACTAGGTAAATACACACACACACACACACACACACACACACACACACACACACACACACACACACACAATCGAGAGGCCCGGGTTCGAGTCCCGGTAAGCGGCGAGGCAAATGGGCAAGCCTCAATGTGTGGCTCCTGTTTACCTAGCAGTAAATAGGTACGGGATGTAACTCGAGGCGTTGTGGCCTCGCTTTCCCGGTGTGTGTTGTGTGTTGATGTGGTCTCAGTCCTACCCGAAGATCGGTCTATGAGCTCTAAGCTCGCTCCGTAATGGGGAAGACTGGCTAGGTGACCAGCAGACGACAGAGGTGAATTACACACACACACACACACACACACACACACACACACAAGACCATAAGCATTTGCCCTCCTCCTCAATACATATACAGCTACCTAAATACACACATTCATCCAATCATCCACGCAACCATTCTAAACACCACCACACCCTGACATATTTACACAGCCATGCACACGCACACAGAACTATCCCAAACAGCTATACCCATACAGCAATCCCAAGCACCACTCATTCATGCACACATCTGCGTACATTATACCTCATATAACGTACAAAATACCGTACTTACGTACAGAGGTATAAGGAGGCCGATGTCCGAGCATCTGTAGGTTTCGGCATACAGTGGGAGTCTGAGAGAGTGGGAGTTTGCGGGAAGGGGCGGAGCTTCAACCCTTTAATTTAGGTCTTAAAATACTTGAATTGTTAACTCCTCTTTTCCTGCAAAGGTAGGTAAATGTTAAGTTTGATTCGTTGTGCTGCAATGTTTGTTTTGTTGTCATATTATCTGTATATCAAGTTGAATGTCTGTAGCAAACACACAGCGAGTCATTCAGTTTGTCTCGAAACAATTGAATCGTTTGCTCCTCCTCCCTTGTTCCTCGGCAAAGTTAAAGTTAAGATTTGATGTGTTATGCTGCAATTCTAAGTCAGTTTTGTTACCACGTTATCCATATTCAAATGTTATGAAGATTCCACACAAATTATCCAAACCATTGATATTTTTTTTCCCTCCAAACCCCCCCCATTCCCCTTCCTTCATTCCTTCCTTCCTTTCCTCCTCCTCTATTGCACTCGTTTCGGTGCAAAGTCAAAGTGAAGTCAGTCTGTTATGTTACCTGTATTCAAATTGATATCCATACAACAGAGGTCAACATTAACAATCATTGTACTAAGATTTCGCTATATCCATGAAAAAGGGTAATCAGTTAATTTCAGAAAAGGTACAGGAATTTTTTTTTTTTTTTCCTTTTGCAAGGGAGGAGTCTGGCCAAGAGCAACAAATAATGGAGGAAAAAAAAGGCCTACTGGATTGTCAGTTCCATTAAAGTTATCAAAATTTATCAAAAAGACATGGACAATAAATGTCTTGAAACCTCCTCCTTACAAGAAGTCAAGTCGTAGGAAAATGAAAATACAGAAGCAGGCAGGAAGTTCCAGAGTTTATCAGAGGAGGGTATGAATGATTGGGAGTACTAGTTAACTTCTGTATCAAGACGGGTTCACACGTGCCAATTTCCGACTGAATATTTATGTCGGCAGAGTTTCTGACTCATCTCTTCTAGTCGGAAAGTGTCACACGTAGCGACTGGAAAGTATCGACTAGTTGCCGCCTTGGCGGGAAGTGAATGTAAACAAATGTCAAACAGCTAACCGCAGAGATGTCTTCCTCTAGTGACGATGCTGAAGCTATGCTTGCTCTTCTTTTGACGTAACGGAAGAGTCAATAGAAAAGAAAATGCCTGTGGATACGTCCCTGGCTAAGTAGAAGGAAAGAAAGGAATGTCTACCACACTTTAAACTAGCCTATATTTCTCCTAAGAAAATTGTTAATCTTAAGACTATGCACAATTGCGATCAAGTTAAATCCTGACAAGTCTTCAATCTTCACCTCCAACACCCTACATTGAGGGAAACAGCTCTTACGGAGTGGCATCTATTTTGTCGAATGACGATTTGCGCAAGCTTTTTTTTTTTTTTTAACTGTATAATTAATTACTTGGGTCTCAGATGTGTCTTTTCCCTCAACAACTCAAACATCTTCTCTATACTTCTATACTTACAATATCAGTCGCAAATTGGCACGTGTGAACTCGCCTTAACAATATCAGTGACAAAAATTGAGTCTGGAAAATATTGTCAAACTATAACGAGTAATTATTTATAATACGTCCGCGTTCCCTCTACCTCCTCCAACCACCAACCGCTTAATGATTCTTCTACAATAACCTATCCCAGGATCCTCCGCTACGAAATTAATCTAACCAAACATAATCTAACCTAACGAAACAAATAAAAAAAATACACCACTGGACTTACAAAATCTTGAGTTTGTGCCACATTCCCGAGTGATATTACTGACATAGGCACTACACGCGTGCCACGTAATTTCTCTACCGACCTTTAACATGATAGGTGAGTTGTATCTGGTCCGGCTGTAATGTACAAATTTAATGTTTACCATAAGCATTTGTCAGTAACTTATCACCCTACTAAATGTTATGGTAGTAAACTGAACGCACACACGCACACACTCATGAAACCACCTACACTACAAATATCCACACCTGTCCATACGCCCACAATCACCCGCATAACCCACACATCTATACTAGCTACATCTATTCACACACACACACACACTGGTCTCCCCTCCCCCTCAACAACACAGCTACCTCAATACACACACACACACATCCACGCAACTATTCTAAACACCACCAAACCCTTACATATCTATATAGCCATCCACACGCCCACAGAACTATACCGAACACCCATCCACATCGCAACTCACCATTATATTCACAGAGCCCCCAGACGCTCATTCACGCTTTCACCTATGGCTAATACCTCCCTCCTCCAACACCACCTGTCATTCATCCACACATCCACGTACATTCCATCTCATATAACGAACGAAAATCCAGTACTTACGAGCAGATGAGAGGTATCAGGAGGTCCGTGTCTGTACGTCCGTGGGTTCCGACATAAAGTGAGAGTCAGCGGGGAAGGGGCGAAGCTTCAATCCATTAATTCTGGTCTCGAAATGCTTGAATCTTTAATACCTCTTTTTTCCTGAAGTGTTAAATATAAGTTAGGTTTGATTTGTTGTGCTGTATATCAAGTTGAATGTCTGTAGCAAACACACAGCGAGTTATTCAGTTAGTCTCGAAACACTTGAATCTTTATCTTCTCCTCCCTTTTACGTTACTCAGCAAAGTTAAGGATAAATATGATTTGTTATGCTACAATTTTAAGTCAGTTTTGTTATCACGTTATCTGTATTCAAATGTTTATATGAGTTCCTGACATTCCATTTACCCAAACCATTGATTTTGTCTCCAAACACTCCATCCTTCCTTTCTTCCCTCTTTCCTTTTCCTCTTCTTTATATCACTCGTTTCGTTGCAAAGTTAATGAAAGAGTAGTCAATCCGTTATATTACTTGTATTCAAATTGATAGCCATACCACACTGTTAAACATTAGCGTAATTATTGTACTAAGATTTCGCCAAAAACATGCAAAAGGATAACGATTTTAATTTAGAAAAGGTCCAGGAACATTATCTATCTATCTGTATTTCAAGGTGATTTTTATTTTTGACACAAGGGATATAACTAATGAAACTTGTACATACTACTACTTAAAATTGTACTTATTATTCACAATTCAACGTTATTGCGCTATCTACAGAACAAGCGATAATGACCTTATGTTGTTAAGACTGGCGTTTGCGTTCGTTCAGCATCCAGGCATCACAAGACCAAACTATCCAACTCGTAACCCCCCAAAAACACCATTTCAATACTTCGTATATAAACTAAACTGTTATTTTATAGTAGTAGTAGTAGTAGTAGTAGTAGTAGTAGTACCTGTACAAGCAGCCTGGCAAACTCACTTGAGGTCTTAGTAGTGTTGTACCTTAATGCTTGATCGGCAACGTTTTTTTTTTTTTTTTTTTTTTAAGCTTGATTCCTACGTTCACTTTTCCCACGAAGTTCAAGATTTATTTCAGCTTCCAGATCAACAACTCAACATTTCGATATCCTGGAAGTGTTCAGGATGTTTCTTCGGTTGATGCTACATGTAACAGAGCTACACCCTGGCCTTAGGCAGCACAAATGCCATATGTTCAAAAGATACATTCAGACTCCCTTGTGTACCTTGCTCTCTCTGTCTGGTGCACCACGACGATACAGCCTCAAGGAAAGAAGTCTTGCAATAATTATACAAAAAAACTCCAAAGAAAAAAAAAATTCAAGTGATTGTAGTTTATTTTCTTTAATGTAATAATATCAATTTGACAGACGCCAAAGGATTAACATGTAGATAAATGGGAATTTCTTGTGAAAGTTAGATACATGATTTTCAAAGCGATGTCAGTTCCCAATACTTTGGAGAGTTTCACTAGACGGCAATGCAGTCATCAAATAAGTTGGAAATTCTGCTATTAGAAAAGACTATTAACATCCATAGCATATAAACGTCTTTAACATTCGGAGTTATGGCATGCCAGCTTGTATTCATCCAGTTCCTATGTCGGACATACAACAGAAGATAAGAAAATGCGTCAATTATGCCACTTTTGTAGACAAAAGTGAAAACAGTTGATTGTTGACAGTGAGGTTAATCGAATGGTAAGCTGTGGTAGGTTACAATATAAAACCAGGCCAGACAGACAATGAACTAACGTTAACAATCTGCACATGGTAACTAGCAGAAATATGTAAAAGAAGGAGAGATATTTGTTGTCGCTGACATACTTTACAGGGCAGCAGATGATTACCATTACGACCATTACTGTTCCCTGACGGTAAAGACGAACTCATTGGGCATTGCCTTGCGGAAAAAGAGACCACTCAAATCAGGTGTCAGGTTGACAGATTTGCCAGGTGGAGGAGCGATGGTGAAGCATTGGAAAACCATGGCTGTGAGGATGAACATCTCCATCCGGGCCATACTTTCCCCGACACACACTCTTTTTCCTGAAACAAGCCAAAACACAATGAAAATTAATAGGAAAGAAGGTAATATCATTTTGGAGTTTGAAACATGGAGCACAAGTACCTTTGCCCAATGAATACAAGGTGAAAGACGCAAATAGGTAAATACATCTGGATGAAAAAATAGTTAGAAAAAAAAACTCAAAACAATTCAGTTCTATTACCTCAACGGGAGTGGCCTCGCTCCTGCTGAGGAAGTTATAAATGTTACCGCACATCTATGTACAGTCCACCGTACCGTATTCGACAAACCGTCATAGCTGAATCCGTTGGTCATAACGATACATAAAAAATAAAAAAAGATATATAAAAAAAAAACTTACCCACACCGAAAGGCAGGAAACCATCCTTCGGCATAAAGAATTTGCCGTTCTCATCCAGCCAACGCTCCGGCCTGAACTCCCTGGGTCGATCCCAGAAGCGACTGTCATAGTGGATCGACGTGACGTTCGCGCTCACGACCGCTCCCTGCAAAGACGTGTGTGCATTTGACTCAAAATAAGTTCATGTTGTTCTAGTTCTTGTCAGCACCACAAGTCACTGGATCACATGAAAGTAACTCACCTTTGGAATGGTGTAACCCCCGAGCTGCGTGTTATTGGCGGCCATGTGCTGCAATCCAAAGTTTACCAGTGCACAAGCCCTCATCACTTCGTTGATCACTGCTTCTGTGTACGGCATCCTGATAGAGACGCAACGAATAAGCAAGTGAAGACATAAAATACCTGTTTATGCTTACAAGGTGGTACCTAAGCAGGTACTGACAGATGAACAAGACAAGAAAGGGATTTATCTACTTGGGCTTCTCCGCCAACGTGGGTAGAGCTCCACCGGGAAGCACTTCGTCAATCTCAGCTTGCAACTTGCGCTGAACCTGCGGGTGTGCTGCCAAGTAGCAACACAGCCACGTGAAGGTGTTGACGGTGGTCTCACTTCCCGCAAAAAACATGTCCAACATTAAAAACATCAAATCCTGCTCTGAAATAGATATGCCAAAGTGGAAGTTTTCAGAAATAATGAAAATCTTTATCAATGAAAAATTTTAATGAAACGAACATGAGTTGTCATAAATTCAGAGGAGAGCGATTGATATGTCTCGCTTCAGGACTAAACCGACTAAATAGCCTTATAAAGAAATTCATAGAGATGGGAAACGTATAGAGATAACAACAAGGGAGCGATGGTGCACCTCTAGCAGACTTACCGCTGCAGGTTGTGTCTGGATCATCTTTCTTGGCCTCCATCTCCAACAGGTAGCTATCAATAAGATCCCGTGGGTTGTCTGGATCCAAAGTGGCCTTGTGTTCCTTTATCTCTTCCTGACCGCACAAAGGAAAACAGAAATCACGCCCTTCATAACATGACTCCTGTTAGATAAGACTCTACCCACAGTTCAAGGAATGACTATTTCCTATTCAATTGAAATATTATTCTGTTAGAAAGGAAGTAAAATGAAAACAGAAACAAAACTCCTTTGAAAATTTGAACATTTCATAATATCGTTCACTAAGATAAGATCAAACTCTATGAAAGAAGTGTAACGTATGTAACAACATGTAAGATAGAAAACTCACCGCAAAGTATCGCAAGAACTTTTCCTTCAAGTCCATCAGTTCATAATATTTTATGAGGCGTTTAAAGAGGAAATCAGGGATGATATTTTGCAGCCACGGCATGAAGTCCTTGATGGCCATTCGATTGGAAAGCAAAGTTGATTCTGACATAAGTTTTACAAACTCTTGTAATCTTTTGTCTTCTGCATCGAATTGTTTACCTGTGGGGATGAGAGACCACAAATGTAAACAAATAGATGAAATGGACAAGACTGGAGTGACAATGCAGAAATGCAGAAAAGAAAACTCTTCCTCAGGCTCACTCGCCACGCACTTGCCACCATGTGCCAGATCACGTTGAGCACAGTCACGTGAAGCTGATGTGGAATCATTGCAGGTGTTCCAGCCCCCTCGGCAAGAGTCTCGCGCAGCTTGAGGCATTGGTGCTGCACCGCCTCCACCAGCGAGGACTTGCCCATGCCAAGATCACGCAGCTGCCGCAGCGTAAATCTTCGGTTGTTGTGCCATAAGACACCATTACTTGATGCGATTCCTGTTTATGAACATAACAACAGTCACCTGTAGTACTGCACAACTCTGCAAAAACATGTTCTTTATTTCTATGTTTCCTGAGGGTTCACGTAAGGAAGCTAAATATTATTCAAGGAAAGTTCTTATTTCATTACGTCAACATAAGGTTGTTAAGTGATCTTACCTTTGGGAGTTTCCTCTAGAAACTTCATAATATCCCAGTCTGGTCTGACAGTAAACTCGGATCTGGAGCAAGCTTCCTTCATCAGTTTGTAGTTATTCAGAAACACCATCAACTGAGTTCCCATCCTCCACCTGCATGAGGAACACAATGCTGCTCAAATACATCATGCTTCTAATAATTATATATTGTATACTGTGTAATATTATATCACATTATGCCTATAATTATTAAATTGATGCATAAAACACACACACACACACACACACACACACAGAGAGAGAGAGAGAGAGAGAGAGAGAGAGAGAGAGAGAGAGATAAGGGGGAAAGACGTTAAGATAATGTTTAGGTGGTAGGAGTTCGAATGTAGAAAGGTGGTAACTGTCCACACCGTCACTCACAGAAAAATGTCTCCATACTGTTGGTGGAGGTCGATCACCTGCTCCTCAAAGTTCTTGCTGGTCCAGGGTATGTAGCCCACTAGGGGAAGCCCCCACCTGCCTGAGAGACAACATCACCAAGTACCGCCATTACGAATCACAAAACCAGGGGTGTGAAGGGTCGGAACTGACATCATGATATTCAATTCGATTTCTACCGTCACCGTATACTGTGCATTCTGCACAAAGTTTAAAATCTCCTAACATCAAGTTATGTGAAGTTAGGTCAAGAAATATTTACCTGGAGGCAGTCCTGGGGGTTTCCTGAAGGTCTTCCACAACAGGAACACCAATACAGCGAACAGAAGCACCTCCACCAGCATTTTTGCGGCTTCCCAACGATCCTTATCTTGTATTCTGAAATGAAAAGGGCTAAGATATCGCTATCAAAGACACTAATTTCAGCCCTAACATTTTGTACTTTCACACTGGTGATGCTGTGAGTAACACTCTTTACCTTATGTTGGATTGATGGCAAGTCTAAGAGGCACAGATTTAATCCAATAATGGGTAATGACTCCTCACAGGTTCCACGTGAAAATTGCAGGAATTAACTCAATTCGCTAAATTGATAAATAGTCGTATTGATAGGTTTTCTTCACCACACAGTACAAAAAAACTCACACAGTTCCAAAGAACTTGTAAACTTGCGAAGAAAAAACCGGTAATGTAATACAATGATTCTCCTCCACCAATTTTCTACTCACCAAGTCGATGGTTCCAGCACCGCCAGACCCTGGAGGCAGTCACGTCCCGTGCTGCGTCTAGTACACAAGTACCACTCGGACTATTGTTACTGCTGATGTGGCAAGCCCAGCAGGTACCAAACATGGAGGTTACATTGCTGGGTCTCTGTCAGTCTGTCTCTCTGTGTCTTATAATCAGCACACGATTATAACTTTCTGCACAGGTTTGTACCAGAATACTCGTACAACACCAACACTGGTGTCTGCGTACATCTGCAGACACTCATTATACTAAATAATTCATTCATTAGCATCCAACATGACTGCTATCATTCAAGGAGACTCTCTCTCTCTCTCTCTCTCTCTCTCTCTCTCTCTCTCTCTCTCTCTCTCTCTCTCTCTCTCATTAGTTTCTTCTCAAAAATTATGACACATGTATGATAAAAATCATTAAATGAAAGTAAAAATAAAGCTATGGTTTAAGGTGTGTGTGTGTGTGTGTGTGTGTGTGTGTGTGTGTGTGTGTGTGCTTGTGTGTGTGTATTCACGGTCGCTTACTGGTCACCCAGCCAGCCTTCCCCATTACGGAGCGAGCTCATAGATCGATCTTCGGGTAAGACCACACCACACTCCACACATCGAGAGAACGAGGCCACAACTCCTCGAATTACATCTCATACCCACTTGCTGCAATAGGTGAATAGGGATACACATCAAGAGGCTTGCCCATTTTCCTCGTCGCGCCCGGGACTGGAATCCGGGCCATCTCGGCTGTGAGCTGAGTATGCTAACCATTACACTACGCAATGTGTGTATGTGTGTGTGTGTGTGTGTGTGTGTGTGTGTGTGTGTGTGTGTGTGTGTGTGTGTGTGTGTAATTCACCTGCTGGTTACCCAGCCAGCCTTCTCCATTACGAGGAAAGCTCAGAACTCATAGACCGATCTTCGGGTAGGACTGAGACCAAAATACACTCCACACACCAGGAGAGCGAGGCCACAACCCCTCGAATTACATCCCGCACCTACTTGCTGCTAGGTGAACAGGGGTTACACATTTAAGAGGCTTGCGCCTGGGACTCGAGCCTGGGCCTTTCCGGTTTGTGTGTGTGTGTGTGTGTGTGTGTGTGTGTGTGTGTGTGTGTGTGTGTGTGTGTGTGTGTGTGTATTATCACCCATTTTAGAGATCAAGTTAGGTAAAAGTATGCATTGAGACGGACTTGACACACATTAGGACTTCGTAGCCAGAAACGAGCTTAATGCTGGGGTCACACTACAGCTTTTTTTTTTTTTTTTTTTTACTACCATGCCCCCGACGGTCGTACAGGCCAGTTTTCTGCGATTGCATACGACTGTCGTAACGATCGGGAGCATTTCAGTTCAATAAGGACACGCAAAACGAAGGACATCCACCTTCGTTGGGATCTGAAGGAGGATGTTCATTCCTGGTGTCGGAGGCGGCCCCTCCATACTCATGTCCAATGGGCCTGCGATGTCTAAGGATGTCCCAAAGAGATCTTGCGACGACGATGGGACATCACACCCATCATGCCCTTCCTCTATCTTCGGTGGATAAACTGTGAATTTTTTTTTTTTCTTTTTAACTGGCAACAACGTACGAGCTGTCACACTGGTCACGACGATTCTAGCTACAATGTTTTCATGCGTTACTGCCAAACTTATGTTCAAAAACCAGTCGAAATTCACTATTTTAACGATTTTTTACTCGTTCAATGTCGAACGATCGTTAACATCGCGTACGACAGCGTATCTCTCTATAACGTCATCGTACGTCATCGTACGCCCGATGAAATGGCTTTGCCTGTCGTGACTTCCCTGACAGTCGAATGCAACGCTCGATTGTCGTCATGCTTCTGCGATGTCGTGTGACAACAACGACATCTTACGACATCGTACGACATCGCTGCGTTAACGTACGACTTGACTCACGACATCTTACGACAGGCCAAACATGATTAAAATCACGTCATTGCTACCGGCGACAGCCCTCCTACGACCGTCGCGGACGTCGTAGTAAAAAATAAATTGTAGTGTGACCCCAGCATAGTGTACTTCTTAACATTGAGCACCGCAGGCAAGGAAGGCGGAAAGTCATCGTTATTTGTTCTGTACTTCAGATACCTTTTCGTCATCCATATGAATTCACTATTTATTTGTTTATAGACCTCAATTTACTAGAATTATATGACATGAACTTTGTATAAAGGGCTTCATTTAATCGTCTTCCTTCAGTAGCTGACTGTGTTCATTGTAGTCTCACATTCTCACATTCCTTCCCATCATGTTTGTCGCTTTGCTTTACTCTTAATTTCCCTGACAGGCCGACGTTTTTCTTGCAAAATCTGATAGCTGAGAGCTGTTCCAATATCAATGTTAGTACGTAATCAGCGAGATAAAAAGCGTCCCTCTTGACTTCCTTTTATCACACAAGTGCATTGCGTCACTGACCATCAGACGGTTATACAAAGAGAGAGAGAGAGAGAGAGAGAGAGAGAGTCTCTCTCTCTCTCTCTCTCTCTCTCTCTCTCTCTCTCTCTCTTTCCTAGGAGGTGGGAACCAGAGGGGAGGTGGAGACCAGAGGGAGGACTGGGGAGGAGAGACAATACGTAGAAAGAGGAGACCAAGGTGGGGGACCTGAAGTAGGAAGAAGACACGTGGAAGGAAGATGAACGGAAGCCACGACCTGGACAGGAAGAGCCGGGGGGAAGGGGATAAGGAAGGGAAGGGCGGGGAGCCATGCTCTCTATAAATGTGACAATGACATCAAGGGTCTTACTTTCAGGAGAAATGGGAGAGGAGGGGATAGGACAAAACTTTTTAGGGAGATGGGGAGGGAGTGAGGGTATTAAGGCAGGAACAGGATAGGAGGGGAGATCAAAGCTGCAGTACAGCATTGACGTTTGGTAGGGAGGGAGTGCTGGGGGTGCAGAGAAGAAGGGACAGGAGAACGGAAGGGAGAGAAGGTGGGAGTATCAGGATCAAGGACAGAGGAAGGTTTAGAGTAGGAGACAGAAGAGGGAGGAGGAGAGGGGAGGAGGAAGAGTAAGGGAGTAGAGGAAGGGAGTGGGGATGGAGGCAGGGGCTGAGGACGGAGGCAGAAGACTGGAGCGGGAAGAGGATAATGTGGCAGGAATACGAGGGAGAAAGACAGAGGTAGAGGCAGGGTGAGGAGAGGAGATGAAGCCCT
The DNA here is from genome assembly GCF_017591435.1 of Portunus trituberculatus. Classification (NCBI taxonomy): domain Eukaryota; kingdom Metazoa; phylum Arthropoda; class Malacostraca; order Decapoda; family Portunidae; genus Portunus; species Portunus trituberculatus. Next base: position 25,334,014 of record NC_059296.1, read on the forward strand.
GGCGATAGGCTTCGTGGCAAGCTTCACGCACTTCCAGGTCTTGTCACCTGATCATGTCTGTCTTTCAGTAGAACGGTCATGGCTTTCATGCCCATTGACAGTATCTTCGCCAAGTCATCTCATCCTATGCCCTCATGGTCGTCTGTCTTTCGGAAACATTTCATATAGTCCATCAATATTCATCCCACAATACCTCTTTTTTTTCTCCCCGCACTCTATCTCATCTGCTCTCCTCCTTAACCAGTCTGTTGCTTTTGCCACTTTTGATGTCTTTACTAGGTTTCCTTGTATACCCATTCATATTTACCTCCGCTGTTGGATGTCTCTTGTTTCCCTTTACCTTCCTTCTTCTCAACCTCTCGATTTCAATACCCTCTACTCCCTTCTTTCCATCTTCCCCGACGTCAACTGCCGCCACACATTTTGGGAGGATTCTATAATTACCACTACTGACCACTCTCTTAATCACTTCCTTTCCCTCCTTAATACCGGCACCCCCGCCCACTTTGACCTTTGCATCCAGTCTTTCTTCTGTTCTCCTGACCTTCCGCTCAATCTTCACTGGTCGGTTCTTGCCCACAGTCCTTATAGCGATCATTTCCCCTTTTTTCTTTCTTCTACTTCCTTCATCCATCTCTGCAGCTCCCCTTGCTTTTGCTTTGGTAGGGCTGATTGGACTTGTGCTTTTACCTCTGTCTACACTCCACTCCTTTTTTTATTTTACTTCTTTATCTGACATGTTGGTTTACTTTACTGTATCTGTTCTCGCTGCTGCTTGTTTCCATCCTTCGAACTTACTGCTCATTGCCTACAAGTGTGTTCCTTGGTGGACTCATACTTGCACTACAGCTTTCCACTTGAAGCAGGTGGCCTGAAATAGTTACCGGTGTAAATGGGACACTCCCAGCCAGCTGCCTGCCCTTGTTCATTTCAAACGCGCTTCAGCTAGGTTCTGCCAAACTGCTAAATTGGCCCAGTCCAACAGCTGGCATGTTTCAGTCTGGTGCCGTATTCATAAACTATCTGCTAAACATCCACCCTCCTTTGCTCGTTCTTCGCCTTTCCCATCCCTAGGGTAATATTGTCGAGCCACTCCAGGTTACCACTGAATTAGGCTCATATTTCAGCAACATCAGCAGTGGCTCTCATCTTTCCTCAGAGTTTACTGCCCTTAAAGCAGTCCATAAACGCATCCCTGTTACTTTCACGCTTTATTCAACTGCTTCCTACAACGCCCCCTCTTCTTCCCCTCTGAATTGACCTCTGCCTTGAAGTGTTGCCATAATACCTCCACAGACCCTAGCTAATGGTGTTCACTATCAGATGCTCCACCACCCTTTCTGCTGCCTCTCTAACCTTCTTACTTACCATTTTTTAACTGCGTTTGGTTAACTGGGGATTTCCTCCTCCCCAAGTAGAGTGAAACACTTATCCTTCCTTTTCTGAAGCCTAACAAAAATCTTGAAAAAGCTGATGATACCCCTTGGCACTATCATTTCTTCCACCACTTTGACTGTGTCGGTGTGACACTATCACATTCTCCACCAATTATCGTGTGTTGGTGTTTCTAGCAACATGAGGGTTTTCCTCCATAACTTCCTACAGTATCGTTCCTTTCGTGTTAGGGTCACTTCTTGCTACCCTTCCTTCTATCAGCCCGAGGGTATACCCTCTTTTTCCTTGCCATCGATGACATCGCTTCTGCCCTTCCTCATGGTGTCAGGTCTTCCCTCTATGTGGATGACTTTGCCATCTATGGCTCGGGCAGTTCCTCCTCCTTTCTCCATACCACTGACCATGGCTTCTGATTCTCCCATGCAAAGTCTTTCTATATTTACTTCTCTCATTCCCATGCTGTTTGCTTTCCTCCCCTCGTTTTTATGCTACCCCTCTCAAGTACTGTACATCTGGCAAGTTTCTTGATCTTACGTTTGACTCTTCTTGTTCTCAGTCTTTGCCTCCTGGCCCCAGTTATCCCTCCCCTCTTCCCTCCATATGCATGCCCTTCTGTCTCATCCTGCTCCCATTCTCTTTCTCCTCTTCCCCTCCGTGGCTTTCCTCTTCTCTTTCCCTTTATTCATCTGTCTTTCCTGCCTCCCCAAAGTCTGATGCCCCTCCTTGAATCCTTCATTCCCACTTTTGAGCTCACTTTCCTACTCATTCTGATAGCATCCATGTCTATACTGATGCCTCTAAGTCTTCTGCCAGCTCAGGCTGTGCTGTCCTCCTCCCTGATACCTATTTCTAGTATAGTCTCCCTCTTGAGGTTAGTGTCCTTACTACCCAGCTGTTTGCAGTACTTTTTGCCCTCCGATGTATCTTCCACTCCCCTGCTTCTACTTATACTATTTTTACTGACTCTTGGTTGTTTCTCTTTCTTTTATCCTCCTTTCTTTTCCTCCTCTTGTCCACAACATTCAGGACTGATTGTTTCATCATTCTTTCTGTCACAAAACAGTTAGTTTTTGCTGGGTGCATAGCTATGCTGGCATTCCTGGCTGTTGATTCTTTGGCACGTGTTGCCCTTACCCTTCCAACTATCTTACCTCACTACCTATTTCCGATTATTTCCCAGCTTTTCAGTCTTTTCTTTCTGGTCCTCTCTTGCTTCTAATAAACTTCAGGCTGTCAAACCCTCTGTTTTCCCTTAGTCTAACCCATTTCTTTCTACCAGATGCTGGAAGACTGCCCTGGCCTGCTTACACATTGGCCACACCAGACTCACCCGTTCTCACTTGATGTTCCGTTCCCTCCCCCCCTCTGCCCTACTTGTGGCGTTTTCCTCTTTTCCCCATCTTCTTATCTTCTTTCGTGCCCCACCTTCGTGGCCTTGCAGCCTTCCCTCATCTGTTTTCCCTGTCCCTTGCTCCCCGTCTTGCTGACGTTCTCACTGAGTCCCCTTCCTTTTCTCTCACCGGCCCTCCTTGCCATTAATGTTCTTCATCTGATCTAGCCCCTCTTGACCTCTCCCCCTCTTCCTAGCCCATGTTTATCTAATAGTACCATATGGCCTTGCTCCCTGGCACATTTCTCTATGTTATCTATCTTTCCACATTATAATTACAATTCCTCACTTGGATGCCATGTTATTGTAATTAAATTGTAAGGCGCACATCTTGTACCCTATGCACTCTACTTCTATATAAACCTATCTAATACGTGAGCATGTAGACTGATAAACACAGCTTCTAAGTAAATTTTCAAAGGATCTATTGAAATACAGATTTCACCAAAAACAGCAAAATATTTATTATGGCCATCAAAGTATTTTCTAATTATTTCATAAGTCAAGACTTTGTGCTGCAGTATTTTCTGGGGAAAATGACAAAAAAAAATATAATCTGTTTACTTAAAAAAGAAGATTCGCCTCAAATAAAGAAACATGTGACAGTCACATAACAAAACTAAATGCGTTCAAAAACCTAAAAGTAAAAAACACAATTAACAGTATTTTCTCCATACAATATAGGAATGTTAGTGACAGGATTACTGCACCATCCTCACTGACTTAGGATTGTTTTACTGTTATCACACTTCCTCACTGTACTCTCACTCTGTCATACGTATTCTTCCGCACACAAGTGTGTATTTACCTAGTTGTATGTTACAGGCTTCAGGCGGGGCTCATAGCCCCATGTGTGTGTGTGTGTGTGTGTGTGTGTGTGTGTGTGTGTGTGTGTGTGTGTGTGTGTGTGTTTCACTGTTTGATCTGCTGCAGTCTCTGACGAGACAGCCAGACGTACGGAACGAGCTCAGAGCTCATTATTTCCGATCTTTGGATAGGCCTGAGACCAGGCACACACCACACACCGGGACAACAAGGTGTGTGTGTGTGTGTGTGTGTGTGTGTGTGTGTGTGTGTGTGTCATAATTTAACCTCCCATTTTTGTGATCCTCCTTGTATGTTAAAACCTCACTGTGTTGCAGTTCTATTTCCAATACCAAATGATCAGTTTTCCCCATGGGGCTTAAGTATTTAATGGTTGGACGGAGCCCTTTTTTTTTTTTTTTTATTCTGCGAACACCAGCAGACCTAGCACAGATAATTCCTCCTCTCCTCTCCTCTCTATCTTGTGAATTCATTTACCCATTCGTCAGATGTATTCACCATTATTAGCTGTTACTCTTCTTCACGCCACAACGCAGCATTTTCATTTACTTCCATTTATTCCCAGTTTATGTTTTTTTAGTCAAATTCCCCAACTAGTAGTATCATTGTCCTGTATCATATTGTTTAAGCCTTTTAACACTTTCTTTTGCATTTCCTTGTGTTTTAGCCTCCATATATTCGTTTTCTCCTCCCCTCCCCTCAAAAAAAGAAGAAAAAAAACGCCAGTTTTCTACACTAATACCGCTAACTCCCACGTCGTTAGAGAAGTGGTCGCTGGGGCGCCCTTACTATAACATTAATTTACTGTTGAGTCATGTATACAGGTTGTGTGTCAAAAGAAAAGGCAAGGAAGAGGGGGACGAGGTATCAACTTTCGCCTGTGAGTCTCACCGTCAGGTGGGGTTTGGCGGTGGGTTTGGGTTTGGACTTGGTGGGGCGGAGGGCGTCCGATGGAGGGTTCACAAAGGGCGTAAAAGTAGTCACGACCACCTCTGTTCCTCTCTCAACTTTGTCTCAGTTAGGCATAGCATGTCTGGTATACCTTGCATTGAGTGTGTGTGTGTGTGTGTGTGTGTGTGTGTGTGTGTGTGTGTGTGTGTGTGTGTGTGTGTGTATTTATCTAGTTGTATTTACCTAGTTGTAGTTTTACAGGGCCTGGGCTTTATGTTCGTGTGGCCCCGTCTCCATATCTACACTTATCCAATCGTACTTTAAAAGTATGCATACTCGTTGCAGACACTACTTCTTCATTTAAACTGTTCCACGTCTCAATACATCTTTGTGGGAAACTGTATTTTTTAACATCTCTCAGACATCTTCCTTTTCTCAGCCTTTTGCTATGCGATCTTGTGCTTCTAATGTCATATTCTTCTCTCAGGATCAGTTTCTCATTATCCACTTGGTCCATTCCGTTGATCAATTTATAAACTTGTATCAGCTCTCTCTCTTCTTTGTTCCAGGGTTGGCAGATCCATACCCTTTAGTCTCTCCTCATATGTCATCCCTTCAAATTCTGGAACCATTCTTATAGCCATTTTTTGTAGTCTCTCCAACTTTCTTATGTGTTTCTTTTTATGAGGGGTCCACACTACTCCTGCATAATCCAATCTGGGTCTTATTATAGTACTTATCAATTTCTTCATCAATTTTTTGTCCATGTAGTGAAATGCTACTCCAATATTCCTTAGCAAATTATATGTTTCTCTAAAAATTCTATCAATATGGCTTACTGGTTGATTGTTTTCTTCCATCGTCACTCCTAAGTCCTTTTCCTTTTTAACTTTCTCCAGTTCTACTCCATCTCCCATCTTATAGATTCCCACACGTCGTCTTTCACTCTTTCCCATTTCCATGACATGGCTTTTGTTCACATTGAATTCCATTTCCCACTTCTTACTCCATTCGCAGATCTTATTTAGGTCTTCTTGCAGTATTTCACAATCCTCCTTTTGCTTTATAACTCTGCACAGTTTCGTATCATCTGCAAACAGATTTATGTAGCTGTTCACTCCTTCTGGCATGTCGTTAATATAAATGAGGAAAAGTATTGGTGCCAATACTGACCCCTGTGGCACTCCACTTTCTACTGCTCTCCACTTGGATTTCGTATCTTTAACTACCGTCCTTATTTCTCTCCCCCTCAAATAATTTTCTATCCATCTCAATGTGATTCCTTTTAAGCCACCCTTCTCCTACAACTTCCACAGTAATCTTGCATGTGTGTGTGTGTGTGTGTGTGTGTGTGTGTGTGTGTGTGTGTGTGTGTGTGTGTGTGTGTGTGTGTGTGTGTGTGTGTGTGTGTGTGTGTGTGTGTGTGTGTGTGTGTGTGTGTGTGTGTGTGTGTGTGTGTGTGTGTGTGTGTGTGTGTGTGTGTGTGTGTGTGTGTGTGTGTGTGTGTGTGTGTGTGTGTGTGTGTGTGTGTGTGTGTGTGTGTGTGTGTGTGTGTGTGTGTGTGTGTGTGTGTGTGTGTGTGTGTGTGTGTGTGTGTATTTACCTAGTTGTAGTTTTACAGGGCCTAGTCTTTACGCTCGTGTGGCCCCTTCTCCATATCTACACTTATCCAATTTTTCTTTAAAACTATGCACACTCGTTGCTGACACCACTTCCTCACTCAAACTGTTCCACGTCTCAACACATCTTTACGGGAAACTATATTTTTTGACATCTCTCAGACATCTTCCCTTCCTCAGCTTTTTACTATGCGATCTTGTGCTTCGAATGTCATATTCTTCTCTCAGGATCAGTTTCTCATTATCCACTTGATCTATTCCGTTAATCAATTTATAAACTTGTGTCAGATCCCCTCTCTCCCTTCTCTGTTCCAGGGTTGGTAGATCCATAGTCTCTCGTCATATGTCATCCCTTCAAATTCTGAAACCATTCTTGTAGCCATTTTTTGTAGTCTCTCCAGCTTCCTTATGTGTTTCTTTTCATGGGGGTCCACACAACTCCTGCACATTCCAATCTGTACCTTTTTATAGTACTTATTAATTTCTTCATCATTTCTTTGTCCATGTAGTGAAATGCTAATCCAATATTCCTTAGCAAATTATATGTCTCTGAAAATTCTATCAATATGGCTTAACGGTTGATTGTTTTCTTCCATCGTCACTCCTAAGTCCTTTTCCTTTTTTACTTTCTCTAGTTCTACTCCATCTCCCATCTTATAGATTCCCACTGGTCGTCTTTCACTCTTTCCCATTTCCATGACATGGCTTTTGTCCACATTGAATTCCATCTCCCACTCTTTACTCCATTTCCAGATCTTATTTAGGTCTTCCTGCAGTATTTCACAATCCTCTTTTTGCTTTATAACTCTGCACAGTTTCGCATCGTCCGCAAAAAGATTTATGTAGCTGTTCACTCCCTCTGGCATGTCGTTTATATATATGAGAAAAAATATTGGCGCCAATACTGACCCCTGTGGCACTCCGTTTTCTACTGTTCTCCACTTGGACTTCATATCTTTAACTACCGTCCTTATTTCTCTCCCCCTCAAATATTTTCATCCATCTCAATGTGCTTCCTTTTAAGCCACCCTTGTCCTCTAACTTCCACAGTAATTTTGCATGTGGCACTTTATCAAACGCCTTTTCTTTTTAAATCCAAATAAATACAGTCAATCCATCCCTCTCTCTCTTGTACTCTATCAACTATTCTAGAGTAGAAACTCAGTAAATTTGTTACACACGACCGACCTTTTCTAAAACCAAATTGGCTATTTGATAATAATTTGTTGTCTCAAGGAACTCGATCCATTGTTTCTTTATTACTCTTTCACACATCTTGCTTATTACACTAATTAGTGATACTGGTCTGTAATTTAAAGGTTCTTCCTTCCTTCACCACCTCAGCTCTTTTCCATTCTATTGGTACTGTGCGTGTGCGTGTGTGTGTGTGTGTGTGTGTGTGTGTGTGTGTGTGTGTGTGTGTGTGTGTGTGTGTGTGTGTAATTCACCTCGGTCACCTGCTGGTCACCCAGTCAGTCTTTCCCATTACGGAGCGAGCTCATAGCTCATAGACCGATCTTCGGGTGTTTGTGTGTGTGTGTGTGTGTGTGTGTGTGTGTGTGTGTGTGTGTGTGTGTGTGTGTGTGTGTGTGTGTGTGTGTGTGTGTGTGTGTGCGTGCGTGTGTGTGTGTGTGTGTAATTCACTGTTTGATCTGCTGCAGTCTCTGACGAGACAGCCAGACGTTACCCTACGGAACGAGCTCAGAGCTCATTATTTCCGATCTTCGGATAGGCCTGAGACCAGGCACACACCACACACCGGGACAACAAGGTCACAACTCCTCGATTTACATCCCGTACCTACTCACTGCTAGGTGAACAGGGGCTACACGTGAAAGGGGAGACACCCAAATATCTCCATCCGGCCGGGGAATCGAAGCCCGGTCCTCTGGCTTGTGAAATCAGCGCTCTAACCACTGAGCTACCGGGCACACCGGATGTGTGTGTGTGTATGTGTGTGTGTGTGTATGTGTGTGTGTGTGTGTGTGTGTGTGTGTGTGTGTGTGTGTGTGTGTGTGTGTGTGTGTGTGTGTATTTACCTAATTTTATTGTGATGCGGCTGTATTATAAAGATTCAGTGTTTACTGTAAGTCCTTTTCAGTAACTCATGACTCTATTATATGTTGCGGTAGTACACTGCACGCACACAGGCTCATGTTATTCCACCTACACTACCAATACCTATAGGATATATCTACATGCTCACAGTCACCCATATCATTCACATATCTACACACACACACACACACACGCACACACACAAACACGCCCGGTAGCTCAGTGGTTAGAGCGCTGGCTTCACAAGCCAGAGGACCGGGGTTCGATTTCCCGGCCGGGTGGAGATATTTGGGGTGTGTCTCCTTTCACGTGTAGCCCCTGTTCACCTAGCAGTGAGTAAGTACGGGATGTAAATCGAGGAGTTGTAACCTTGTTGTCCCGGTGTGTGGTGTGTGCCTGGTCTCAGGCCTATCCGAAGATCGGAAATAATGAGCTCTGAGCTCGTTCCGTAGAGTAACGTCTGGCTGTCTCGTCAGAGACTGCAGCAGATCAAACAGTGAACACACACACACACACACACACACACACACACACACACACACACACACACACGTAAGACCATATGCATTTGCCTCAACACATATACAGCTACCTCAAAACACATTCATCCAATCATACACGCAACCATTCTAAGCACCACCACACCCTGACATATTTACACAGCCATGCACACGCACACAGAACTATCCCAAACAGCAATCCCAAGCACCACACATTCATGCACACATTCATGTACATTACACCTCATAATATAACGTACAAAATTCCGTACTTACGTGCAAAGGTACAAGGAGGCCGATGTCCGTGCGTCTGTGGGTTTCGGCATACGTAAAGTAGGAGTCTGGGAGAGTGGGAGCTTGCGGGAAGGGGCGGAGCGTCAATCCTATAATTTAGGTCTTAAAATACTTGAATTTTCAACTCGGTAAAAGTACAGAATAGGACCTCCCCCTTTTCCTCCATCCCACCCTCCACCTGCTTCAGCAAGCTTGGGGGGACTGTGGGGAATCGGGGATTTTACGGGGGAAGCCAAAAGAGGCGAGATATGGCGATCCGAAAAAAAAATCTAAGGACAAAAGCAGCCGTTTTTTAAGGAAAAATTTGGAAAATGTAAAAATTAATAGATAATTTTCGCTGAAATTATGATAACCTAACATACTAACCCTCTAGGACACTAATCTAACCTTAACATAAACCTACCCTAGCGTATTCTTGGCGAGAGGGGGCTACGCCCCCTCCCGCAACCCCCCTCTAGGACACTAACCTAACCCTAACATAAACCTAACCTAACGTTTTCTAGCCGCAGGGGCTGCGCCCCCCCGCATCCCCTTCTCTAGGACACTAACCTAACCCTAACATAAACCTAACCTAACGTTTCCTAACTGGGAGGGCTGCGCCCCCCGCACCCTCCCCCCCTCTAGGACACCAACCTAACCCTACCATAAACCTAACCTAACGTATCCTAGCGGGGGGAGGGCTGGTTCCCCCAGCATCACCCTCCCCAGCTAGAACACTAACCTAACCTACCGTATCTTAGCTTTGGGGCTGCTTTCCCCACCCCCTCCCTGCACCGGTTCTCTTATAGCTTCACACAATATGCCCTATCTCTACCAATATCCCTCCTCACAATACCTTAATGAAAGGTTGAAGGTCCTGGCTGTGGGACATCTTCTCGATTGTCGTTAAGTTAACTGTCCTCCACGGGGACAGCAGGAGCGATGATTTCCCGGTAATCATATTCTCAACCTTTACAACTAATGTCAATGGTGGCCATGTTCTGAACTGCGCACACAGATGTCTTTGTGCACCTGTCTGCCCAACTGTGCCCCGCCTACGAATACATATAGCAAATTCCCGTTGGCGCAACTCGTGGTTTTAAAGAGGTGGTGGCACGTCATTGGACAAAAGAACTATAGACACAATAAGAATTCTATTCAGCAGTTACCCACAAATTTCAGCAATAAACAAATGCAAGTCAGTGTACTGCTCATTTCCGAGTGTGATGGAGCTCCATGGCTCGCCGCAGCTTGCTGGACTTAGAGAAAACTCGCCGAACACCTCACATTCCCGGACCTATTGCAGCGTTATTATTCATTTTCGGCAGGTAGTGTACTATTGAAAATGTTGTAAATAGTAAGAACAAATCATCTAGAGTTTATTGTACGAAACTGTAGCAACCAACCAAATTGTTGTGGACTTAGATTCTGCAGGCACCGGAATATTCATATAATTACTATGGCTTTACAAAAGCCATTCCCACATTAAAAACATTACAGACATGTTGTATAGTAAGTACTATATCACCTTGCATGGTTGTTTCAATGATTAGAAAGGAGGTGCTATTCTTTCCTTTCCTTTTTTTTTTTTTTTTGCAAGAAGGGAGTCTGGCCAAGAGCAACAAAATGATGGGATAAAAAAGGCCTACTGGATTGTCAGTTCCATTAAAGTTATTAAAAGTTATCAAAAAGACGGGGACAATAACTGTCTTGAAACCTCCCTCTTAAAAGAAGTCAAGTCGTAGGAAGATGGAAATAAAGAAGCAGGCACAAGCTCTTGAGTTTATCAGAGGAAGGTATGAATGATTGGGAGTACTGGTTAACTCTTGTATTAAGACGGGCCCACACATGCCAATTTCCGACTGAAATTTTACGTCGGTAGATTTTCCGACTCATCCCTTCCAGTCGAAAAGTGTCACACGTAAAGACTGGAGAGTATCGACTAGTTGGCGCCTTGGCGGGAAGTGAATGTAAACAAACGTCAAACAGCTAACCGCAAAGAGGTGAAGCTCTGCTTGCTCTTCTTTTGGCGTACCGGAAGAGTCAACAGAAAAGAAAATGCCTGTGGATACGTCCCTGGCTAAGTAGAAGGAAAGAAAGGAGTGTCTATCACACTCTACATTAGCCTACATTTCTTATAAGAAAATTGTTGATCTCATAATTGCGATCAAATTCAATCCTGACAAGTCTTCAATTCTCACCTCCAACAACACCCTGCATTGAGGAAAACAGTTTTTGTAGAGTAGCAGCGTCGAACGACGATTTGGGCAACATTTTTCTGTACTGCATGATTAATTTTTGGGGTCCCAGATGTGTTCTTTTCCCTCACCAACTCTAATATCTTCTTCTCTATACCTCTATACTTGTAAATTTCAGTCGCAAATTGGCACGTGTGAACCCACCTTAACAATATCAGTGACAAAATTAAGTTTGGAAAATACTGACAAACTATAACTTGAGTATTTATTCATAATACGTCCGCGTTCCCTCTTACAGACATAGGCACTACACGCGTGCCACGTAATTTTTCCACGTTTACGGCAAAGCCACCGACCCTTAACATGATAGGTGAGTTGTATCTGGTGCGGCTGTATTGTACGGATTTAAATGTTTACCAGAAGTCTTTGTCAGTAACTCATCACTAGGGTGACCACATTTCTGAGACAAATTCGGGGACATTTTCAGTTCAGGGAGGTAAAAACATGTAGTGTTTTTGCACTGGAAAAACTAAAATGGGGACACTATCCGTACCATTTCTAAACCAGCAATCAAAAGTTTCTCTCGCCTTATTTACCCAAGTTGCAAAGAAAAAAAAATCTCTACCTGATGAAATACCTGAGATCATGAACACCCATTAGCTGTTAAAATGTGTCCGCCATACACTTCACCGTCTTCACGGAAACTAAGGCCTTCTCCTTATTCTTGACATTCTAAAAAGAGTAATGATAAAAGGACATAATTATCATAATCGAAAGGAATAGTTTTTTAACGCATCAAGTGATCTTTCAGTTGCAAAAAACCGGGGACATTTCCGGGGACAGCAGTAGCCGGGGACAGGTCACTGAAATCGGGGACTGTCCCCGGAAACCGGGGACGTCTGGTCACCCTACTCATCACTCTACTAAATGTTATGGTAGTAAACTGTACGCACACACGCACACATTCATGAAACTACCTACACTACAAATATCCACACCTGTCCATACGCCCACAATTATATCTATACTAGCTACATCCATTCACGCACACACGCCCGCGCACACACACACACACACACACACACACACACACACACACGGCCCGGTAGCTCAGTGGTTAGAGCGCTGGCTTCACAAGCCAGAGGTTCTTTTCCCCGGCCGGGTGGAGATATTTGGGTGTCTCTCCTTTCACGCGTAGCCCCTGTTCACCTAGCAGTGAGTAGGCACGGGATGTAAATCGAGGAGTTGTGACATAGTTATCCCGGTTTGTGGTGTGTGCCTGGTCTCAGGCCTATCCGAAAATCGGAAATAATGAGCTCTGAGCTCGTTCCGTAGAGTAACGTCTGGCTGTCTCGTCAGAGACTGCAGCAGATCAAACAGTGAATTACACACATACACACACACACACACACACACACACACACACACACACACACACACACACACACACACACACACACACACACTGTACAGAGTCATTAAACAAAAAGAGGATTGTGAAATACTACAGGAAGACTTAAACAAGATCTGGAAATGGAGTAAAAAATGGGAGATGGAATTCAATGTGGACAAAAGCCATGTCATGGAATGGGAAAAATTGAAAGACGACCAGTGGGAATCTATAAAATGGGAGATGGAGTAGAACTAGAAAAAGTAAAAAAGGAAAAGGACTTGGGAGTGACAATGGAAGAAAACAATCAACCGGTAAGCCATATCGATAGAATTTTCAGAGACATATAATTTGCTAAGGAATATTGGATTAGTATTTCACTATATGGACAAAGAAATGATGAAGAAATTGATAAGTACTAAAATAAGACCTAGATTGGAATATGCAGGAGTTGTGTGGACACCCCCCCCCCATAAAAAGAAACACATAAGGAAATTGGAGAGACTACAAAAAATGGCTACAAGAATGGTTCCAGAATTTAAAGGGATGACATATGAGGAGAGACTAAAAGCTATGGATCTACCAACCCTGGAACAGAGAAGAGAGAGAGGGGATCTGATACAAGTTTATAAATTGATTAACGGAATGGATGAAGTAGATAATGAGAAACTAATCCTGAGAGAAGAATATGACATTAGAAGCACAAGATCGCATAGTAAGAAACTGAGGAAGGGAAGATGTCCGAGAGATTTTAAAAAATTTTGTTTCCCGCAAAGATGTGTTGAGACTTGGAACAGTTTGAGTGAGGAAGTGGTGTCAGCAAAGAGTGTACATAGTTTTAAAGAAAAATTGGATAAGTGTAGATATGGAGACGGGGCCACACGACCATAAAGCCCAGGCCCTGTAAAACTACAACTAGGTAAATACAACTAGGTAAACACACACACACACACACACACACACACACACACACACACACACACAATGACACACACTGTGACCACAGCAGAGAGCAAACGTTGCCTGCAAGTGCTCCGAATTAAGTGCTTTTAACATGGATCTCAAGGCAGTGAAAGTGTTATTAGAGACCCAAGAACGGACCCTTCATTCGGCCATGAAAATTGTGGTTGATGAACTAAAAGAACGTGTTCGTCTTGTAGAAAACACAGTGACTGATATGATAAAAAGCCTTGAATTCTCCCAAGTTGAAATACGGGATCTGAAGAGTGATAACAAGGTGCTTCGGAAGGCTGACATGGACAAACAAGTGATTATCAATGAACTTCAAGCAAGGATTGCGGAGCTTGAACGACGTCAAAACTATCAAGATGATTACAACAGACGTAACAACCTAAGAATCACTGGATTCAAAGAAGAAGGTAACGAGACGTGGGAACAGACTGCAACAGCTGTTTCTGCATTACTACAGGACAAGTTTCAGTTGCCAGATGTGAAGCTTGAGCGCTCTCACCGGATGGGGTCTCGAACTCTGTCGACCCCTCGCCCTGTTGTTGTGCGCTTTGACAAGTTCAGTGATCGAGAAGCGGCAATAAGAAACTCAAGAAAGCTAAAAGGAACAGGGATTTTTCTGAATGAAGATCTCTGCCTCGCCTCTCTTGAAAAAAGGAAAGAACAAATCCCTGCCATGAAGAAAGCGAGAGATGAAGGCAAGATAGCGTTTTTCCGCCACACCCGCCTAATAATCAAGGAGAGACTGTATCAACGAGCCAACCACCCAGCAGCTGCTGCCCAGTCACCGAGTCAGGATACTCGTAATGGTGATGGGGTGATAACGACCGTGAGTGACCATGAAATGACGACCGCGCCAGTGTCTGAGAGTCCCCAAACCTCAGAAGGTATTCCTGTTCCTGTTCTCACTGAGGCCTCCTCGGCTAAGGAAACTAGTACAACTCGTGGAAGAAGTGAAGAGGACGGTAGCAACACAGGTGGTGCTGCTGCTATGGTGACCCCTGATGACGACGCCGGACAGCAGGTGAAACAAAGTGGTGCCCTGAAATCGCTTGACCTCATCACAGAACTTAAAAAAGTAATCGTCGACCACGCAAAGGGAAGTAGATAAGTTGTCACAATCTCATTCTGTAATTTATCTTGTTACGGCCCGCCCGTAACATACTCCACTACCATCACCTCCTCCGCTTGTTACCTCGTTCGCCACCTCTTCGCCTCCCCTTCCACGTCACCGTCTCGTGAACCTTCCACGCCACCGTCTCATGAACCCTCCACGTCACCGTTTCATGAAGCCCCGCTACCGTCCCGAAGTTGGATTCACGCGGCCCCATTCGACTCAACCGGAAGTGATAACTCAGCTCTTGGCTTTCTGGAAGTGAGTTGAGGTCCAGGCCTCAACCAGTGAACACAACGCCTCTTGGGTCTACCGTGGGATCAACCATCACCCAGCACTTCACCACTGCGACACGTCATAAGTATCACTTCCCCTCGTCCCATGTTTTCACAATGCCTCCATATAGGATTAGGATTATTGTTAGGTATTAAGTTGGGATTTATTGTTGTATTTATTTCTGTGTTATATGTATATGTGTATGTCATTTTCCTGTGTTTCATGTTATATATCTGTGTTTCATGTTTCATATTATATCTGTGTGTGTCAGTTTCATTATGGGTTATTAAAATAGCTTTTTAAAGTGCCCCCTTTGCATTTCCATCCCCAGTTGAATCTGCAGTGTTTTTTTTTTTTTTATTGTTATTGTTTACCGGCTCTCCGATGCCAATCTTACCAGTTTAACCGGTGAACGTAACAATCTTCATACAGTACTTACAAATACCCTATAGTAATTACACCCTATCATATCTATAAGATATCTATTTATATGCATATAGCAAATTAATACTTAACTTTTCATCTAGTTACTGCTTTTTCTTACTTCACTGATATTGTTTTTATAGTTACTTTTACAACTGTTTCCATTAATGTCATAAATATCTACAATTGTAATCATAAATATTTCCATCAATATTTTCAATTTCCATTTCTAATGTATCCTCCTGCAAATAATATGTTTGTTATTATCCATGGTATAAAATCTATTACAATATTTGAATTTGCTACTACTACTTTTACTGCTATTACTACTAATGCTGCTACTACTACTACTAATAATAATGATAATAATGCTGATGCTACTATTAATGCTGCTATTTACTACTTATTACTATTCCTACTACTACTGCTCCTTTCCACTACTACTACTACTACTACTACTACTACTACTACTACTACTACTGCTACTACTACTACTACTACTACTACTACTACTGCTACTACTACTACCTACTACTACTACTACTACTATTACTACTACTACTACTACTACTACTACTACTACCACTACCACTATTACACCACTACCACTACTACTACTGCTACTACCTACTACTACTACTACTACTACTACTACTACTACCACACTACTACTACTACTACTACTACTACCACTACTACTACTACTACTACTACTACTACTACTACTACTACACTACTACTACTACTACTACTACTACTACTACTACTACTACTACTACTACTACTACTACTACTACTACTACTACTACTACTACTACTACTATTGCTACTACAACAACTACAATAATTACTACCTCAGTCTTATTGATGCTATTTGTTAACCTCTTCCATATTTACTACTTTTACTGTTCTGTTACGGTTAAGACTTCCAATTATAACTACCTTTTTTGTTTTTATTTTATCTTTATATATGAAAGATTATATAATTTAACTAATCATTCTGATGGCGCATTTTCCTTTCCACAATGTTGATGATGAGAACTCTAGAGTTGTTGTTAATCAAAATGATGGCAATACCATGCCTATTTTAGACCAATTTAATGTACATCCCTTTGATTTTGAATATGATAGATATGATGACACTAGTGTTAATGTTTTCTAAATAATTTAAATGATATACGCATTCCTAATTCACAATATTTAGCAATGGACGAAAATTTTCCTATTGATTACAAACATACATTTACCATTTTAACTATGAATATTGCCAGTGTGTCGTCGAATCTTCAAAAACTCTCAGATCAGATTCTAAGCATTAGTAATATTGTTTTTGATGTTATTGGTTTTTCAGAAACGCGACTTGATACTGATCTTGCAGCTCTTTTCAAAATACCTAATTACTCCATGCACGCGATGCACCGCAACAGACATGGTGGTGGTGTTATGTATGTGCGTGAGGTGTACACATCGGTGTTGTTACGGGACTTATGTATATGTGATCCCTTTTTGGAGTGTGTGTGTCAGGGCTAAAGATGGTAATCAAAAGTATTTTTTAGCATCTGTTTACCGACCACCTAATGGTAATTTTCCTGATTTTATTAATGGTATGTACAATATTCTTGAATGCATTAGTAGTGACAACTATAAAGCTGTGTATTTCTTTGGTGACTGGAATATTAATCTTTTTAATCACAATAATCATGTTAATGAGTTTAAAAATTTAATGTTTAACTTTTCTTTGTTACCAACAACTACGAAGTCTACCAGAGTTGCCAATAATGCTACTTCACTTATCGGTCATATTTGGTCCAGTCAAACTGAGGGTAACATAGATAATTATATTATATATACTGACATCTCTGACCACTTTCCAGTTGTTTCCCGTTTCCAAGTGTGCATCACCCCGACTCAGCCTGCGAGCCGAGTGTTCAGGAGAATGTTCATCTCTAGAAACATGAGGACCTTCGTGGATGGTGTAGCGCGGCTGGGTTGGGATGATGTACTTCGGAGTGACTGCCCTAATTCAGCATTTAGTATTTTCTCTGACAAAATTAATAATATTTTTCAGAATAACTTTCCATTTAAGTGTATTAAGAACAAAATTAAGAATACTACTTCTTATTTAACATCTGGGTTAATAAATAGTATTAAAGAAAAACAGACTTGCTAAATTATCTATTAAATGGCCACTTACTTACAGAAATAGGTATAAAAGATATAGAATTTTTTTAACATTATTACTAAGAAATGCTAAGAATGAGTATCATAAAAGACAACTCAAAAACAATCAAGGTAATACTAAAGAATCATGGAAAATAATTAATGAAATTTTTGGACGAGGGAAACAATCTGATAAGTCTATTAACCATGAGTCTATTCCAGATTGTGACACTGCTAATGCATTCAACAATCATTTTATTAATATTGTTGACAATACAATGAATAATACCATCGACTCTGATGCTACTAGAGACTTTAGTAGTTATCTTAATCAATCATCTGTGTTCTCCTTATATTTATTCCCCTGTGACGCGTTGGAAATTAAAGGGTATATTAACTCATTAAAATCAAACTCTGCTGGTTATGATGAGTTTACTGCAACCATATTAAAGCAAACTATAAACCATATTTCGACCTCTCTCTCTCACTTAATAAATTTATCTTTTCGTTATGGCATATTTCCTGACAAGTTAAAAATTGCTAAATCTTTACCATTGTACAAATCAGGCTGTAAATCTAATATTAATAATTATAGGCTTATATCAATTCTTCCTGTCATCAGTAAGATATACGAAAAAGCTATTGCATTTAGACTTACTAATTTTTTGGAGAATAATAATCTATTGTCGAGTTCTCAATTTGGTTTCAGAAAAAATATTCAACTCAATCTGCCCTGTTACATTTTGTTTCAAAGGTTTACTCTGAATTAGATAAGAAGTCTCATGTTGCTGCTGTTTTCTTAGATATCTCGAAAGCTTTTGATTCCTTAAGTCATCATATTTTACTTGCTAAATTAAAAAATATTGGTTTGAGGGGACCTGCATATAACTTAATTGAAAGCTATCTAACTGGGCGCAAGCAATTTGTATTTTGTAATGGTGTTTATTCTGATTATAAATCTATAAAATATGGTGTACCTCAAGGTTCTATACTGGGCCCTATTCTGTTTTTATTTATATAAATGACATAATTAATTCTACTAACAATGTCCATTTCACTATGTATGCCGATGACACAAGCCTTATTGTCACAGGTAATGACCTTCATTCTCTCCACTTTAAATTATCTCAGGTTCTGAATCACATCAATAATTGGATCAAGGCTAACAAGTTAAATTTAAATGTTAACAAAACTAATGTCATGTTATTTCAAAATAGATCGTTATCATTTGAGCTGGCTCCTGTAATGCTGGATCTGAATATTGTTCATCGTGTCCACACAACAAAATTTCTAGGGGTAATAATTGATGATCATTTGAATTGGAGGGAGCATATTGTTAATTTAACTATTACTCTATCTAAAACTGCAGGAATCATGTATCGTATTAGACATAACCTTACTCTCGAATCCATGATAATTCTATATTATACGTTGTGTTACTCTAAACTCATGTATTGCATATCTGTTTGGGGTTGCACATGGCCTTCATTTCTTGACAAATTGTTTATAACACAAAAACGTATTTTAAGAGTAATGACATTTAAAAATAAATTTGAGTCTACTGAGGGCATTTTCACTGATTTGAAATTGTTAAAGTTACATTATTTGCATAAGTATTTCCTACTGTTGGACATTTTCAAATCGCTAAAAAAGTAATAATAGAATTTTCAATATTCAGGAACATCCACATGTCACCAGGAGTAATTATGTGAACTTAATATGTCAACCATTTAGAACTACACTTTTTAAAAATTCTATCATGTATCTTGGTCCTGAGGTATGGAACTCTCTTCCAATGTTTATTAAATCTGATTTACTTTCTGTTTCAGTAAACAGTTTCAAGTACAAATTAAAAAAGCATTTATATAGCGTACAATGTAGTATAGGTAGAAATGATGTATAGAAATACAATTTTGATCTATATTGATTTATGTATTTGTATTTTCATTTTTGTGTACGTATACTTATATCTAAAATATAATTCATGTTTGTTTTCTGTTTCTGCTAATTAAGGTCATTGTCATTATACATTTACATTATCACTGGTCTGCTAACGAGATTAATCTCTGCAGACCTTATCCATGTTATTGATTCTAATTTTATATATGCATTATTGTATGTTTATTTTATATGGAATAAACTTCTTGTTGAACTTGAACACACACACACACACACACACACACACACACACACACACACACACACACAGTTAGTTAGTTTACTATTGACCACATAAAATGTACAGCAATCTTACAATAAACATAAAATGGGTGGGTATTGGTCCAAAACATTGATAATAGTATCTGTTACGTTCCTTAAATAAAATATCTGCTGTAAGCATCAGAACATAACACAACAGATGATTAAAACAAACCCAACTCAATGAATTCATTAAATCAATTTAGGTAAAACATTGTAACCTAACAAAGTAAATAGGAAAAGGCAACACAACTAAATTAAAACCATTGGCACTTAAAAAGGTCAAAAATTCATACAATAAAATTTTACATGACAAACGTGCGCGCGCGCACACAGGCGCACACGCACGCACGCACGCACGGTCTATGAGCTCTGAGCTTGCTCCGTAGGAAGACTGGCTGGGTGACCAGCAGGCGACCGAGGTGAATTACACATATACACACACACACACACACACACACACACACAACCGCGTAGTGTAGTGGTTAGCACGCTCGACTCACAATCGAGAGGGCCGGATTCGAATCCCGGTAAGCGGCGAGGCAGATGGGAAGTCTCTTAATGTGTGGCCCCTGTTCACCTAGCAGTAACTAGGTACGGGATGTTACTCGAGGGGTTGTGGTCTCGCTTTCCCGGTGTGTGTTGTGTGTTGATGAGGTCTCAGTCCTACCCGAAGATCTGAGCTCGCTCCGTAATGGGGAAGACTGGCTGGGTGACCAGCAGACGACCGAGGTGAATTACACACACACACACACACACACACACACACACACACACACAGAGAGAGAGAGAGAGAGAGAGAGAGAGAGAGAGAGAGAGAGAGAGAACTTGGAAGAGGAAGTAGAAGAAATAAACAGAATGGCACCATATCAAGAAGGAAAAACGAGACCAATTAAAATACTACTAAAATCACAAGCAGCAACAGAAGAAATATTATATAGAACAACAAAACTTAGAGAAACAGAAGGCTGCAAGGATATCTATATAAAGAAAAATAGAAATGAGGAAGAAATGAAGAGATACAATGAACTGGCAGCAGCAGCAATGGAAAAGAATACTGAAAGGTAAGAAGAGGAGAAGGCATTTTTTTTTTAGAATTCTAGGAGACAGGATAAGGAAATGGTATATAAACGAGAAGGAAGAGAAAAAAGTGGAACAAGTTTAACTAAAAATGATAAAGGCAAAAGACTAAAAATGATGTATACGAACATAGACGGGGTTTTATCAAGTAAACTAGAATTAAGAAATTACATAAAGAAAGAAAATCCAGATATTGTATGCCTGGCTGAAACAAAACTAAATAAGGCAATCAAAATAGACTTGGATAATAGGTATAATGTATGGAGAAGAGACAGAGGGGGTAAAGGAGGAGGAGGAGTCATGATTATGTTAAGGAAGGAGATAGTGATAAACGAAATGAAATGTGGGGAAGGAAAAGCAGAAGTATTGTATATTAAGATGCATATTAATAAAAAAGAGTCAACAATCATTGTAACATATGTGCCGCCAAAAACAAATTCATGGATCAATCAAAAATATAAAGACATGATAGATGACACAATAAGGAGTCTAACGAGAATCGTTAAAAAAATGAGAAAAGTGACATTAGTAGGAGATTTCAACTGTAAAGAAGTGGACTAGGAAAATTATGAAAGTGGTATGGGGGAAGAAGCCTGGGGAGAAAGATTCTTGAACCTAATGATAGACAATATGATGGACCAGACAGTAAAGGAATGCACAAGATTCAGAGGAAACGACGAGCCGGCGAGATTGGACGTAATTTTTACAAATGAATGATGATATAAGATATAAGTGCCCATTGGGATAGAGTGACCATGCAATATTAGAAATAGATATAGAAGAGGGAAAGGAAGATAGAGACGATTCATACAAAGGAGACCGATTAGATTACAGAAAGGCTGATATTGAGAATCTCAAGAACTATCTTAAAAACGTAGACTGGGAGATGGAAAACTCAGAGACAATGCAAGACAAATATAACTTATTTTTGGAAATATACAAAACAGGAGTCAGGGAATATGTTCCGAAATATAGACCTAAAGAAAAAGGAAAGAAAGATTGGTTTAATGCAAGGTGTGCTAGGGCAAAGAAGAAAAGAGATGGAGCATGGAAAAGGTGGAGGAGAAATAAAAATCCAGCAAATAAGGAAAACTTCAAAGCAGCAAGAAATTAATATGTTAAGGTGAGGAAGGAAGAGGAAAAGAACTTCGAAAAAGACATTGTCGAAAAATGGAAGGAGCAACCAAAATTGTTCTATAGATTCATAAATGGAAAAATTAGGCAAAAAAGAAACAATAGAAACGTTAAAACGAGAGAAAGGGATGGTGGAAGACCCAAAAAGTATTGCAGAACTATTAAATAAAATATTCCAGGAGGTCTTTACTAAGGAATCCAAATTTGAGAGGCCACAGAGTAATAGAGAGACAATCTATATGAAAGAGATTAAAGTAACCAAGCTTGAAATAAAAGAGTTAATGAAGGAACTGGATGAAGAGAAGGCAATGGGACCAGATGAAGTCTCAGGCAGAATACTGAAAGAATATAGGGAAGAACTAGCAAGTCCTATATACAACATCATAAAATGCTCAATAGAAAATGGAACAGTACCAGTAGAATGGAAAAGAGCTGAGGTGGTTCCCATATATAAGAGCGGAAGGAAGGAAGAACCTTTAAATTACAGACCGGTATCACTAACTAGTGTAATATGCAAGATGTGTGAAAGAATAATAAAGAAACAATGGATCAAATTCCTTGAAGACAACAAATTAATATCAAATAGCCAATTTGGTTTTAGAAAAAGACGGTCTTGTGTAACTAATCTATTGAGTTTATATTCTAGAATAGTTGATATGAGTACAAGAGAGGGATAGATTGACTGTATTTATTTGGATTTAAAAAAGACGTTTGACAAAGTGCCACATGCAAGATTACTATGGAAGTTAGAGGAGAAGGGTGGCTTAAAAGGAAGCACATTGAGATGGATAGAAAATTATTTGAGGGGGAAAGAAATAAAGACGGTAGTTAAAGATATGAAGTCCAAGTGGAGAGCAGTAGAAAGCGGAGTGCCACAGGGGTCAGTATTGGCATCAATACTTTTCCTCATTTATATTAACGACATGCCAGAAGGAGTGAACAGCTACATAAATCTGTTTGCAGATGATACGAAACTGTGCAGAGTTATAAAGCAAAAGGAGGATTGTGAAATACTGCAAGAAGACCTAAATAAGATCTGGGAATGGAGTAAAAAATGGGAGATGGAATTCAATGTGAACAAAAGCCTTGTCATGTAAATGGGAAAGAGTAAAAGACGACCTGTGGGAATCTATAAGATGGGAGATGGAGTAGAACTGGAGAAAGTTAAAAAGGAAAAGGACTTAGGAGTGACGATGGAAGAAAACAATCAACCAGTAAGCCATATTGATAGAATTTTTAGAGAAACATATAATTTGCTAAGGAATATTGGAGTAGCATTTCACTATATGGACAAAGAAATGATGAAGAAATTGATAAGTACTATAATAAGACCCATATTGGAATATACAGGAGTAGTGTGGACCCCTCATAAAAAGAAACACATAAGGAAATTGGAGAGACTACAAAAAATAGCTACAAGAATTCCAGAATTTGAAGGGATGACATATGAGGAGAGACTAAAGGCTATGGATCTACCAACCCTGGAACAAAGAAGAGAGAGACCTGATACAAGTTTATAAATTGATCAACGGAATGGACCAAGTGGATAATGAGAAACTGATCCTGAGAGAAGAATATGACATCCGGAGCACAAGATCGCATAGTAAAAAGCTGAGAAAAGGAAGATGTCTGAGAGATATTAAAAAATATAGTTTCCCGCAGAGATGTATTGAGACGTGGAACAGTTTAAATGAAGAAGTAGTGTCTGCAACGAGTGTGCATACTTTTAAAGTAAGATTGGATAAGTGGTGTAGATATGGAGACGGGGGCACACGAGCATAAAGCCCAGGCCCTGTAAAACTACAACTAGGTAAATACACACACACACACACACACACACACACACACACACACACAGCGTAGTGTAGTGGTTAGCACGCTCGACTCACAATCGAGAGGGCCGGATTCGAAACCCGGTAAGCGGCGAGGCAGATGGGAAGTCCCTTAATGTGTGGCCCCTGTTCACCTAGCAGTAACTAGGAACGGGATGTAACTCGAGGGGTTGTGGCCTCGCTTTCCCGGTGTGTGGAGTGTGTTATGT
The DNA here is from genome assembly GCF_017591435.1 of Portunus trituberculatus. Lineage (NCBI taxonomy): Eukaryota > Metazoa > Arthropoda > Malacostraca > Decapoda > Portunidae > Portunus > Portunus trituberculatus. Next base: position 25,357,949 of record NC_059296.1, read on the forward strand.
GGTCTCAGTTCTACCCGAAGATCGGTCTATGAGCTCTGAGCTCGCTCCATAATGGGGAAGATTGGCTGGGTGACCAGCGGACGACCGAGGTGAACCACACACACACACACACACACACACACACACACACACACACACCTCCTCGCCACCAACACAGCTACACCTCAACACACATACACACACACACACACACATCCATTCATTCATCCACGCAACCATTCTAAGCACCACCAAACCCCTACATATCCACACAGTCATCCACATAACTATACCGAACACCCATCCACACAGCAATCCCAAGCACCACTCACCATTATATTCACAGACCCCCGAGACGCCCATTCACGCTTTCACCTATGGCTAATACCTCCCTCCTCCAACACCACCTGTCATTCATCCACACATCCACGTACATGCCATCTCATATAACGAACAAAATTCAGTACTTACGAGCAGATGAGAGGTATCAGGAGGTCCGTGTCCGTACGTCCGTGGGTTCCGACATAAAGTGAGAGTCAGCGGGGAAGGGGCGAAGCTTCAATCCATTAATTCTGGTCTTGAAATGCTTGAATCTTTGATACCTTTTTGTTTTGTTTTTTCCTGAAAAGTTTAGTATGAGTTAAGTTTGATTTGCTGTGATGCAATGTTTGTTTTGTTATCATGTTATCTGTATATCAAGTTGAATGTCTGTAGCAAACACATTCAATTAGTCTCGAAACACTTGAATCTTTTGCTCCTCCTCCCTTAAGTTACTATGCAAAATTAAGGTTAAATTTGATTTGTTATGCTACAATAATGAGTCAGTTTTGTTGTCACGTTATCTGTGTTTATGTGGATTCCGCACATTCCATTTACCCAAACCATTGATTTTGTCTCCAAACACTCCTTCCCTCCTTTCTTGCCTCTTTCCTTCCCCTCTTCTTTATATCACTCGTTTCGCTGCAAAGTTAATTCAAGAGTAGTCAGTCCGTTATATTACCTGTATTCAAATTGATAGCCATACCACACTGTTAAACATTCGTGTAATTATTGTACTAAGGTTTCTTCAAAAACACGCAATAGGGTAACGAGGTTATTTTAGAAAAGGTACAGGAACATTATCTATTTATCTGTACTTCAAAGTGATATCTATTCTTGACACAAGGGATATATATAACTAGTGAAACTTGTAAATACTACTACTTAGAAATTGTATTTATTATTCACAGTTATGTGTTATTGCGCTATCTACACAACAAGCGATTATGACCTTGTGTTGTTAGACCGTAATGGAAGCTTTGTGTGTGTGTGTGTGTGTGTGTGTGTGTGTGTGTGTGTGTGTGTGTGTGTGTGTGTGTGTGTGTGTGTGTGTGTGTGTGTTCGTGCAGCATCCAAGCATCACAATGCCAAACTATACAACTCGTAATGACTCAAGAAAACCATTTCAGTACTTCATAGATAAAATAGACTTATTTTATAACCTGCCTTGATAAAAACATCAATATGCATAGTAGTAGTTGTAGTAGTAGTAGTAGTAGTAGTAGTAGTAGTAGTAGTAGTAGTAGTAGTAGTAGTAGTAGTAGTAGTAGCAGCAGCAGCAGCAGCAGCAGCAGCAGCAGCAGCAGCAGCAGCAGCAGCAGCAGCAGTAGTAGTAGTAGTAGTAGTAGTAGTAGTAGTAGTAGTAGTAGTAGTAGTAGTAATAGTGGTAGTAGTAATAATAATAATAGAAGTAGTAGCAGTAATAGTAGTAGTAGTAGTAGTGGTAGTGGTAGCAGTAGTAGTAGTAGTAGTAGTAGTAGTAGTAGTAGTAGTAGTAGTAGTACGGGGAGACTGGGGTAAGCTGAGCATAGGGGTAAGTTGATCCACCCCTTGTTGCTAGGAAACCGTTAAAAAAGAAGACCATGTGACCAAAAATTTAGTAGGAAGGCATCATTTCCTCTGTGAAGGTGAGAACCACACGGTAAAGTGGTTAGACACTTTTGTCTAAAACAACATTTTTTTCACTCAAGAAAGTTAATTTAGTTTATTATAAGTTTCATGAGGATTGTGTTTAGATCAAAACAGATATTTTGATTTTGATTTTATACATCAATGTTGGTATCTATGTGTAACAAAACAAGCTGCTAACCTAGCACACATGTGCACAATTTTAGCTGTGGGGACTAATACTCGTAGTCAATATGGTAGCTGTGGGGTAAGTTGAGCAATATGGCTAGGGGTAAGTCGAGCCACCAGTTCATTTTTTGCTAACAGAGATTGGTCCATCTTATTTATTGTTTTTGGTTATTTTGTATTCAAGTTCAATTTTTGCTAACAGAGATTGAGAGTCCTTTTTATTTATTGTTTTTGGTTATTTTGTATTCAAGTTCAATTTTTGAGACTGAAAAATAAAAGTTTATTGTTCTATGAAAGGGTATGCTTGCATAATTATGCTATTTATTATATTAGTTCAGATACTTGGGCTCTCATATATCAGCGGACGGCAACCTGGATGGAGAGATCATTCACCGTATCCAATCGGGCTGGAAGAATTGGAAAAGAACAACTGGAGTGCTCTGTGACCGAAAAATTAGTGCAAGAGTAAAGGGAAAAGTGTTCAAATCGGTGGTTAGACCTGCCATGTTATATGGTGCGGAGACGTGGCCAATAAAGAAAGCACAGGAGAATAAGTTGGAGGTTGCTGAGATGAGAATGTTAAGGTGGATGCTTGGGGTGACAAGGAGGATAAAGTGAGAAACAATTTTATAAGAGGAACAGCCAAAGTAACGGAGGTGACAAAGAAAGTACAAGAAAGGAGAATGCGATGGTTCGGTCATATCAAAAGGCGAGAAGAAGGATATGTCGGCAGAAGGATATTGGATATGGAAGTGGAGGGAAGAAGACGACGTGGCAGGCCAAAGAAAAGATGGAAGGATCGTATTGGAGAGGACCTGAGGGAGAGAGGATTGAGTGGAGAGGAGTTTGGGGACAGAGCCTTGTGGAGAAGACTAGTGAGGAACAGCGACCCCATATGAACATGGGAGCAGCTGCAGAAGAAGAAGATTATATTAGTTGAAAATTGTCTCAAAACGATGATGATATCGTTTATCGCGATAATTTCTGGGAGAATATACCGTCCAGCAAAATTTCATATCGTGACAGGCCTAGATGCAGGGAGGAATGGACAAAGGAAGGGCGGGGAACGGAGAATGTTTTTGTTTTCAGTTGTTTTTGTATATATAAAGATATTTTGAATTTAAAGAAGTAGCTTTTGTTTAATTCAGCACTACACACATGTATAACTGTGGAATAGCTTAACCTAGGCAGGTAGGTAGGGAGAGAGGGGAAGGGGAGAAGGTGATGTGCTTGGGAGGATACAGATGGAGGGTTGGGGGAGGGAATGGGGAGTCTGGCTCAACTTGCTCCTCATCTGTTCTCAACTTAGTCATACATGGGGTAAGTTGTGCCACATGACAACTTTTTTTGGGTATGCTATGTTGTCAAGGTGGTTATATTTACATTCATTTTGATTGTTTGCAGGGATGCAAAACTTCCTGAAATATATACACAGATATTAATAGTCAACAAAACTATAATTGCTTTGATGTAGTAATCTTGAATATATAAAGGGTGCTACTTTGGTATGTGATATATGTGTCATATAGCTCTATTGGTATCCGGTCTACTCTTCATCTTGTGATCTACAAGAAGCAAATTTTTTTTTTTTTTCTTTTGGTTCTCAAGAGATTAGAACAACACTTGTCTTGGTTTCGACAAACAGTCTGGTTACAGAATCTGAAACATGAGTCGGGTGTCTGCTGGAGTGTCAAAATTTCCTGTCCCGACTCAACAAGGTGCTGTACGTACAATGCACATGGTACAGCGAACTTCACTCCGGCAAAGACAATGTCTCGATTGGAAAATCGAATCGTTATCGTGGAAACTCGTGGAAAATTGAATAATCATCGTGGAAACTCGAGTAAAATCGAATAATTATCGTGGAAACTTGTGAAAAATTGAATAATTATCGTGGAAACTCGAGTAAAATCGAATCGCTATCGTGGAAACTCGAATCGTAATTGTGGAAACTTGGAAAAATCGAATCGTTATCGTGGAAACTAGTGGAAACTCGAATCGTTATCGTGGAAACTCGAATCGTTATCGTGGAAACTCGAATCGTTATCGTGGAAACTCGAATCGTTATCGTGGAAACTCGTGGAAAATCTAATCGTTATTGTTTCACCAGGCGCCAATCAGATAACACTGGCAGTAAACACCTTTATTGGGTCCAACCTGTAACCATAGTAAGTCTGAGACAACTAATACCGAGAATCAATTTTATAATGCACATTCCTGTCGACTGCTACTACACCATTAAATACTAAAGAAATACATTATTATAACTTACACAGTGCCTCCCTTCCTAGCGTCCTGGTTACTGCTATGTTACAACACCTCGGATCCCACACGTTAAGTACCCAAAGCACCATCCAACTGTAACACAATATCGGAGTCAACGACTGCGGCCTACATAATTATTACAAATATCACCTCTATCGTGATGTCAACAAGTAATTACCTATACAATGAATACCAATCACCTGAACTCACATGAAGACATGAAGACATCTGTCTACTGGCAGGGTACATTCGTCACAATCCTTCACACCACTCGATCAACTCGCGTCTACTTGTGCACAAGCAGGGGCACAAGCACAACCCAGCTGTAACGCAACGTCGGCCTCAAACACCTCCTAATTATGTGTTACAAAGTCACTTTCCTCACTATATGTGAACAAGTAATTACACAATAAAGAACTAAATAAATAACAATAGTACAAAATTCACCAACACAAACTCACCTAACGACAGGATACTTCCGACACAATCACGTAACACCCCCAGCCAACGCAGTCCGTCGACTAATCACACCCCTCACCGACTAGGAACTGACCGAGCCTGCGTGAGCACCTGCCACGTAGCGTCCCTGCCACCTCATCACCCACAACCATGAAACGCTCACTTAATTAACAAAACATAAATAACCCTAGAAATACATTGTATGCCTTAATTTAATTCTTACAACACGTAATATAATATACATGACTACATACAAAAGTAATTGACACAATATTTCTCAATAGGTTTATAATTCCCCATCTAAGAAAACCTTTCCATGTAGGGATACTGAGTTATTCTCAGTACACTCCCCCCAGCAAATTACATTCCTTGATCCTCAACAGGAAGAAGCAGCACCAATCGATGTACAGATCGGTTGATCAAGCGGTCCCCCTTTCCTTTATATATAGAATCAGAGCTCAAGTTTTGTATCTTAATACCACATCTCTTATCTTGCCATCTCTACCTGGCTCAGCTTGACATACCTGTGCTAGTTTCCACTTTCCCCTTATCATCTCATTATCCTGGACTAATACAATATCTCCTTTCTTCAGATTTCTGTGTGCAGTATGCCATTTCTGTCTAACTGTTAATGTGGGAAGTAATCCTCATCCATCGCCTCCAGAACGATGTTATAATACTCTGAATAAGACTGAATCTTTTTCTCACATCAGTAGTATCAACCATAGGTCCATTTGGTACTTTGTTACTAGCGCGACCAAGCAGCAAGTCATTAGGACATAAGTAAGTACCCAAGTTTATATCATAACCCGGTTTGAGTCCTATTGGCCGTTCGTTCAACAAGTTTGCTACTTCAAATACCACTGTCTGCAGCTCACCAAAACTCAACACATTTTCTCCAATGGCAATGACCAATAGTCGCTTCACTGACTTAACGAGAGCCTCACACACTCCATTCTGCCATGGTGCGTCTGCTGATTTGTTGAAAGACCATGCTGTTCCCTGATGTGAGCCAAACTTTGATATCTCAGTGACATTCCATCTGGAAGTCATATCCCTAATTTCCTTACTGGCAGATGTTAACTGCGTTCCCATGTCAGAGTGGATTGTGTGAGGATATCCTCGTACTGAAACAAATCGCCGGAACGTACTTAGAAAACTGTCAGTATCATATCCCTCCGCCAGGTCAATGTATGCAGCACGACTAGTGAGACAAGTAAATATCACGCCATACACCTTTGATCTTACTCTACGTTTAACAGTATCTCTTATCATCATCGGGCCAAATAAGTCCAGCGAGGTGTTGAAGAAAGCAGGCGCAGGTTTTAAACGCTGCTCTGGGAGCTGTCCCATTTGTTGTTCCATCCTTACTTTGTCAGTCTTCTTGCAGATAACACATTTCTCCTTTACTGACTTTATTACCCTGCGTGCTCCTGGAACCCAAAATTTTACTTGCAGCTTTGCCAAAGTCATGTCCACGCCACCATGATCGAGGTTGTGGAGATGATGGATATATAGTCTAGTGAAAGGATGTTTTCTCGAGAGCAGTATAAACTGATTATGATTCCAACTGTCCTTTAGCCACTGGCTAATCCTTTCTCCGACTACAATTATCCCATTTTCATCTTTACTAGGTCCTAGCCTTGCGAATCTTCTTTCCCAGTCTATGAACTCCTTCTGCACCATTTTCACCCAGTAATGTTCTGCTTCCTTAGGTTCTCAGATGTAATGTTCTGCAGTATGTTGTGGAAAGTTTTCTTCTTGCAGATGGACAAGACGATTGCAGTAGTGTTGATCATTTTCTCATAAGAACTGAAACTTTCAATGTCTATTAGGGATTGTTTAGTGTTCTGATTACTCTCAGTCTTACATGAAAGTGATGTGCCATTCCTATCAGGAAGCCCTCGCACATAGGGTTGACTGATTGGCCATTCTTCGACAGGAAGAGTCAAATACTCTGGTCCCTTCTGCCATACAGAATCGGACCTCAAACTCAGAGGATGCTGGGGACGTGTGGCGCAGTCGGCAGCGTTATCATCTGAAGCCACCCACCACCATTCACTGGGGTCTGTATGCGTTTGGATCTCTGCGATTCTTGTGGCCACGAATGTTTCAAATCCATGAGATTCTTTCTGTATCTGTGATCGCACGATCTGTGAGTCAACTAAATGGAACACTCGTTCAACTACAAACCTTGACTCCTTCTCGATTGTCTTACGTAACCTAGAAGCCAGCACGGCTGCGCAGAGTTCAAGCCTTGGAATAGTCATTTGTCGTAGGGGAGCTATTCTACTTTTGGCTGCAAGTAACTGGGCCGAGTGTGTGCCATCCTGTAATTGAAAATGAACATATGCACAAGCTGAGTAAGCAATATTACTAGCATCCGCGTACACAACAAGCGTAGGTTTACCGATTGCTGAATCCGGTTTAATGCATCTCTGGAATTTTATTTTCTCTAGTGCAAACATGTTTTTAAATAAGCACACCCATTCCCCATACACATCATCAGGAATTGGATCGTCCCAACCCAGCGTTTGCTCCACTCCGTCTTGTTCCCGTTTCAAAGTGATGAGTTTTCTCAGTAGTAGTTTGCACTGGACTGTGAAAGGTGTCAGTAAGCCCAGAGGGTCATATAGTGAAGCCACTTGACTCAGAACCATTCTTTTTGTCAAACTGCTCGGCAGTTTGTGTGTTATTTCATCTGCTGTGAGATCAGGCCCAGGGCGGACATTCTTGCACCTTTTTGAGAAGTTGATTCTTACTTTGAAGGAAAACTGATCCTCCTTTGGCTCCCATATCATGCCCAGCACTTTCTCGACCTCGGTATCAATTACTTTCACATCCTCTGTCATGTCATGGTGGCCCGAAATCACCCATTGCTTTATTTGAAATCCTCCCTCCTTAAGGATTTCATCTGTGGCATTTATTTTGCTATAGGTTTCTGAGATGGTCTCACATGAATGGAGAATGTCATCGACATAGGAATCATTAATGATCATGTCGGATGTTTCAGGATATTTATTTTTGAACATTTTCGCTGTCATGTGTAGCGCTGTTATGGAAATTATGCCACTTGGTCTGTCTCCGAAGGTCACTGTTTGCAAACAATAGTGGTCTGGTTCTCTGTTAGGGTTCATATCCCTCCATAGGAACCTGTGCGTCATCTGGTCCAGCTCCGAAATGAGCACAGAATTATACATCTTACTTATGTCTCCTGCCATTGCCACTGGTTTCTGATGAAACCTTAGTAAAATACCCATAGATCTCTTAGCACATCAGGACCCTTGGCATAATATTCATTCAGGATGTGGCCCATGTAGGAGGCAGATGAATTGAATACAATCCTGATGGGTGTGGACTTTGATTCTGGCTTCAGTACTTCATGATGAGGTAGGTAATGTACAGGGCCTTTATAATTCTTGATTTCCTCTTTGGTCAGTTTCCTGGCTACTCCACGTGACACCATGTCCTGGATTTGGTCACTATACGCCTCTGCATATTCCCTTCCCTTTGGCTAATCTCTTTTCTGTGGAATACAACCTGGCCACAGAAACTGATATGTTGTTAGGTAGCTTCTCTGGTGGTTTAATCCATGGGTATGCTGCAGTCCATCGCCTGGTCTGCTTGTCATGAGACAATCCTTGTGTGATGAGGGCCAGTTCCTCTCCTCCTTAATACTGTATTTATTGCCCCCCAGTGGGCACTTCCCGCATCTGCAGCCACCACACTTTGGATTACAGTAGGTTCCCAGGTTATCAACAGCAAAAAAATCATCTAGTCTTTTCGTTAAGCTAGCCTTTGGTTCCACAGACAAGTCATTAACATTGGACACACTGGTCATATGACTAATGCGGACACAAACATTAGTGTTGTCAACGAATCCAACCTTTAGCAAGGGATGAGAGCCCTAATACAGTAACCGAAGGGCCCTCGCATGAGCTGGAGACTTCCTACTGTCCTCACCACTGATGGTAATAATTCACAGTAATCAGATCCTATTAGCAAATCAATTTTCCCATGTGGACGTTCAATATCCTTATCTTGCACACCTAATAGAGTGGCTACACTTCTTGTGTCTACCGGATACGTTTCTGAGGTGATTTCGGCGATTCCGCAAGCCTTGAGTACTCGTACTTCACCATAGCAATCACTGAGTGGTACATCATATTCCCGAGTCTCCATCTTCGTGCACTCATTACCTACTTTAGTCACCGTTAGGTTTATACTTCTTCCCTTCAATCCTAAGTGTTTGGCCATTCTGTTGGTTATCAGAGTCATATTACTACCGGGGTCCCACAGCGTGGTCACTGGACGTGTATGGCTGTACACAGAGTTTATCATCAATAGTACCCCATCTCGGGATAGCAGGTTACTATTTATGTTGGGAGGGGGCTTAGAAAAGAAACTATGGAGCATTCGATGGTGGTATTTACCACATTCACTACAAGGAGCGCCTGTCGTGCATTGACGTCCTCGATGTCCTAATTGCAAACAAAGAAAACAAGCACCCGCATTTCGCACAGCATCGACCCTTTCATCACTGCTAAGCCTTTGAAATCCTGTACAGCGTGTAATATCGTGAGTATCTGTACCGTGGAGCCAGCAGTTAGTTAGGTACAGGGGTTCAGCTCTAGTCTTATGGACATTCTCGACCACTGTTGATATTTGTTTGGTCAACTTGTTCAAACTCTCTTCCATCTTGTCTTGTTTACCTTGAAGTGTCGTTAAGTTGATCAAAGCTTTGCTGTTGTTCTGAAGTCCACTGAAAAGGTACATTTTTCTTTTTAAGCTTGTTCAAAGGGTGAGCAATAGATGCAAAGTTCCTGATGAATGCACGGTAGTAACCAGCAAGACCTAAAAATAAACTAACGTGTTGGAGTACTAGGTACTGGGAAGTTTTGAATGGCTTTAATTTTATCTGAGGTTGTATGAATTCCTTGGCAATCCACAACATGTCCCAAAAATTCAATGCGTGATCTAAAAAATTGACATTTAGGCAAATCAAGCTTCTGCAAATGAGTGTCAGTATCTTTAGAGACAAGAATAAGATCATCCATGTACACAAATAAACCATTACCAATGAGGCCATGGAACATAGAATTGAATAGTCTCTGGCAAGCCAGAGGAGAATTATGTAAACCCATTGGACAGTGTAGCCATTCATTGGCCTGTAGGAGTAGAAAAAGCTGTAACAGGACGACTTTCTTCTTATAAGGGAATCTGCCAAAATGCTGATTTAATATCAAGGGTTGAGAATACTATATTCCCACTGCCAATGTTCTGTAAAAGCTCAGAAAAAACTTGTAAGGGATAATGATCTGGTTCTGTCACTGTGTTAACTTTTCTAAAGTCAATGACAACACGATAAGAGTTGTCTTTTTTCTTTACAAGCAGTAAGGATGAGTTCCAAGGAGAATAAGACTCCTGTATAATGCCTTCTTGTAGCATGTTTTGAACTAGCTCATCAGCAATCTGTCGCTGAGAATGCGATAACCGATATGACTGCACGTACACTGGACATGTGTCAGGTTTTAAATCAATGTGGTGCTCAACTCTATTGGTAACACCAAAAGGCTTACCAGGAAAAGCAAAAGCTTCCCTGTGGGTCATAAGTAAGTCAATAAGACTACACTTCATATCAAGAAAGTCCATGACTTGTACATGAGGCTCAAGCTGAGAGGCAATTTCTTCAGGAGAACTTTGAGTAGAAGGCTGTGAAGACACAGCTGCTACACATGTCATGGGATCCTGCAATGAAGCTGAATCAATAACTGTAAATGAACCCAAGTGAAGTCCATCTCTAAGGGTGATAGAGGAGCCAGTAAGGTTTGTGACTAAGGCAGAAGTAACATTACCCTTGCATATAGACGACAAGGTCCTTTCTACTGCAAGATGCTTCACTTTTGAAGTGTCAGGGTGCGATAACACAAAGGAGCCAACAGGGGCATCCTTGACACGCACTGATATAACGCAAGCACTTGTAGGGCCTACGTACTGGTCACCAATAACAACAGCTGCACTCATGCTAGGTGCGGACACAGAACACTTCGAGTCTACTGCATTAGCAGCTGGAACAGTTAGGTGCCTCGTCGAGGAAGACTCTTTGACCCTCGGCAGAGGTGATTGTTCAAAGTGTGCACGTTTGGAGGTGACTGTTAAAATAGATTTGGGATTGGATGTAGCATAGAAAAGTTCATCTTTATAAGAAAGTGCCTGATGTTTAGGATGAAGAGAAATATCAATTTCTGCAAGTGCATCAAACCCTAAAAGAGCATCACACTGCAAGAAAAAATTTGAAACTATGTGAAAATTTGCAAATAAAGTAGAGTCATGAGGGTGAAAAGAAACAGGTAAGAGAACACTTCCTAGAATGTGTAAAAGAGAACCTTCAAGACCTTTGAAGATGCGTCGACATGGTTGAAAAGAAAGCTGATATAACTGAAACGATTTAAGATATGCACTTTCAGTGATTAGGCACCTGTGTCCATACAGACAGAGAATGGTGTACTGTAGGTATAGCATTGAAAATTCTGACGGTGAGAAACAGTAGCTATTAAAGAAGGAACACATGGTGATGCTGTGTTAGGTTGTGTAGCTAGTCCTTTGCTTTGTGAAAGGCAGCCTGTTGAGAAGTTGACTGTGGTATGACAGTTTGTTCCTTTTGGAGTTTAAATATAGTTCTACACTCCACAGTAGGATGGTTACAATTGCCATGGATCATACGATAGTAAGGTGGAGGCAACGCTGGTTTAGTGGTATCAGAGTGACTACCATGCGACCAAGACCTATAACGCTGTGGTTTTGGATCTCTAGACAACTGCCTTGAGTGAATGTCATGGTCACAACGTGATGCTGACTTCACTGATGAAGCTGTGTTGTGATACTGAGCATTAATTAGCTTTTTCGTGACGTTGTTTTAGAAAACAACGTTGTAGTATGTGTCCAGTCTTATGACAATACTGGCATACAACAGGGTTAGTGTTCTGCTTTGTTGATTCTTTAAGTGTAACACCTGAACTAGCAGAAGTAGAATCAGAAGTAGCCGCAACTTAGAGGAAAAGTCCAAAAGACTTTCACCTTTTGTGTACTGAAGGGTAGAGGCAATGTGACGTTCCTCTGGATTCAGCCAATGTATGTAATACTGACGAAAAGATTCTTCGTCTAAGGTACCATTTTGAAACCAAGAAGAAGCTTTAAGGGAAGAAACAGCTTGGTTAGCTAACTGTGCAGAACGAGCCTGTGCTTTCCTATAATCTATATTACCAAAGTGGTGTAACATTGTCTGTGCAGCATCAAATGCCCATTGAAAATTATGCTTTGGCTGTTGTACACCAAAGATCTGCAAAAAGTTTACTTTAAACTGGTTATAATCATAGTTTAGAACTTTAGTGTCAAATGCTGTAGCAGTCATAAGGTCACTAGCCAATGATCCAGGGACAAGATGAGAACGTACAAAGCTAATTTTGTCAGCCCCTGAGTGAATTTGAGAGTTACTAAGAACATCCTCACATAGCTGTAAAAATTGAGCAGGAGTATCTTCTCCACTGAATTTCTGAATGGAAGAGTCATGTTGTAGAAGTTTAATAGCTGGTGATGCTACAGATGTAAGAGGTAGTGTGACATTTGTAGTGGATTTAGTCACAATAGGAGTAAAAGTAGTAGTAGACATGGTAAGAGTTGTAGTAGTTATAGTAGAAGTTGTAGTAGTTGAAACAACAGGGTCAGACATTATGACAAACTGTTGATGATAAGATTTACCACTACGTAAAAGCATACACAAAAAATATTATATATAGTTACCATCCAAAGAGAAATTGTGTCGGGCCACGTACAGATGTGCTGGGTGTACACGTGGGTAAAACAATGACGACAACTTGAGTCACAGACAGATTAGACAAGCACACTCAAAATACAGGTCTGCAAAACGGTCACTCTGTGAAAATGAACAATATTAGTACAAAAGTACTTAACAAGAACATAATTGTATCAGGAGGAAAAATGAAATAAGATGAAATTATACAAAGTACACTTTCAAAATAATCAAGAGATATAATTATGATAATTTACACTATAAAATGAATAAAGTACTGTATTAATTGCGTTAATATAACTATAAATAAGAATGTAATGAAATAATTATGAAAAGTTTACAATTAAGACAATTATGGTAAGTGCACAATAAAAAAAAAACGTGAACATAGGAGTTACCCCTAAAATATGACACAAAGAGAACTGCGTGTCAAGGCAAACTCAAGGAAAATAAATAAATAATGATATATGCACATGTAAATAACGAATCACAGCATATAATATACACCAAAACATTAAAGCATGCACAATAAATGTAATAGCAGTCAGCACTGACAAAAAGATAATGTGTAGGTGTGTACTCACTGAAAAAAAAAATGTGTATACTAGCAAAAAAAATAAGCATTTGGCACCTTAGCCAAGATAAACAAATATGGCGTCTGCCCAGAGCCAATCAGAAAGCTCCTATGATGTTATGGGCGACCAATCACAACACTCGGCATCACTGGCGGCCAGTCAGAGCACTGTTTTCAAAGGAGAAAGACAATATGGCGGATCCTTGCGTGGGAACTCCAACTCCCTTATACACAAAAAAGAAAATTAATAGAAAAATAATCACTATACCTAGAAAGTCTTACTCACGACAGGTGACACTTATAAAGTAGCAGAGATGTGTTGAGTAGTCCTCAGCTCCACTAAAGGCTCCTTAGGGCTGCAGAGACTGGGCAGCAACAGATAGCCAGATGGAAACCAGGGTGGTTGGGGCAGGCTGGAGGCACGCCGATGTATCACAGGGCTGTGGATGCCACCAGAAAGTACTGCTGGTGGTCACCACTGTCACCATCAATATGTGCTGGTGATGGGTTGGAGTAGAAACAACTTGGGTCTGCTCCTGGTGTTTTATTGATAATTACATGCTTGCTGGAAGCGTGGAGGCTTGATAGTTGAACGGCTGTGGTGAGGCTTGGTAGCGGGCTGGCCGTGATGAGGAATTAGAGGTCTAAACCACTGGAGTCAGGCGGTGCAGAAGTAGGACTGGCTGTGCAAGGACCAAAGCAATGGGTCACGGCACTGCAGCAAGACAGGGCCAACCAAAACAAAGGCAAGCAAGATGCCAAGCCAAGTGTGAGCCCTCTCCCTAAGCTGTGTTAGGAGAGACTGCCGCATGGGGAGTCTGCGGAACACCCACCCCCGCAGCACACAGAGTAACAATACTGCGCGTAAGAAAGTAATCTGTCTATCATACCCTATTGATTGCCAGTTGGAGCTTGTGCTCAATCAGTGACATCCTAGCAGCAGCAAAAGAAATACATAAATCTTCAACGTACAAGGAGCTGTGAACGCCATCTGGGAGAACACCAATAACACCATTTATAGCGACAGCGAATAGTGTAACACTAAGAATACTTCCCTGTGGGACACCATCATTTAGAGCACTAGCCTCGGAGAGAACACTCCCCACTTGAACCCGTAAAAGACGTCTGGATTAAAACTGCTGAATAAAAATAGGAAGGTGGCCACGAAGGCCAAAATCAAACAATTAACGTAAAATACCATGGCACCAAGTTGTGTCATAGGCCTTCTCTAGGCAAAAAAACACGGTTACCTGATGGTGGTGATTAGTGAAGGCCTCACAAATCGAGGACTCCAGGGATAAAAGAGCATCAGTAGTAGACCTCATCTTTCGGAAACCATACTGTACAGATGACAAGTGGTTCTTTCTCCAAGTACCACATGAGTCTTACATTTACCATCTTTTCCAACACTTTACAAATACAGGATGTCAAAGATATAGGATGGTAATTCGTAGCCTGGAGATGATCTTTCCCAGGCTTTGGAAATGGGAGAACCACTGCCACAACCCAAGAAGATGGAAAATCGCCGGTATGCCAAATCATATTATAAAGATTTAATAAAAAGGTAAAAGCACTGTCAGATATGTGGCGCAAGAAGGCATAAAGAATATCATCTGGACCAGGAGAAAAGTCATGACACTGGGACAAAGCAGTCCGCAACTCGGAAACTGAGAAGGGGACATTATAAGACTCCCATCCAGTCGAAAAAAACGTTGACCCCAAGAGATTCCATACTCTGGCGGTAACGTGCACCTGGTGCTGCAGGATCCTTCCGAGAAACACTGGCAAAGTGTTCTGCAAAGAGGTCGGCGACAGTCTTAGGATCTGCCACCGTTTGCCCAGCAGACAACAATACTGGCGGGGAAGGCGCAGAATAGCTACTTCCCAGCAATTCGGCAGACTTTATTGAATACATCCGTAAGAGGGGTGCTAACGTTAATCAAAGAGACATAGGCTTTCCAAGAGGCTCTTTTTGCCTCCCTCAAAACGCGGCGGGCCCAAGCACGGCAGGAGATGAAGGAACAGTCACAGGAAATGAAGGAACAGAGACAGGAGCTGAGACAGGAGTTAAGAAAACAGTCTCAGCAGTTGGAACAGCTGTGACAGGAAATGTCACAGCTGTTGCAGCTGAAAGAGCGGATGGAAAAGCAGTTGTATCAGATGGCAATTAAGTGACATGCAGGACGGGATCCAAACAGTGCAGGACGAGAGTAAGCAGTATACTGACGTTAAATGTGACAGTGTTAAGAAAAAGATGAAAGCGTACTGTGCCCATGCTCTGCAGGAACTACGGAGATTGTTGAGGAGCAGTGTGCCCGTGCTGAGGAAAAACACTGGGAGGCTCCAATCAGTGCTATCCACTACAAGGAGGAAAGAGTGGAAGACAAAGAGGACGCAGGGGCACCAGTGAGGGCTGTGTGCTCAGTCCCGGTGCTTGGAACTGGCACCACCTTTCTGCATCCTTCTTCGCCTCCCAGCAGTGAGGAGGGGGACTGTAGATGCAGTTGATCACCATTTCCTTCCCCAAAGGCCAGTCTTAAGTGAAGGAAGCCAGCGGAGTTCGATAGCAAGGTGCCTTGGGAGGCTTATTAGGCCCAATTTGAGTTGTTGGCAGACATCCTGGGTGGAGCGACAGGGAGCGGGCACTGCACTTAGTCTTCTGTCTATCGGGCCAGGTGGTGGAGGTCCTGAACCACTTGACCCCTGCGCAGAGAGTGTCTTACAGGTAGGCTATATGGTAGAGACCCTGCAATGTCGTTTTGGGGATCTCCAGCAAGCGGAGGTGCACTAGTCATGCTTGAAGGTGTGAGTGAGGGGCCAAGATGAGCCTTTGACGCAGCTGGCACAGGAGGTGGAATCCTTGGTCCGCCAAGCATACCTGACTGCACAGGAGGACATGGTGAGCATCCTGGCAAGGTACTTGCGTCTGCAGATCTATGTGAAGCAGGTTCACCCAAAGGACGTGCAGGAGGCACTTACCCGAGCTTCTGAGATGGAGGCCTTCTAAAGGACCACTACCGATGCCCCAAGGTTGGTTCTGCCCCGTTATGAAGATGGAACTGACGCCCTGTCCCGCCATGTGAGAGCCAGAAGGACGACGACGGACAAGAGTCACAAGACAGTGGAAGGAGAGCCCAGGAGGTTTCACTGGAGACTGCTGGGGATGTGGCAAGTTGGGTCATAAGCGAGAGAAGTGTGGCCAACCAAGAAGATCACGCTCGCTGGAGGACACTGACTGTATAGAGAGGTGGTGGCGTACTGGTTAAGATGGTGAGCATGGGATCAGGCAGATGTCCATGTGTAGGTTTGAATCCTACCACATACCACATTGAAGCTATGACATTTGTTGAGTGGTTTAAAGTTAACTACATGTCACCATGATACCCAGGTTCTAGGTGGTTACACCAAAGATGCACATGGGTGGTGATATGGGCCCTAATATGGGTACTACTATAAATAAAATGACCTGCATCACTAATGGGAAGAAGCTTAACAGTGCTTCCCACATATACTCTTTAAGTATGGCTATAGGCGCTATATGCCATAACATTAAAGAAAAAAAAAAGCCATGCTGCTGGAGTTGTTGCCAAACAGGACACTGCTCGAGGGACTGCCAGGACTCCCAAAGGAGTGGTGGAGATGGGAAACGCAACTGGGCTGAACAGTGGGGAAAAGCATCAGCCGAAGACTGTCCTGCCCCACCAGGAATAAGGTGCTGGCTGACAGCAGTAAGTACAGCCGTGCATGTCTCAGGCACAGTGAATGGGCGCTCTATTCAGCTAGTGGTGAATACGGGATGATGACGGATGCATACCCCCTACCGCAAATGGACAACATATTGAAAGTGCTAGCTGGAGTGCGGTGGTTCTCAACACTGGATTTGAAGTCTGGGTACCATCAGGTACCCAGAGATGGCAGAGGAGGACAAGCAGAAAACCACTTTCTCGTTTGGCCAGGGGCTATGACAGTTTAGAATGATGCTCTTTGGCCTGTGCAATGCCTCCAGCTGCTTCAAAAGACTGATAAAGAGAGTGCTGGAGGGGCTGCAGTGGAAGTCGATCCTGGTGTATTTAGAAGACGTCCTCGTGTACGGTAACACTTTCCAGAAGGAGCTGGGACACCTAGAGGAAGTGCTACATCGTCTACATGCAACCCCCCTGAAGCTCAGCCCCAAGAAATGCACCCTCTTTTAGTCAGAAGTACCTTTCTTACGCCTCATAGTGGGGTGGAAAGGCATCCATGCGGACCCTGTAAAGGTGATAGCTGTAGAGAGCTAGCCAATGCCCACGGATGTGATCGGTGTGAGGAGCTTCCTGGGGTTATGGGGTTATGCTTCTACTATCAATGGTTTGTGCCAGGGTTTGCCGCCATCGCCGCTCCACTCCACCAGCTTACAAGGAAGGGGGCACATTTCCGGTTGGATGATGCATGTCAAAGGGTATTTGAGTCGCTGAAGTACGCCTTGGTGGACACACCTGTACTGCCTTACCCTGCCCCGTCTCTACTGTACTTGCTGGATACTGATACTAGTGCTAAGAGGGTGGGAGCTGTGTTGTCTCAGCTCAAGGATGGACAAGAACACGTGGTGGCTTAATTTAGTGCCAAGTTTTCAAAACCGGAAAGAAACTACTGCATGAGGAGGAAGGAGTTGGCCGCGTAGTAAAGAACTTGCATAATTTTTCACCACTCCCTCTACGGGGCAGAATTTACCATCTGAACAGACCACGCTGCTCTCCGCTGGGTCCAGACGCTAAAGGAACCCAAGGGGCAGCTAGCATGATGGCTGGGCAAGCTGGAGCAGTATAATTACCGCATTGTGCACCGCGCTGGGAGGGTGCACGGTAATACCGACAGTCTCAGCTGTCGCCCATGTGAGCCCAGCTGTGCTCACTACTCCCAGAGAGAACCTGATGTCACGTGCCAGCGGCTACGGGTCCAAGGAGATGCGGAAACTGGTGAACTGTGGAGGAAGGATCAGTGTGAGGACCCAGATCTGTGATCTAGTGGCTTGAGCCTGGCCAGGGGCAGCTAAGCTGGCAACACGTATCACATGAGAGCTTAATGGAGTATATACTTAATGGAGCAGTGGGATGCACTGTGCCTGGAGGAAAGCGTGCTTCAGCGGTGGTGGGTGGACACCAGGCGAGGCAAGGATTGCTGGGTGGTGGTGGTACTACGCTCCTGACAGAAGGAGTTCATGAGAAAGATGCACGATAGAAACACCAGTGGCCACTCAGGTGTTAAGAAGACACTGGGTCGGCTGCGGCAATGCGTGTACTGGGTGGGCTTGAAGTAGGATGTGACAGAATGGAGTCATGCCTGCTGTGTGTGTGTGCGGTGAAGCGAGGTCCTGCTCGGAAGACATGTATGCTCCTTCAGCTGCACCTGGCTGGAGCAACCATGGAGAGAGTTGTTGTGGATATAACAGGCCCATTTCCTTGCACTCAGTGGGGCAACAAGTTCCTCTGCATGGCCATGGATTACTTCACGAAGTGGCCAGAGGCCTCTGCCCTCCCAACCATAAAGCCAAGACAGTGGCAGATTTCCTGGTCACTCAGGTGTTCCTGTGTTTTGGGGTGCCAGGGGAGCTCCACTCAGACAAGGGACGAGAGTTTGATGCTTTTAGTGACTTGCAAATGCAATCACATATTGATACGTGTGAACCCGCCTTAACAGAAGGGAATGGGAATAACAATAAACATATAAACAAAGTCAGCATGATAAACTAGTGAAGAAAGCTTCCAGTAACAATCAACAAAATAAATCTCTGGGAAATATTATAAACCAACAGAGTACAAACCCAAGAGTTGTGGTAGATATAATAGTATCAAATATACATATTATGCTCTTAAATACCTAGCCAAAAATAGGTAATAAATGTCAAGCATGTGGTAAACTAAACCATTTTAAACAGTATTGTACAGCAAAGAAATAAGTGTAAAATGCATGCTCCTCATGTACACAGCAAGGAGACAGTCAGGCCCAGAAGGAGCTAAATGCTACTAATTTTGCTTTTTCAATAAACACCTCTCATGATGGTAGAAAAAGAATAATATTAAGTTTGCATGTAAATAGGATTCCCATCCCTATGCAGCTAGACATAACAGCGGATGTTTCAGTAGTATCTGAGGAGGTGGCAAAGACAATACCTAACATAGTATCTCCCTGTGAGTTTCCTTATAGATTATAATGGAGAATGAATACAAGTTTTAGGTATTGCTAAAGTTGGTGTTAGCTATAATGGTAAAAAGCACATAGAATTACCACTAACTATAGTTAAAGGTCAACGTCAAAGTCTTTTTGGTTTAGACTGGATTGGAAAAGTAATTCTGCAGCTGGATCTTGATAATTATGATGTCAATAAGGTATAGAATGTTCACCATGAGAAAAGTCTTAATCTTAGTAAATTGTTTGAAAAAACATGCAGCTATTTTCAATGATAACCCAGGAACAGTGAATGGAATAACTGTTTCATTGTTACTTAAGGCTGATGCCAAACCTAAATTTTGTCCACCAAGACAAATACCTTTAGCCCTAAAATCACTAGTCGAACAAGAAGTTCACACATTAGTTAATAGAAAGTCTCTTGAGAAGGTTAACTACTCTGATTGGGGTACACCCATTGTTCTTGTAGTAAAGCTAGATGGTAGCATAAGGCTTTGTTGTGACTATAAAGTAACTGTAAATCCTCAGTTGCAAGTAGCTCAGTGCCCTTTGCTTAAACCTGAGGACATGTTTGCTACTTTGGGAAACTGCCAGGTTTAAAAAAAACACTTAAAACAAGCATTTCAGCAACTAACTATGACTGATGAATCACAAGAAATCTGTACACTAAGCAGAAATTTAGAATTTTTCCTCCCTAAAAGACTACCTTGTGGAATTGCTAGTAGTCCAACCCTTTGGCAGTTAACCATGGATAAAATGTTTCTTGATTTTCAAGAAACTTTATGTTTTGTGAACAACATTTTAGTCGCTGGTAGAACTGTTGATGAGCATCTTAACAGACTAAAAGAAGTACTAAGAATAATTGAAGATTATGGACTGAAAATAATAAAAAGATAAATGTGAATTTGCAGTATCGTCTGTGGAATATCTGGGATTTAAGGTAGATGGTAGTGGTATATACATAAGACCACAGGTAATGTAAAGGTTATAAGGGATGCTAAATTACCCCAAAATGTTGCAGAACTAAAGTTATTTATGGGTTTAATGACAATTTATGGACGCTTCATCCATGCCTTGGCAACAGTTGCACATCCTTTACATAACCTCCTCAGATATACTATAGAATCATATGGTACTGGACTTCAGAGTGTGATGAAGCTATACGCAAGGCAAAAGGGGAAATAACTTCTCCCAGACTCCCTACTCACTCTCAGCCAGACATACTAGTTAAACTAACATGTGATGCCTCATTTCATGGCATAGGAACTGTACTTGCCATCGTCCTACCAGACAGAATAGAAAGACCAATAGCATTTGCTTCTCACTCACTAGATTCAGCTGTGAAAAACTACTCACAAATACAAAAGGAAGCTCTAGCTTTGGTGTATGGTGTTACAAAATTTCACACATATTTGTATGATAAACAAAGGTTCACTCTAGTGACTGACCACAGTACTACTACTAATACTACTGCTGCTGCTGCTGCTGCTGCTGCTGTCGCTGCCGCTGCCGCCGCTGCCGCCGCTGCCGCCGCCGCCGCTGCTGCTGCTGTTACTGTTGCAGCTGCTGTTCCTGTTGCTGCTACTGCTCCTGTTGCTGCTACTGTTGCTACTACTACTACTACTACTACTACTATTACAGTATTACTACTGGTGCTACTGCTGCTGCTGCTGCTGCTGTTGCTGCTGCTGCTAGTACTATTACTATACTAGTCGCTTCTATAATGGTATTCATATTAAGAGCAGAGCCTATTTCTATATGAGGAGAATGAGACAACATAGCTTACTTCAGCATAAGAGGGTAGCGCCGAGCTGGGAGTCACATGTAGCCTGCTTAATACTGATGTTAAAGATCATTCATTGTGCCTGATAGTTTCACCAATTATTTTCCCCATTTCCCTTTGTGCTTTTGCTGTGGGCCACACTTTAGATTGTCCTAGGTTGGGCAAAACTACTGTAAAGTCAATATCGTTCCATATCTCATAGAACACCTGTTAACAATGATTGAAAATTATCATTTTTTTTTTTTTTTTCGTGTGTGCTTGTGAGTTAAATGCGGTTGGACGAGTAAGTGTGGCAGAGGCTATACTCGCCGTTTCTCCTTCTCCCTCTTTTTTTGTCGATCTGAGTATGCGCAAAGAGAGAGAGAGAGAGAGAGAGAGAGAGAGAGAGAGAGAGAGAGAGAGAGAGAGAGAGAACTGTCTGATGGGCAGTGAAGTAATGCGTTTGTATGATAAGAGAAGTCAAGAGGGAGCTTTTTTATCTCATTGATCACGTAAAACAGCTCTCAGCTATCAGATATTGCAAGAAAGGAAATCATGAGTCAAGCAAAGCGACAAACATGATAGTGTGAGACTACCGTGACTGTGCACATAATGAACTCTATAAATTCTACTGAAGGAAGACGATTAAAGCCCTTTATACATGTCATATCATTTTAGTAAATCGGAGTCTATAAACAAAAAAATAATGAATTCATTGGGATGACGAAAAGACATGATACGAGAGAGAGAGAGAGAGAGAGAGAGAGAGAGAGAGAGAGAGAGAGAGAGAGAACACAGGTATCTCAAATACAGAGCAAGTAACGATGACTTGCTGCCTTCCTTGCCTGCGGTGCTCGATATTAAGAAATAAGTTATGTTCGTTTCTGGCGACGAAGTTCTAATGTAAGTGTCATGTCCCTGTCTCAATGCATACTTTTAGCTTTTAGCATGTGCAAAACGGGTGATAATCCAACACACACACACACACACACACACACACACACACACACACACACACACCGCGTAGTGTAGTGGTTAGCACGCTCGACTCACAATCAAGAGGGCCGGGTTCGAGTTCCGGGGCGGCGAGGCAGATGGGCAAGCCTCTTAATGTGTGGCCCCTGTTCACCTAGCAATAAATAGGTACGGGATTTAACTCGAGGGGTTGTGGCCTCGCTTTCCCGGTGTGTGGAGTGTGTTGGGGTCTCAGTCCTACCCGAAGAGTCTATGAGCTCTGAGCTCGCTCCGTAATGGGGAAGACTGGCTGGGTGACCAGCAGACGACCGAGGTGAATTACACACACTTCTTAATTTTCTCCTTTATCTAATTATTTAACCATTCATGTGAAACTAATGATTATGAGAGAGAGAGAGAGAGAGAGAGAGAGAGAGAGAGAGAGAGAGAGAGAGAGAGAGAGAGAGTGTCTCCTCGAATGATAGTAGTCATGCTGGATGCTAATAAGTGAATTATTTAGTATAATGAGTGTCTGCAGATGTACGAAGACACCAGTGTTGGTGTTGTACTCTGGCACAAGCCTGTGCAGAAAGTTATAATCGTGTGATGATTATTAAACACAGAGAGACAAACTGACAGACCCAGCAATGCAGCCTCCATGTTTGGTAACTGCTGGGCTCTCCACATCATCAGCAGCAACAGTAGTAAAGGGATGAGATCATGAGACGTGAGGGACTGACTGCAGGACTTGGCGGTACTGGAACCGTCGAGTTGGTGTGCACAAAATAGTCGGAGGAGAATCATTGTATTACATCACCTGTTCTTTCTTCACAAGTTTACAAGTTCTTTGAAATTGTGTGAGCCTATAGTGTATGTCTTTTTAATTGTTAAGTGTAATTTGGAGTTTTTTTGGTACTGTGTGGTGAAGAAAACCTATCCATACGACTATTTATCAATTTACCGAATTGAGAAAATTCCTGCAATATTCACATGGAACCTGTGAGGAGTCATTACTCCGTATTGGGCTACATCTGTGCCTCTTAGACTTGCCATCAAACCAACGTCAAGTAAAGAGTGTTACTCACAACATCACCAGTGTGAAAGTAAAAAATGTAAGGGTTGAAAGCAGTGCCTTTGATAGCGATGTCTTAGCCTTTAGTTTTGTCCCATTTTCATTTCAGAATACAAGATAAGGTTCGGTGGCAAGCCGCAAAGATGCTGGTGGAAGTGATTCTGTTCGCTGTATTGGTGTTTCTGTTGTGGAAGACCTTCAGGAAACCCCCAGGACTGCCTCCAGGTAAATCTTTCTTGACCTGACGTCACATAACTTGATGCTAGGAGATTTTACACTTTGTGCAGAATTTCACACCCTTAGTTTTGTGATTCGTAATGGTGGTACTTGGTGATGTTGTCTCTCAGGCAGGTGGGGGCTTCCCCTAGTGGGCTACATACCCTGGACCAGCAAGAACTTTGAGGAGCAGGTGATGGACCTCCACCAGCAGTATGGAGACATCTTCCTGTGAGTGACGGTGTGTGTGTGTGTGTGTGTGTGTGTGTGTTTCACTGTTTGATCTGCTGCAGTCTCTGACGAGACAGCCAGACGTTTCCCTACGGAACGAGCTCAGAGCTCATTATTTCCGATCTTCGGATAGGCCTGAGACCAGGTACACACCACACACCGGGACAACAAGGTCACAACTCCTCGATTTACATCCCGTACCTACTCACTGCTAGGAGACACACTCAAATATCTGCACCCGGCCGGGGAATCGAACCCCGGTCCTTTGGCTTGTGAAGCCAGCGCTCTAACCACTGAGCTACCGGGTGTGTGTGTGTGTGTGTGTGTGTGTGTGTGTGTGTGTGTGTGTGTGTGTGTGTGTGTAATTTACCTCGGTCGTCTGCTGGTCATCCAGCCAGTCTTCCCCAATACGGAGCTCGATTGTGAGTCGAGCGTGCTAACCACTACACTACGCGGTGTATGTGTGTAATTCACTGTTTGATCTACTGCAGTCTCTGACGAGACAGCCAGACGTTACCCTACGGAACGAGCTCAGAGCTCATTATTTCCGATCTTCGGATAGGCCTGAGACCAGGCACACACCACACACCGGGACAACAAGGTCACAACTCCTCGATTTACATCCCGTACCTACTCACTGCTAGGTGAACAGGAGCTACACGTGAAAGGAGACACACCCAAATATCTCCACCCGGCCGGGGAATCGAACCCCGGTCCTCTGGCTTGTGAAGCCAGCGCTCTAACCACTGAGCTACAGGGCCGTGTGTGTGTGTGTGTGTGTGTGTGTGTGTGTGTGTGTGTGTGTGTGTGTTTTATGCATCAATTTAATAATTATTGGCATAATGTGATGTGATATTACTCAGTACACTCTATATACAACAAACGCCCTCTCTTTAGAAGCATGTATTTGAGCAGCAATGTGTTCCTCATGCAGGTGGAGGATGGGAACTCAGTTGATGG
Organism: Portunus trituberculatus; assembly: GCF_017591435.1. Classification (NCBI taxonomy): domain Eukaryota; kingdom Metazoa; phylum Arthropoda; class Malacostraca; order Decapoda; family Portunidae; genus Portunus; species Portunus trituberculatus. The sequence goes on from NC_059296.1 coordinate 25,382,511, forward strand.
TGTTTCTGAATAACTACAAACTGATGAAGGAAGCTTGCTCCAGATCCGAGTTTACTTTCAGACCAGACTGGGAAGTTTTGAAGAATATAGATGAAACTCCCAGTGGTGAGACCACTTAACAATCTTATGTTAACGTAATGAAATTATAATTTTCCTTGAGTAATATTTAGCTTCCTTACGTGAACCCTCAGGAAACGTAGAGATGAGGAATTTGTTTATGCAGAGTTGTGCTGTACCACATGTGACTATTGTTATGTTCATAAACAGGAATCGTATCAAGTAATGGTGTCTTATGGCACAACAACCGGAGATTTACGCTGCGGCAGCTGCGTGATCTTGGCATGGGCAAGTCCTCGCTGGTGGAGGCGGTGCAGCACCAATGCCTCAAGCTACGCGAGACTCTTGCCGAGGGGGCTGGAACACCTGCAATGATTCCACATCAGCTTCACGTGACTGTGGTCAACGTGATCTGGCACATGGTGGCAAGTGCGTGGCGAGTGAGCCTGAGGAAGAGTTTACTTTTCTGCATTTCTGTATTGTCACTCCAGTCTTGTCCATTTCATCTATTTGTATTTCTCATCCTCACAGGCAAACAGTTCGATGCAGAAGACAAAAGATTACATGAGTTTGTAAAACTTATGTCAGAATTTGTCTTGCTTTCCAATCGATTGGCCATCAAGGACTTCATGCCGTGGCTGCAAAACGTCATGCCTGATTTTCTCTTTAAACGCCTCATAAAATATCATGAAATGATGGACTTGAAAGAAAAGTTCTTGCGATACTTTGCGGTGAGTTTTCTATCTTACATGTTGTTACATACGTTACACTTCTTTCATAGAGATTAATCTGATCTTAGTGGACGATATTGTGAAATGTTTTAATTTCCCAAGAAGTTTTGTTTCTGTTTTTATTTTACTTTCTTTTTAACAGAATAATATTTCAATTGATTAGGAAATCGTCATTCCTTGAACTGTGGGTAGAGTCTTATCTAACAGGAGTCATGTTATGAAGGGTGTGATTTCTGTTTCCCTTTGTGCGGTCAGGAAGAGATAAAGGAACACAAGGCCACTTTGGATCCAGACAACCCACGGGATCTTATTGATAGCTACCTGTTGGAGATGGAGGCCAAGAAAGATGATCCGGACACAACCTGCAGCGGTAAGTCTGCTAGAGGTGCTCCATCGCTCCCTTGTTCTTTTCTCTATAGGTTCCCCATCTTTATGAATTTCTTTATAAGGTTATTTAGTCGGTTTAGTCCTGAAGCGAGACATATCAATCGCTCTCCTCTGAATTGATGACAACTCATGTTTGTATCCATAAATTCTTTCACTGATATGTATTTTTATAATTTCTGAAAACTTCCACTTTGGCATATTTATTTCAGAGCAGGATATGATGTTTTTAATGTTGGACATGTTTATTGCGGGAAGCGAGACCATCGTCAACACCTTCGTGTGGCTGTGTTGCTACTTGGCAGCATACCCGCAGGTTCAGCGCAAGTTGCAAGCTGAGATTGACGAAGTGCTTCCCGGTGGAGCTCTTCCCACTTTGGCAGAGAAATCCAAGTAGATAGATCCCTTTCTTGTCTTGTTCATCTGTCAGTACCTGCTTAGGTACCACCTTGTAAGCATAAACAGGTATTTTATGTCTTCACTTGCTTATTCGTTGCGTCTCTATCAGGATGCCGTACACAGAAGCAGTGATCAACGAAGTGATGAGGGCTTGTGCACTGGTAAACTTTGGATTGCAGCACATGGCCGCCAATAACACGCAGCTCGGGGGTTACACCATTCCAAAGGTGCGTTACTCTCGTGTGATCCAGTGACTTGTGGTGCTGACAAGAACTAGAACAACATGAACTTATTTTGAGTCAAATGAACACACGTCTTTGCAGGGAGCGGTTGTGAGCGCGAACGTCATATCGATCCACTATGACAGTCGCTCCTGGGATCGACCAAAGGAGTTCAGGCCAAGGCGTTGGCTGGATGAGAAAGGCGAATTCTTCATGCCGAAGGATGGTTTCCTGCCTTTCGGTGTGGGTAAGATTTTTTTTCTTTGTATGGCTATAAACAACAGATTCAACTATGACGACTTATAGAGTACGGTACAGTGGACTGTACATAGATGTGCGGTAACATTTATAACTCCTTAGCAGGAGCGAGGCCAGTTAAGGTTGAGGTAATAGAACTGAATTGCTTTGAGTTTCTTTTCTATTTTTTTTTATCTTGATGTATTTACCTATTTGCGTCTTTCACCTTGTATTCATTGGGCGAAGGTACTTTTGCTCCATGTTTCAAACTCCAAAATGATATTACCTTCTTTCCTATTAATTTTCATTGTGTTTTGGCTTGTTTCAGGAAAAAGAGTGTGTGTCGGGGAAAGTTTGGCCCGGATGGAGCTGTTCATCCTCACCACCATGGTCTTCCAATGCTTCACCATCGCTCCTGCACCTGGCAAATCTGTCAACCTGACACCTGATTTGAGTGGTTTCTTTCTCCGCAAGGCAATGCCCAATGAGTTCGTCTTTACCGTCAGGGAACAGTAATGGTCGTAATGGTAATCATCTGCTGCCCAGTAAAGTATGTCAGCGACATCAAATATCTCTCCATCTTTTTACATATTTTTGCTAGTTACCATGTGCAAATTAAATTGTGTTAGTGTTAGTTCATTGTCTGTCTGGCCTGGCTTTATATTGTAACCTACCACAGCTTACCATTCGATCAACCTCACTATCAACATAATCAACTGTTTTCACTTTTGTCTACAAAAGTGACATAATTGACCCATTTCCTGATGTTCTTTTGTCTGTCTGACATTAGAATTTGATGAATGCAAGCAGGCATGTCATAACTCAGAACGTTAAAGGCGTTTACATGCTATGGGTATTAATACAGTTTTAATCTCTAGTGACAGAATTTCCAACTTATTTGATGACTGCATTGCCGTCTAGTGAAACTCTCCGAAGTATTGCAAACTGACTGAAAATCATTTACCTAACTTTTACAATAAATTCCCATTTCTCTACATTTCAACCCTCTGGCGTCATTATTACATTACGGAAAATGAATTACAATCACTGAGTTTGTTTTAATTCCCTTGGAGTTTTTTTTCCTATTATTTTGCAAGCTGTATCGTCGTAGTGCATCTGATATAGGGAACAAAGTACAGTGGGAGTCTCTGAATGTATCTTTCGGACATGTTGCATTTGTTTCACCTTAGGCCAGGCTGTGGTTCTGTTACATGTAGCATCAACCGAAGAAACATCCTGGACACTTCCAGGATATTGAAATGCTGAGCTGTTTATCTAAAAGCCTGGAAGCTGAAATAAATCTGAGCTTCGTGATAAAGGTGAACGTAGGAATCAGGCTTGAAAAGAAAAAGGAAACGTTGCCGATCAAGCACTAAAGTACACTAAGAGCTCAAATGAGGTTGCCGGGTTTCTTAAGACTTGTCTAACACAGTCTCCTGTTTTAGCATTTCCTGACTACTCCTTACCTTTCACAATTTGTACCAATGCATCACCAATTGGTTTAGGAGCTGTCTTGATGCAACAAGTTAAGGGTCAATACTCACATGTTATTGCTTTTGCTAGTCGTGTTCTCAACACAGCAGAGTCTCATTGTTCTGTAATTCACATGGAAACACTCGCTGTAGTGTGGGCTCTCAAGTATTTTCGTGATATTATTTACAACTATCCAGTCACTATCTATACTGATCATTCTGCTGTCACTCAACTTTTCTCAGGAAAGAACCTTACAGGTCGACGTGCCAGATGGTTCTTAACAGTTGACCAGTTTCAAGCAAATATTAAGTATCTACCTGAACGTGCTAATCTAGTTGCAGATGCTCTCTCACGTAACGTTGCTATTGTCGCAGTTACACATGTTCATAATTTTTCTCACCAGGACTTAACGTCAGCTCAACGTAATGACCCCATTTGGAGTAAAGTCATTTACACACTAGAATCTGGTGATGAAACAAATTTGCCCGAATTACCTATTCCATTAAAAGAGTTTGATATTCATAATGACATTCTCATGTTTACGACCGTGAAGTACAACAAATTGTCATTCCTGAATCTCTTGTCCCTACAGTTTTGCATTTTGTTCAAGACGTGCCGCAAGCAGGTCATCCAGGTAGAGACAAAACTCTTGCTATGGCTCGCCTTAAATATTATTGGCCTAAAATGCGTCTTGACATCACTACTCATGTATTTTAATGTGTTTCTTGCGCACAGCATAAAGGTAACACTAGTACAGCGCCCATTCTTAAGTATCTTACACCAGCAGGTCCTTTTGAGACTGTTGTTATTGACTTATTGCAGCCACCATGCAGTCGACAAGGTTCTTCTTACGTCCTTGTCTGTGTAGATTACTTCAGCCACTTTGTTGTGTTAGCTCCTTTGCAGAACAAGTCTTCTAATGCTGTTGCCCATGCTTTAGTGACACATTTTTTATGTCCATATACTATGCCGACTGTTTTGCTCAGTGACTATGGGACAGAATTTAAAAATAAAATTTTGCAAAACATTTGTAAACAATATCACATAACACAGACTTTTGTCTCTGTACAGCATCCAGCCTCTAATGGTATAGTGGAACGTGCAAACAAAAAAATTCTGGACGTCCTTCGTCATATAGTAAGTCAACTTAATGATTCCTGGCAGGATTGGCTTCCACATGTTGCTGCCTCTATTAATGGATCAATTAATGCTTCTACAGGTAAAACGCCTCATTATATCATTTATGGCTCTGAGAAACGTTTGCCTTATGATCTATTGCTTCAGCGTCGTGTACCAGTTTACTCTTTAGAGGATTATGCAAAAAATCAACTAAAAGCTTTTCAGATTATTCATGAGTCTGTACGACGTAATCTTCAAGTGTCTCGTACTGAAATGATCCAGCATCAACACATGAGCGCAAATCCTGTCACTCTCAAAGTTAATGACATTGTTTATAAATCTACTCCTGAACGTCAATCAAAACTCAATCCAAAGTTTACAGGTCCCTACCGTATTGTTGAACGTTTGCATGGCAACAAGTTTAAAATTCTTTGCCCAGAATCTAACATTTCTGAGATAGTTCATATGTTGATCGTTTAAAGAAGAGTAATGTTTCACTGTCACCTTCTTCCACTTCTACACACATGCCTTTACAGACTACACAGTTTTCTACAACATTTACTTCTGAGTCTTCACCTGTTGTAACCTCATGTCGTTACAATTTGCGGACACGTACAGGTGTGTAAAGTGTACTTCTTATATTATATTATGTTGTATTCATTGTATTATATTATATTTTTATGTGCTGTCCCCAGATGACACATGGGGAGGGATTAAAGTAATGTAGGTAATATTTTTTTTTTTTACTGTAAATTTGCTGATTTATCAGAAGACATGTTTCATGCTTCTCAGGCCTTAGCACACAGGCGTGGCCCCTAGGGTATATCGTGTGTTTAATGGGGGGGTCCCATTTACAGTCTCATTTTTTTAAAATCCCATTTTACTTTTTTTTATTACTAAATTTACTGTAACATTTTGGCATTGTACCTACCTACATAGTATTTTTTTTTTTTTTTGCTAGTGTCAATTCTATTTATTATATGTATGTTACTTTAATACTAATATCACATTCATTGCATTTTGCTTTAGCAAGACCTCTTCTGTCATGCATTGTTATCTGCTCTATCCGAGTTGAATTAGCTATTCAACTCGTGGTATGTAGATGATTTATGATATTTTTAGTTGAGTGTTTGTTTGTTGTTTTTGTTTACATTTTCATCTTTTCATGATTTTCACTTGTGCTCAATTGCAATATATATATATATATATATATATATATATATATATATATATATATATATATATATATATATATATATATATATATATTGAACAATTATCACATGTAATACATGTAAGAAACAATACATATGACATATACATTTTATTCAACATATGTAACACATTTTTACACATACATATGCAACATTGTTCTTTATGTCTCAGTGACTTAATTATACATGATCATGTAACATTTCTATGTCTTTACACAAAATTTTGTGTGTTATATTTACTTGTCATTACCACAACTGTGTAAATCTTTGATCAATAATGTATCTTACTTTTAAAATTGCATCAATTAATATATTTAGCCATGTTATAATTACAATATCATGTTATTGCTGTTCATCTGCGAACTAACTATATTTTCTTAATTGTTCTCACACTTATGTGATGTTTATTTTGCTCTGTGCATTGTATGAGATATCTTATTATTATTATTGTCTTTTTTAAAGTGCTTATGTATTGACTAGAGTGCTCGGTGAGAACACATTCATTAGCGTGGTCGAACAATACGATAGACAGACTACTTTCTTACGCGCAGTATTGTTACTCTGTGTACTGCGGGGGTGGGTGTTCCGCAGACCCCCCCGCGCGGCAGTCTCTCCTAACACAGCTTAGGGAGAGGGCTCACGCTTGGCTTGGCATCTTGCTTGCCTTTGTTCTGGCTGGCTTTGTCTTTCTGCAGTGCCGTGACCCATTGCTGTGGTCCTTGCACAGCCAGTCCTACTTCTACACCGCCTGACTCCAGTGGTTTAGACCTCTAATTCCTCATCACGGCCAGCCCGTTACCAAGCCTCACCATGGCCGTTCAACTATCAAGCTTCCACGCTTCCAGCAAGCATGTAATTATCAATAAAACACCAGGAGCAGACTCAAGTTGTTTCTACTCCAACCCATCACCAGCACGACAGTGTCCCGTTGGGCCAGTATAAACGGTTTTCGTTTCTCCACCTTGAAGATCGTAGCTATACATTTTTGTCGTAACCGTGGTGTCCATCCAGATCCTGACTTATACCTAGCCAATAAACGTCTCTCATGTGTGGAGGCGACACGATATCTTGGACTGTTTTTTACCACCGTCTCACCTGGGTCGCTCACTTCCGTCCTCTCAAGGTGTCTTGTAGGACAGTACTATCCCTTCTTCGCATTTTAAGTCACATCTTTTGGGGTGTGGACAGGGACACTCTGCTGCTTCTTCACCAAACACTTATCCTTCCCAAGCTGCAATACAGTTGTGAGATCTACTCTTCTGCAACGGAGGCACAGCTACGCGTGCTGGACTCCGTGCATCATGCTGGGCTCCACTTGGCTACAGATGCATTTCGGACATCTCCAATTCCTAGCCTCTTGGTGGATGCTGGCTTCTGGCCGCTGGACCTCCAGCGCCAGTCTTCGCTGCTCCGATGTTGGTTTCACATCCACCATCTTCCTGATTCAGTCCCTTGTGTGTCAATATTGCGAGACTCGTGTTCGCAGGCGTATGTCACTCGACCTAGTCTCCCTAAACATTTTGGCTTTCGAGTCACCTTTCTCTTGACAGACTTATCTATCGCCCCCACTACTGTATGCTCTTTCCGACTCCCACGAGTTGGATATTGGCAGCTTCCTGCTGTCTCGTTATGCTCTCCTGCCATGGATGGCAAAAAGGATTTCCTGTCAGCTCTGTCCTACACACGGTTTTTAGAACACTTTTCTACCCATTCTGATGACATCCCTGTTTTTACTGATGGTTCCAAATCCAACGCAGCTGGTAGCCTTTCTTCAGAGGCATCTGTTTTTACTGCAGAGTTGACTGCCACAGTCCTTGCTTTACAGATCATTTTTAACCTCCCACTTTCGTCTTTTACAATTTTTAGTGATTTTCACAGTGCTCTTGCTGCTCTCTCCTCCTCTATTATTTCCCCCAACCCATTGGTTTTATCAGCTTTGGAGTGGCTTTATCTGGTTAACAAAAGAGAATATCGTGTTGGGTTCTGCTGGATCCCTGGTCATGTTCGTGTTCCCAGGAACGAGCAGGCAGATCGCCTTGCCAAAGAGGCGTCAAGTCACGCTCCATCCCCTGCCCCTGTCCCGTTTCGAGATGTATTCCAGTGTATTCGTCTGGAGATTATTGCAAGTTGGCAGAGAAGGTGGCAAACGGGGGTTGCCAACTCGAAAATGGGAGAGATCACCAGTTCCGTTCTCCATAACTGGACATACACTCATATCCGCGACCACCATACACAGATTGTATTAGCGCGGCTTCGAATAGGTCACACCTATCTTACACAAAAATATCTCTTGACCAGGGACCCTCAACCCTACTGTGATGACTGCCTGGTGCCGCTCACCGTGCGGCACCTGCTGGTAGTGCTCTAATTTGATTGATATACGACACCGCTACCTCTACCGGTGTCGCGGTAGATATAGCGGTGTCTACAATCTCTCAAAGGTCTTTGGACCAGCATATCTGACCCCAGGCCATGATGTTTACAAGTACTTGGGAGAAGCTGGCTTCCTCCCCAATTTGTGAATTTTATTTCATTATATGTATTTTAATGTTTTATTTGGTTTTATTGTTTTTTTTAGTATTTTTAGTTATTTTTAATTTCCTTATTTTTATTTGTTTTTAGTCATTTTTTTTATAAACTATATGGTTTTAATTAAGAAATTGTAGTGGTGCCAAATGACCTAAGCTGTTGCAGAGCCTAATGTTAAATCCATCCATCCTTCATCTGCTGTGATATCCACTGCATGAACAGGTCAAAGCTTGTCTAGGACAAAGGAGGCAGCCCCGCTGACATTTGGTGACACCGCGTCCTCTTCCGAGAAGAGTGAAGCAGGCCAGCTCGCATTGATTATTACTACATTCTCTTCTGCACTGCTCACTACGTCCGCCATCTTGCCTCTTCCAGGCGAGACAGCCTACAGGTGTATCTCAAACTCCTGACTGATACCACTGTTACGCCCCCTTCACTGCGGTCCCCCACACATACGTCAAGGCAGGAGAGGCTGGGAAGACCACACTCAACACTACACCTTTGTGAGCCACATGAAGGCCCAACACAGGACTGGTCCTCCTATATGCTGCCAGCAAGGAAACGCTTCCGCCGAAGCTCCTGGGTGACGTGCCGTGACCCCTTGCCTTATTGTAGCCTATCCTCATGGTGCACGGGCAGGCAGTGTGCAGCCTCATCTATGACGACGCCCCAAGCTAGTAGACAGTGGAGACCGGAGTACATAACTCCAGCAGTATAGATCTCCCCTTAGGCACTTATGTCTTTCTAACTCAGGTACCAAGGCTGGGCTTCCTTGATTATCCTCTGTGCATAGTTTATTTACCAAACTCAATCCCAAGCGGTATCTAGTCCCTTAAGTCTATCTAAGAGGCAACGAGGATCAACTGGAGAAACCAGCCTTCTTCAAGCCTGTTTATTGCAAACACAATTTGGTACATGGTTGGCGGAACTAAACACTTGCAACTCCTCCCCAACGTGTAATGATGCCAACCTGCACTTCCTCACTCTTCTGAACATCAATACAGTAAAGTCCCGGGTTACGTCGGTCTCGAGTTACGTCAAACTCGTAGTTGCGTCAGTCCACTATAAGGCAATTTAAGATTAAAAAAATTGAAAATTTATAAATTGTAAAGTGCAGGATTTATTGTTATTGTTGGTGGTTGTCCGCCACACCGCCCGCCTCACGCTTGAATATAATAACACCCTGCCTCAGTTCCACCACACTGTCGCCCCTGGCAAGAGTGTTATCCTACTTCTGCGTTTACTGACTCAAGTTCTTAGTATCTTGTTCAATGGCACCAAAGAGAAAACTTCTTAGTGACAGCAGTGATGCTAAGAAAAGGAAAACCATTACGCTATAAGAAAAAAGAGGACATAATTAAAAGACATGAGAAGGGAGGCAGCAACTGTGTGTGAGGGAGGGAAGAAGAAAATGGGAAGCCCGTTACCATGACAACGGGGAGGTTGACGCCCTTGAGGGCTCACGCACCCATCACAACAATAACAACTCCGGAGCCTTCGCCTGGGCCACACGACACTCGCCTTGCGACACCCGACTTGCACCGTATGCGCCTGTCTGCTGATCCCTATTGCCCTTTCCTATTGCATTTCCTGCCCCGCTGTCCACGCTTCTACTCCCACCGCACTGCACTACGCTCCCAGCTGTCCACCCTAGGCGTCACAACATTCGAACTGCCCACCCTTCTGGCGGCCTCAGGCGTCCACCCCTCTCTGCAACCTGCAGTCCTTCACGTTCGTAGCCCTAATCAACAACAAAAACAAGCTTGTGTTTCATATTCCTACATAGTTGTAAATAATATAACATTATAACCTTTAACTTACCTGAATGACCATAAACAATGATTGGTTGAAAACTCCATAATATGCTTTGAAATGTACGGAAACTCGAGTTACGTACAAAATTGACTTACGTCATGTTTCAGGAACGTAACTCTGTCGTAAACCGAGACCTTACTGTATATCTACGGCACCAACCAGAAATTTATTTATTGGTAAGACATTTATACAATACAAAGAATCACACAAACTGGCATAAGAATAAATAAATAATTCTGGTTGCGAAGGAAAAATGTCCCCACTCCACACCCCTATTCCCTTACTTATAGGTTCTATCACTGGGGAGGGGGATAACTATAACACCCCTTACATAACAATATATACATAAGAGGCATCAATATCTCAGCCTCGTCGGAACGAAGTCTTGTAGAAGGATGGAGTCATCTTGGTTTCTTACTTATTCATTTATATAAAGACTTGGCAAAACAAACTTTCATCTTGTATGGTAGTTCTTTTTTTCTTGATTTCTATAAATACTGTGATTATATAAAAGTTATGGCTATAAACACAGGAACATAAGAGTAATACATAAGAACACTTAATAGGTTATGAACCTCTTCTTAAAGTATTAGACTTTCCTTAAGGCGGATTCACACTTGCCAATTTGCTACTAAAATTGCAAGTCGTTAGAGTTTCCAATTGAATATCAGTGCCTAGCGACTGGAGAAATCAGTCGCCAAACAAGACCAACATGTTTGTCTTGTTCAGTCGATTTGCGACTTTATTTACATTGTGACATCAAAGAATCAGGTTTGAAAATGTGATTTTCAGGTGTGAGATGTTAAAGTTGGTGAGGGAAAAAGAACTCATCTGAAATAGCTGCCACTCTCCTAGAACTGTTTCCCTCAGTGCAGAGTGCTGTTGGAGGTGAGGATTGAAGACGTCAGGATTAAATTTGATCGCAATTGTACATAGTCTTCTTACGATTAGTGTATGATAAACACTCCTTTCTTTCTTTCTACTTAGCCAGGGACGTATCCACAGGCATTTTCTTTTCTGTTGACTCTTCCAATAATCCAAAAGAAGAGCAACCACCACTTCAGCACCGTCACTGAAGGAAGACATCTTGGTGGGTAGCTATTTGTTTACACTCACTTCCCGCCAAGGCGCCAAGTAGTCGATATTTATCAGTCGATATGTGTGATGTTTTCCCACTGGAAGGGCTCAGTCAATACTTCTAGCGACTTGCAATTTCAGTCGCAAATTGGCACGTGTGAACCCACCTTTACAGTATAGTGATGAAAACGGGTTATGTGGTACATTATAGAAAACTGAAGCTAATAAGGGTAATTCACATACTGTGATATAGATTATTGATGATACATCACAGATACCACAACAAATGGAAGTTGATCATACATTCAATGAGCTTGCAGACACAGCGAGTCAAAACAATAGGCCAGTAATCCAGGGAGAGAGCACCAGATTTGTTAGACTTGAGAAAAGGGAGGATTAAGTGTTTCACTCAACGAAGGGGGTTGGGGGGGAAGGAAATCCCCAGTTAATCAAACGCAGTTATAAAGAGTAAGTAAGAAGGTTAGAGAGGCGGCAGAAAAGGTGATGGAGCATCTGATAGTGAACATCATCAGCAAGGGTCTGTGGAGGTATTATTACAGTACTTCAAGGCAGAGATCAGTTCAGATGGGAAGAAAGGAGGCATTGTAAGATAGGGTTGCCATACGTCCGGATTTTTCCAGACATATCCGGAATTCAGATAACGAAATCTGCGTCCGGGGAGATTTTTGAAAATCCCTCAAATGTCCGGAATTTCACCTTTCATCAGTAACTGTTAAAAAAAAATCACATTTATTAAATTTCCTTGGGTTGAAATGATGGGAGAGAGAGAGAGAGAGAGAGAGGGGTTCACTGAGTGGCAGCTGCTTTGGTTTGGTTTTGATCAAGATTCTGACGCGTATGGGTCCTGTACAAAGTCAGTGCTCGCAGCCTTCCCAATGCCGCTTCGTGTCACGCCCCAGTCTTTAACCAGCTCTGATAGGGGTCAGTTTAGATTACTGTTTGCGGCCTTGTGACCTTGTCATTACAACTATTACTTGTTCTTGTCAAGATGCCCAAATGAAAGTGTAAATTCACTGCAGAGATACAGAACAAACTCCCGTGCTTCAAAAAAAGGCAGGGATGAGTGGGAAGTTGAGTGTTTGGTGTGTAAACCAGGAACATTTGTCTCACTGGCACATAAAGGCATTAATGACTTACAGTCACATGATTATCAGCCACATGCAAAGGTAAATAAGTTGTTTCTTTTAATTAATTTACATGTTTTCCAGTATCATATCAGGACCGTAATCAGATGTTAGTGAAGGTGTCCGGAATTTTGATAGTTCATATATGGCAACCCTATTGTAAGAAGCAGTTGAAGAAAGCGTGAAAGTAACAGGGTCATATTCATGAAGTGCTCTAAGGGCAATAAATTCTGAGGAAAAAGGTCACTGCTGACGTTGCTGAAATATGAACCCAATTCAGTGGTCACCTGGAGTGGCTCAGCAGTATCACCCTGGGGAAGATGAAGAACAGGAGCAAAGGAGGGTGGATGTTTACCTAAAAGTTTATGAATACAGCACCAGATTGAAACAACGGGGATAGAAGAAGTTAAGTAGAAACAGAAGCAGAACAGAAGCAGAAACAGTCTGGCAGAACCTAGCTGAAGCACGCTTATAATAATAAAAAAAAAAGGCTGGCAGCTGGCCGCGGGAGTGTCCCATTTACATCGGTAACTACTTGGAGCCACCTGATCCAAGTGCAAAGCATTAGGATTCGGTATTATTCCAGTGTCACCATATTTCACTAGGTGTTTTTTACCCACCTCATGAGATAGAGCTCCTCATTACGAGTATTTTGAATCCCATATTTATAAGGCGCAACCTATTTATAATGGCGATACCGAATTTAAAAGATTTAATCGTATTTTTGGGCGATCTCACTTCCGAGGCAATAGAACAGAGGCAGACTGGCGCGAGAGCTGCTGGACCCAGGGCAGCGGCTACCGTGCGGGCCAACATTAGTGACTCGTTTTGTTTGAGCTATTGTTTCCGCTGATTGATTACTTCCGTTTGAAAGTGAACCGGCAGCCAATGAAAAAAAATCATAATTTATTCAACCAATCACGGTGGCCTGGAGGCTCGCGGTATCAACTATGAATTTGAATTCAGTTTGAGCTTTGAGGCAAGATGTCCCACTGTGCAGGTTGTGAACTGCATTACTTCAAATTTATCGCTGAGTTTTTCGAGGACTGCTAAATCCGTACAGTTTTTACGTGATCACGGCGATCTACCTACTGTGGTGCAGTGTCCTACTTGTCACCGAGACTACGTACAGGGAAGTATCTTTTACTCACCTCATGAGATGGAGCTCCTCATTACGAGTATTTTGAATCCCATATTTATAAGGCGCAACGTATTTATAATGGCGATACCGAATTTAAAAGATTTAATCATATTTTTGGCGGTTAGGTTAGGTTTTGGGGGTGATAAAAAAAAAAAAAAAAAACTGGGTGATTTGCGCCAAAAACAAGTAGTAAATTAATTAAAAGCAAGCTGAAATCTACCAGAAAAATTAGTTTCGTCCAGAAAAGAGAATGTGGTGAAACTGGAAATTTACCTAGGATTCCACCAAGGAACACATGGCACATATTATGAAGCCACGCTATTAGTTAGAGAGAGAGAGAGAGAGAGAGAGAGAGAGAGAGAGAGAGAGAGATATGAAAACGAATAAGGAGAAGAGAGAGAGAGAGAGAGAGAGAGAGAATATGGTAACTAATAAGGCAGCGTTTCTCAACCTTTTTACCCTTGCATAACCTTTCAAATACATCATATGTCTCAAGGAACCCCTACGCAAAAAACAAAATTATATACCATATATTTGTCATTTAATGTGACGTCAAATCAGCTGGGTGGAGGAGCTGCGAAGGGGGAGTTGGGAATCAAGGCGAGCGCGCGGGACGGTTTCTCGGGGACAGTGCCGAGCACATTTTGAGGCGAAGGAGCGGGAACTTCAAGGGATAGAAACAGAAGCAGCAGTGAGAACAGGTACAGTAAAGTTAACCAACATATAAGGGGAAGAAGCAAAATCAGAAGAGGAGGAGTGCCTGGCTCTTTTCCTCCTTCTCTCTTCTTCCCTTTTTCCTCCCTTCCCCTCCCTTTTCCCAAAGCGTGAGAGCTGTACTGATGGGATTCAAGCCTGGGCTTGTCCCAATCGCGAACAGCCTCAGTGGACTCCGGAAACAATACCTCTGTTCTTCTTTTGTCCTTACCCTCATAAGGGCTCTAGGGTGGATATCCTTATTTCCCTCCTCTTAACCAGACTTATCATGGAAATTGTAACTTACCTCCTATAGGGTTCCTGGGTCTGCCTCTCACCAACCTGACTCCCCCCGTCTTCCTTGGCACTGACCTTAACTCTCTCTCTTGACTACTACCCTGTCTGCTAAACAGGCTCCTGGGGATAAATCCTTGCCCTCATTTAATGTTTTTGTCCAACAGCCACAAACAACTCCGATGTCTACACTATCTCTCTCCTCCTCCTCCACCACGACATACCCAACTGTAAGGGAGTCTAGCCCCTCAATGTCATTGGCCACCATTTTCCACTTCTTTTACGCTTCCTCTATACCTCTACTTCCTCCCCAGATTCTCTTGCTATCTCATCCCCCTATTCTTACTCCTGTCTCATCTTTCACGCCTTCCCTCCCTCCTGTTGCTGCCCCCAGTCTTACTTATGGTCTGGCACTTGGTGTTCCTCATCCTCCTTTACTACTACCACGGTCTCTACCCGCACTGCTGTTGTCTACTCGTCTCTTCTGTCCCCTGCTCCTCCTTTTGTTGCCCCTGTTTCTGACGCTCATCCTGCTGTCCCTCTCTGCCCTCTTCTGTGTATTGCCAGCCTCTTTCTCTCTCTTTTTCCTTTTTTACTACTTCCCAAACCTCCTTTCCCTCCTCTTCTACTCCGACTTCCATTGTTACCTTGATTAGCTTGGATCCTTATGGAAAAAGACGGCACAGTCCCAGAGAGGCTTATCTCGTAATGCATCATGTCTTTTCCCTGCGATCTCCTCTTTACCCCCTCCAAGAATACCCTTCTCTTCCACCGCTGCCTCCCGAGACAGGTGGGCAAGGTCTATTTCCGGATCCAGCATGACCATTCTCGTCTAGTATGTGTACAATAAGCAGCCAAGTCTCAGGCCATGTGCAACTTGTTGACCATGTATGCACTCCCTTTTGTGTGATCCCTGACTCCCATCGCAGCACATGTACAGGCACTATCTTCATCTCTCCCCAGAAATGTCCAATTGATGACAAGGGCTGGTCAGACTACAATGCTGATCTCAGTCATCTTAGTGATTACGATGCTGTCAATATCCACTGTTACAGTCTTATCTCCCCAGGTCACCAGAAGACCCCCACTAACGTTCCCTGGATCTCTCTCCGACGTCATGAACTCTCGTTTATGTCTACATTGTGGGTGTCTTGTAGCCCATTTGACCGTATGCCCCTCCCTCTCACCAGTGTGAAAACTGTTGGCACTTCAGCCACCCTGAACATCACTGCTGTTCTGCCCGTCATTTCCCGTTGTGTGGCCATGGCCACATCCGTGAATACTGCCCAGCTCCTACCCAGCAATGCGGCATGCAACTGCAAAGACCCTCACAATGCCTTTTATCATGACTGCTCAACGTACAAATTTGAGGCTGCAATCACTAGGATTCACTTCCATAACGGCCTCTAGTTGCATGAAGCTTGCTAGGAGCCTGTCTCCAGGGCTTCACCTCCTCTCCTCACCCTGCCTCTACTTCTGCCTTTGTCCCTCGCATTCCTGCTACATCATCCTCTTCCTGGTCCAGCCCTCAGCCTCCCTCCTCAGTCCCTGCTTCCACCCACTCCTATCCTCTTCCTCCCTCCTCTGTCTCCTGCTCTAATCCTTTCCCTGTTCTTGATTCTAATACTCCCACCTTCTCTCCCTCCCGTGTTTCTGTCCCTTCCTCTCCACACCCATAGCGCCCCCACCCTACCAAAGGCCAATGTTGTACTGCAGCTTTGTCTTCCCCTCCATCCCAGGCCTCCTATTCCGTTCCTGCCTTAATTCCCTCGTCTCTTCCTCATCCCCCTAAAAAGTTTTGTCCTATCCCCTCCTCTCCCATTCCTTCCAAAAATAAGACCCGTCATGACATTGTCACAATAATAGAGAACATGACTCTCCCACCCTTCCCTCCTGGCCCTTCCTGTCCAGTTCGTGGCTTCTGTTCACCCTCCTTCCATGCGTCTTCTTCCTACTTCAGTTCCACAATGACAGTCATCTTCTTCTATTGTCTCCCCTCCCCAGTCCCCCACCTCCCCTTTGGTTCCCACCTCCTTCCAAAGTCTAGCCATCCCTCCACCCTCAGCACTGCTTCCTCCCCCACCTTCCCAGCTTTACTTTCCCCTCACCCCACATGTTCTTTGGTGCAGCCTCCTTCATCTGCCCTCCCTTCTTCCTCTGTTGTTTCAACTCTCCTCACTCTCCCCATGTCTCCTGGTTCCTCCTGTGCCAATCTCCTCTCTCAGCCTTACTCTCCCTCTCCCTCACCCACTCCTGGCACTCTTCCTTCTCCCTTACTCTCTATGGATATGGACTCCTTTTCTTTGACTTCTATGGACATTTCTACCTCCCATATCCGTATTCCAAGTCTTGTCACTTTCTGATTATGTCCATCCTTCAGTGGAACATTCATGGTTTTCATGTTCATTGACAATATCTTCGCTAAGTCATCTCATTCTATATCCTCATGGTCCTCTGCTTTCAGGAAAGGTTTCTTACTAGTCCACCCATACCTATCTGTCACTACTGCTTTTTTTCCTCCCCACACCCTATCTCTTCTGCTACCCTCTTTCACCAGTCTGTTGTGTCTGCCCCTCTTCATGTCCCTGCTACGCTTCCTTGTATGGCCCTTTGTGTTCATCTCCGGTGTTGGGTGTCTCTTGTTTCCCTTTACCTTCCTCCTTCCCGACCTCTCGATTTTATGCCCTCCACTCCCTTCTTTCTAATGTCCCTTCCCCCATATTCATGGTTGGTAACTTCAATTGCTGTCACACACTTTGGGGGCATTCTATGGTCACCACCAGTGGTCACTCTCTCAATCACTTCCTTCAAAACTTCGATCTTTCTCTCTTTAATACTGGCGCCCCCATCCACTTTGATCTTCACGTCCAGTCTTTCTCCTGCCTTGACCTTGCCCTCTGTTCTCCTGACCTTCTGCTCAATCTTGACTGGTCAGTCTTCTCCCCAGCTCCCCTTGCTGTTGCTTTGGTAGAGCTGATTGAACATGTACTTTTACCTCTCTGTCTACACTCCACTCCTCCTCTTCTGATTTTACTTCTTCCTCTGATATGTTGGTTTACTTTACTGTATCTGTTCTCGCTGCTGCTTTTGTTTTCATCCTTTGAACTTCCTGCTCCTTTGCCTCCAAGTGTGTTCCCTGGTGGAATCCTACTTGCTCTATAGCTTTCTACTTGAAGCAGGTGGCTTGGAGTAGTTACTGGTGTAAACAGGACACTCCCAACCAGCTGCCTGCCCTTGTTTATTTTAAATGTGCTTCAGCTAGGTTTTGCGGACTGCTAAATTGGGCTGGCCCAACAGCTGGTGTGTTTGTGTTTCTACCTTAACTTCTATCCCCATATTGCCACATTCATAAACTATGTGGTAAACATCCACCCTCCTTTGCTCCTGTTCTTTGCCTTCCCCAGGGTAATATTGCTGAGCCACTCCATGTTACCACTGAATTGAGTCTATATTTCAGCAACATCAGCAGTGGCTCTCATCTTTCCCCAGAGTTTATTCCCCTTAAAGCAGTCCATGAATGTACTCCTGTTACTTTCGCACCTTCTTCAACTGCTTCTTACAATGCCTCTCTTCTTTCCCTCTGAACTGATCTTTGCTTAAAGTATTCCCATAAAACCTCCACAGGCCCTAGCTGATGGTGTTCACAATCAGATGCTCTGCCACCCTTTCTACCACCTCTCTAATCTTTGAATTTACTCTTTTTTAACCATGTTTGGCTAACTGGGAATTTCCTCCCCCCCCCCCACACCATCCCCAGTAGAGTGAGACACTTAACCTTCCTTTTCTCAAGCTTAACAAATCTGGTGCTCTCCCCCAGGATTACCAGCCTGTTGCTTTGACTTGCATGTCTACAAGCTCCTTGAGCTTATGATATTTGATGTGGTATCTTGAATAAAAGAGCCTTGTCTTCTCTCAGTTTGGCTTTTGGCATGACAACAGTGTAGCAGAGTTTCTCGCCTGCTTATACACATGTACTGCTTCCACTTTTGTTCGGAAAGAATCTGTCTTACCCATTTTCTTCAATCTCAAAAATAGCTTATAGTACTACTTGCCGCTATCACATTCTCCACCAATTGTCCTGTGTCGATGTCTCTAGCATCATGAGGGTTTTCCTCCATAACTTCCTCCAGGATCATTCCTTTCATATTAGGGCCACTTTTTGCTTCCCCTTCCTTTTATCAGTTTGAGGGTGTAGCCCAGGGTTCAGTTTTGAATACTACCTTCTTTTCCCTGGCCATTGATGACATTGTTTCTGCCCTTCCTCCTGGTGTTGGGTCCTTCCTCTATGTGGACAACTTTGCCATCTATGCCTTGGGCAGTTCCTCTTCCTTTCTCTATTGTCTCCTTCAGTCTGCTGTTAATGGCCCCCTCTTCATGGACCCATTAACCATGGCTTCCAATTATTTCGTGCAGTCTTTCTAGATTTACTTCTCTTATTCCCATGCTGCTTTTTTTTTATGTAGGAGGGGCAGCTGGCCAAGGGCAACGAAATATGGAAAATACAAAAAAGGCCCACTAGGTTGCCAGTTCCCTAAAAGACGTAGGAGTTAGCCAAAAATTCAGGGACAAATGCCTCAACACCTCTTTCTTAAAAGAAGTCAAGTCAAAGGAAGATGGAAATGCAGAAGCAGGAAGGCAGTTCCAGAGTTTACCAGTGAAAGGTATGAATGATTGAGAGTACTAGTTAACTCTTACATTAAAGAGTTGGACAGAATAGGGGTGAGAGGAAGAAAGCCTTGTGCAGCGAGGTCATAGGAGGAAGGGAGGCATGCAGTTAGCAAGATCAGTAGAGCAGTTAGCATGAAAATAGCAATGAAAGATAGAAATAGATGTAACATTTTGGCGGAGAGAGAGAGGGTGAAGACAGTCTGTCAGAGCAGGAGAGTTGATGAGACAAAAGCTTTTGATTCCAAAAAAAAAAAAAACATGTGAAGAGTACTCCATACAAGGACAGATAAGGCCCTTGTACAGAGTTAGTAGTTGGAGGGGTGAGAAAAACTGGTGGAGATGCTGCAGAACGACTAACTTATTAAAAGCTGTTTTAGCAAGAGATGAGATGTGAAGTTTCCAGTTAAGATTATGAGTGAAGGACAGGCTGAGGATATTCAGTGTAGAAGAGGGAGACATTGAGTGTCATTGAAGAAGAGGGGATAGTTGTCTGGAAGGTTGTGTCGAATTGATAGATGGAAAAATTGAGTTTTTGAGGCATTGAACTTAACTAAGTTTTTTCTGCCCAATCAGAAATCTTAGAAAGATCAGAAGTCAGGTATTCTGTGGCATCCCTGCATGATCTGATGACTTCCTGAAGGGTTGGTCGTCTCTGAAAGGAATTGGAAAGATGTAGGGTGGTATCATCAGCGTAGGAGTGGATAGGGCAAGAAATTTGGTTAAGATTATTAATGAATAATAGAAAGACAGTGGGTGACAGGCAGGGCCATTTCAAGCTTTGTGGTGACCCTAGGCAAAATGCTGTTTGGGGGGCCCTAGATAGGGTGCCCCTGGGTGACTTGGGAAATTTGAATTTTCCAAGCTACCTTGGGGCCCCCCTTGGTGGCTTGGGGGCCCTAGGCAATCACCTAGTCCGCCTATAGCTAAAAACTGTCCAGGAGACAGGACAGACCCCTAAGGAACACCACTGTTAATAGATTTAGAAGAAGAATAGTGGCCAACTACCACAGCTGCAATAGAACACTCGGAAAGGAAACCTGTGATAAAGTTGCAGAGAAAAGGATAGAAACCGTAGGAGGGCAGTTTTGAATTCAAAGCTTTGTGTCACACTCTATCAAAAGCTTTTGATATGTCTAATGTGACAGCAAAAGTTTTACCGAAATCTCCTCATCCCCATTCTCTTTATGGTACCCCTCTCAGGTACAGGCAACCCCCGCTTAACGAAGGGGTTACGTTCCTAAAAAAAACAAGTCGTTAAGCGAAACTTCGCAAAGCTAACCAATTATAATAAATCTAACCCCTGATTTGAACTTCCATTGAGAGTAAGCAAAGCGAGAGTGCATCATAGTACAGTAAAAGGTTTAATGAAAGTAAAAATTATGAAGTTAAACATTTAGGTACTTTAATTTAAATCATTAAGATGTACACTAATGTATGTATGTACGTAACTATATAATGTTAATGATCTTAACTTTATGAAGGGAGGGAGAGTGAAACGGGAAATACACTAACCGGCAACCTGTGGAATGTAAACAAAGTGCACATCATGGTACCGCATACAAGACTTATGTACCACATTTCCACAAGGCTTTCCATTTCATCCATTGTAGAGTCATGAGTTCAGGTGGTTCTTTTAGCTTTCAAGGAAGATGCGGTCTCACCAGCCTTCTTAATAGAGTCTGGTGACTTGAAAATAGTAGACAGTAGATGGAGTCAAGATGATGGTATGCAATGTTATTAGTTTTCTTGTCTGTGAATAATACCCAGCTTCACTTCGAGAGTAAGACACTTCCTGGTCTTCTTAGGAACGTTAGGCCACATTGCAGGGCGTTTTGGTGGTAAGCTGAACTAGGGAAGATGAGCTGCTGGTGAAGCTGTTATGTTTTGACTAGGGAGTGAGTGGTGCGTGTGATCTTGATCTTGATCTTGATGCTACAGGTGACGCAGAATTTCTTCTGAGTCAGTCCTTTGTATCGGCAGCGCCTTTGTTGTCCACGAGAAGCTTGATCTTGATTTTTATTCTACAGGTGTCTTAGGATTTCTCCTGAGGCAGGCCTTAGTACCAGCAGCTCCTGGTGTATTCAAAAGCCTGTCAGCTTGCATGATACGGTGGGGCTTTCAAATTTGGAAAAAAATACCTGGATAAAACTTCGTTAAAGCGAGTTTGGTGTTCGTTAAACGAACAGATGGTAGTAAAACGAAACCTTCGTTGTAGCGAAATTTCGTTGTGTGAACCTTCGTTAAACGGGGGTTGCCTGTACTATATGTCTAGCAAGTTTCTTGGTCTTAAGTTTGACTTTCACCTCACATAGCGCCAGCATGTTCTCTCTCTCTCAAAGATATCATCCTTTGCTGCCTCCATCTCTTAGAGACCCTTGCCCATGTGTCTTGGAGTGCTGACCACAAGACTTTGTTTTTGCTAGATACTGTGTTCATCCTTTCAGTCCTTAATTACAGCTGCCATGTCTATTCCTCCCTTCTGTCTCATCCTTCTTCCCCCTCCCATTCTCTGTCTCCTCTTCCCCTCCATGGCTTTCCCTTCTTCTCTCCCTTTGTTTGTCTGTCTTCTCTGCTTCCTCAAAGTCTGATACCCCTCCTTGCATCCTTTGTTCCCCCTTCTGGGCTCACTTTTCTTTTTCTTTATGTTATGGCCTATAGCACCTGTAGGTATACTTGAAGAGTATATGTGGAAAGCACTGTCAAGCTTACTTCCATTACTGGCGCAGGCAATTTTATTTATAGTGGTACCCATATTAGGGCCCATATCACCACCCAAGTGCATCTTTTTGGTGTAACCACCTAGAACCTGGGTATCATAATGGCATTCTACTCTTTCTGATAGCATCCATATCTATACTGATGGTTCCAAGTCTTCTGCCAACTCGGGCTGTACTGTCCTTCTCCCTGATAGCTATTTCTGGTATCTCCCTCTCAAGGTTAGCATGCTTACAACTGAGCTGTTTGCAGTACTTTTTTGCTCTGACGTATCTTCTACTCCCATGATACTATTTTTACTGACTCTTGATCATCCCTCTTCCTTTTATCCTTCATTATTCTGTCCATCACAAAACAGTTAGTTTTTGCTGGGTGCTTAGCCATGTTGGAATCCCTGGTAATGATGCTGTTGATTCTTTGGCACATATTGCCTTTACCCTTCCTACTACCTTACTTCACTACCCATTTTCCAATTATTTCCCAACTTTTCAGTCTTTTCTTTTTGGTCCTCCCTTGTTTCTAATAAACCTTCTGTTTTCCTTTAGTCTAACCCATTTCATACTACCAGATGCTGGAAGACTGCCCTGGCCTGCTTACACATCGGCCACACTAAATTTGCCCATTCTCATTTGATGTCCCATTCCCCTCCCCACCTCTGCCTCTTTTCCCCATCTTCTTTCATGTCCCACCTTCATGGCTCCTTGCCTTGCAGCCTTCCCCCACCTCTCTTCCCTGTTCTGTGCTCCCTGTCTTGCCGGCATTCTCACCGACTCCCCTTCTTTTCTCCCACTGCTCTTATGTCTTTCGTCCACGCCATTAGTGTTCTTAATCTGATCTAGCCCCTCTCGAATCCTCCTCCTCCTCCTAGCCCATGCTTATCCAATAGTACCATATGGCCTTGCTCCCTGGCACATTTCTCCATGTTATCTATCTCTCCACATTATAATTACAATTCCTCACTTGGATGCCATGTTATTGTAATTAAATTCTTAGGTGCACACCTTGTACACTATGCACTTCACCTCCTTATAAACCTATCCAATACATGAGCATGTAAAGACATGCATGAAAGTTTCATTGATAAGCACAGCTTCTAATTAAATTTTCGAAGGATCTATCGAAATGAAGATTTCACCAAAAACAGCAAAATATTTATTATGGCCATCAAAGTATTTTCTAATTATTTCATAAGTCAAGACTTTGTGCTGCAGTATTTTCTGGTGAAAATGACAAAAAAATATAATCTGTTTACTTAAAAAAGAAGATTCGCCTCAAATAAAGAAACGTGTGACAGTCACATAACAAAACTAAATGCGTTCAAAAACCTAAAAGTAAAAAACACAATTAACACTATTTTCTCCATACAATATAGGAATGTTAGTGACAGGATTACTGCACCATCCTCACTGACTTAGGCTTGTTTTACTACTATCACACTTCCTCACTGTGCTCTCACTCTGTCATATATATTCTTCCGCACACAAGTGTGTATTTACCTAATTGTGTTACAGGCTTCAGGCGGGGCTCATAGCCCCGTGTGTGTGTGTGTGTGTGTGTGTGTGTGTGTGTGTGTGTGTGTGTGTGTGTGTGTGTGTGTGTGTGTGTGTGTGTGTGTGTGTGTGTGTGTGTGTGTGTAAGGGGTTTGATTAATACAATTTTTTTGTGTGTGTATTAAATTGTTTTTTGTCATAACTTATTTCTGGCATGAGCTCAATGATGTGCAAAATCAACTTTTTTTTTTTTCACATAAACCATCTCTTTACTAGACTAGCCTTTCCTTTCACAAATAGTACTGAAGTACTTGAATGACAGTACTTTTTATCATCTACCTGGAAAATAACATCAGTAAACAAATCTATATTGACTTTGAATCCAATTTTGCATTATCTATACTCATCTCTACTAAGGCATTACCATTCATTGCTTTCAATCCCTATACATACACACAAAGAATGAGTGAATCCTGCATATCATACATACAAACACAAGTACCACATTAACATACTCAAGAATATGAGGGACAACAACCTATGGAAAGCAGAGCTTTCATACATAAAACAATAATAAAGTAAAAGTACAAATAAATTAATTAATTAATCAAAATAATAATAATGATAATAGAGAGTTCCTAAAGAGGATCAGAAATATACACTAACAAACAGTAGTGGTGATGGTGTTGACAGCATAGTGGCCAGGCTTACTGTAATTTTTGTAATGGTATGGTGATTTTCTATACTGGTGGTTGTTTGTTTAAAGTTTGATGAGTGAATAAGAGTCAGTAACAAAACATTAGCAGGACTAGTTGTACATACTAATACAGAGATAGTG
The DNA here is from genome assembly GCF_017591435.1 of Portunus trituberculatus. Classification (NCBI taxonomy): domain Eukaryota; kingdom Metazoa; phylum Arthropoda; class Malacostraca; order Decapoda; family Portunidae; genus Portunus; species Portunus trituberculatus. The sequence continues at coordinate 25,406,751 of NC_059296.1, forward strand.
GAACTTTCAGTAGTAGTTATAGTAATTACAGTAATGGCAGTAAAAGTAGTAGTAATAGTAGTGAAAGCATTGCCACTAGCAGTGTTTATGTTAGTAGTGGTGGTGGTCATGATATAGCAGTAGTAATTGTAGTTATTTATGATGAAGTTTTCTCTTATTCTTAATAGTAATTATAACAGTAGAAGTGGAAGAGGCTAGCAGTAGCAGTAATAGTGGTGATAGTTGCAACAAGACATGACACACAGTGGTAATGGATGGATAATTACAGTAAGGATGGCTATGGCAGTACTATCCTGTTATATTATTAAGAATGGCAGTTATTACTAACTTTATTAAGAAATGGATCTCTTCATTAACTGATGAGCAACAGGGATCAACTTTGTATACCATCCACTGTGCTTTACTCATATAAATAATTAAATTTTAGTTTCATTGCTATTTACAGTTTTTCCAGTAATATTAATATAGAAACTATATTACTGTATTTTTTGCTACAGGTGCATGACGTCAAATCCAGCTATTTCAATCATAACTCTTCATGATTTGCAATTTTCAAGATTCTCAAGATTCTTAACAAAAAGAGAAACCTGAAATAAGAACTCTTAAATTGTAGATGTAGACTAATAGATTTTGTGTTGAATTCAGAAACCTGATCCTCAAGTCAGGTGGTAAGGCAGGCCTAGGTGACATAGCAGGGCCAACAAGTGAGAAGGAGCTACACCCATGACACACACACTCATCACCTATGCTTTGCAATGTACACATGCATTCTCCTTTTCTTCTTTTTTTTTTTTTTTTCTAAAAGTACTTGAAAAAAGAAATCAAAATAATTGAATTATTATGTTGATTCTGAAAAATAAACTTTTAAACTTTTAGGATTCTATAGACAATGTATGATGCTTTACAATATCAATGGAACAACAAAGGAGAACTTTATCACTGAACCAGAAAATTCAGCACAAAGGATATGAAGAAATTTACCAAAGATTAAGAAATTATCAAAGATTAAATAAAAAGTATGCAATTACTATAATTCATCACTAGGATTCTCTGTTGATTGAGAGGTACATCTTGAACATCTTAAGAAACAAGCACTGACAGTCTAAAATCTACAATAATTTATTACTTACATCTGCTCTGCCAAAGCTGGAATTAACATCATAAACTAGTAGATATGCATGTATTCACTTTAAATTTTAAGTTTAATTACTTTGTCTGACCAATACTATTATACTGGTCTATCTAATTTGTACATTCCCTTATTACTCATCCAGTTTTATCTCATTCTGAATATTAAACAAACTGTAAATGTAATACTGATTGTTCCATCCCACATTGGGAAACAAACACTAAATTAATAGCCATTTTAACAGAAATATAACTGCACAATATGTACATTCCCTGATGATTATTCTGTCACACCATCTCAATAATCTGAATTCTTCATATAAAAAATAACTTCACTTATATACAGTATCATGAAAGCCCAGTATGATTTCCCTCATTTCTTAGGTCCTTACTACAAAAGAGGCAAGATGGCTCTGCATGTGGCCTGCCTCTGCCTAGCATCAAGGGATCCTAGCACTTGTATGGGAGCTGATGCACCCATCACTTTCCTTCATGTGGAAGCTCAATGAGTGAACGTTAAGAGCAGGTGAGTGACCACAACACTGGCAGCCAATCTATACCTAAGTGCTTCTTTTAAATTATATGGCATGACTGAAGCTCTGACATGGAATCCTTATACGTGATACCATATAAGTAGCAATGGGGTGAAATGTAGACATCTTCTATTACTGTGGTGTTCTGAATTACTCCACTTCTGGAATACTTTAACACAGAGACAGCAGTAAGCACAAGTTATCACAAGAGGTTTCATCATATAGATAAGTTTTTTTTATTTTCACAAAAATAAATTATTTCTTCATCTGGACACTCACTCAGATCTATGTATAGTTATTTACAATAGCACTGGTAAGCACAATTATGTTATGGTTGAATGAACAAGTAACTGTACCATTGTTATGGCTATTCTTTTATAATGATTCATAAAGAGGCTGCCACATGACTATTTCTTACATTGTAAGGACAACAGCCATAGCTGAAATGTGTTATGGAGGAGATATCACTTTCACATGATCATAAGGAACTTCTCCTATAAGTGTTTCACACATTTTCAACTAGTTGTCATAATTGTCACTAGCACTTTCAGAAACAAATAATCATTATTTCCACAGCCAAGATGGTTTCCTGAGTAGTGGTGCTATACTTCAGCTTCATCAGTGGTAGTGACAACAGTGGTTGTGGTGACAAGAGAGCTGTACGGATCAGACACATCCTCCTCTTCCTCTCCTTCCTTGTGCCGGACACCAGGTCTAAAAATACCATATTGTAATTAATACATATGCTATATAACATCTTTACACTTAACATGAACAGCTTTATCCCCATCACTCACTTCACATGAAGGATCAAACTAGTGCATAAGTATAAGCAAGTGGATAAAGCCTTCAAGAACAACAGAGAATGAGTGGAATATTTAACAACAGAAAATGCAGCTAATGACCAGGAACTGTCAAATAATGGCAGTGATAGCTATGTTTCATAGGTGTTTACATGGCAGTCATCCAGCAATAAGTTATGCCAGCCAGTCTAATTACTAGACCAGCTTTATCTAGATAATTAAACAAAAAATCTAAATTCAAAAAATTAAATTAATTATGAGTATGCAGGTTGAGAATCAATTACCTAGCATGCTCAGAATTTTGGAATACACACAAGCACACCTCTACTTATCACTGAGATGAGCAAAAAGAAAATAATAAAGATATTAGAAAATAAATAGATTATCTGAATGAATAAATAAAAATTAATAAACAAGATAATTCACACTCTTAAGTTTGTCGGCTCTGAACACAAGTAACAGATTAATAGAAATTGGAGAGTGATAGAAATGCAAGGAGTGAGAAACTGGTGATATGGAGTACAAATAGCAATGATGGAAGGTGCAGAACAGACTTATGATGCAAGATACGTAGGTCACGTCAGAGTCAGAAACATGTTCACTGTAGTCCGGTATACAGTATTACTGAAGCAAGACTGAAGACAGTATGACCACTACCATTTATTCTAGGAAAAAACTAACAGCAATGTGTTTGTCATTTATGTACAGAAGACAATAGGTGTGAAAAAAAAACTCATAAAAACCAGGCCAGAACAAAGGCATGCAACAAACCTGGAAAGAAGTTAAGGTCACAAGGAGAGGTTGGGGCCAGAGCAGTACCATACCACATACTCATCCCTTCATGCACATCCACATTTACTTCAAATGACTTGCTAACATTATTTACCATTTAAGATCAACTGTGGATTTGCCTTATTACAGTGACAGGTATTTTAACTTTTATTGAAATCAAGAAGAAATGAAGTACATGACCAATCTGTGCAAATAACCATGTCATGCTCGTATTCTACATGGTAACCTCAATTTAAATACATTTTTGTATAAAACTGTAATTGCAGAAGACAACTAAATTGGATCTGCATGAGTGCATGACAGTAATGTGTGGAGCCTGGCCCCAGGAGGTGTTAAGTGGTGTCTGGGTCCCGGCATCTGTACAGGGAAAGTGTGGGAAGGTGAGTCTTTGACAACAGATGTGGTTCTTTACACCTAACATGCTTCAGAAGTTTTCAGTCTGTCTCTGGCAAAAATCAAGATGTCAAAGGATGAAGGTAAACATGATATTTGTATAATCACACAGGAACCAAAATTGTTCCTCATATACATTGTCAGTCTCTTTCCACCACCAAGCAATAAATACGTACTGAGACCAGAAAAGACTTCAGAAATCTGAAATGGAAACTATAAGAGGCAATTCCTTTATAGCACTGCCATCCTGCTTACTCTTCCAAGCTTACAATGAACAAAGCAAATTTTCTCCTCTTTCCTCTTGATCATACTCTTCAGGGTTCAAAGCATAACATTTTTCACATATAGCAAGTCAAAAGTGTCACTAAATATTGTTTCAATGAGATCACTAACCAGGTTCAGAATGCAGTCATGCCAAGGAAGATTTAAAAGTTTTGGGTAATACAAATATGTGTCAGTTAGAATGCAAGTAGTAACAGTGAATTCAAATATTGGTTTACCTACAACAGTATCTTGGAGAAAAAAAATCCCAATAGCAAAATAAAAAAAATAAAAAAATACTACTCTTCCGTGTCTTAATTTTATTCCTGATAGCTGAGATCTGCAGGTATGAATGAAAATAAAAAAAGAAAAATCAGCAAAATAGACAGGCCATCCAGTACTAAAGACTAAATTTTCATTAACATTACAACCACCAAATTAAGTTCAATAGTATATGTGTGTATGTGTCTTTATGTGCATATATATATATATATATATATATATATATATATATATATATATATATATATATATATATATATATATATATATATATATATATATATATATATATATATATATATATATATATATATATATATATATATATATATATATATATATATATATATATATATATATATATATATATATATATATATATATATATATATATATATATATATATATATATATATATATATATATATATATATATATATATATATATATATATATATATATATATATATATATATATATATATATATATATATATATATATATATATATATATATATATATATATATATATATATATATATATATATATATATATATATATATATATATATATATATATATATATATATATATATATATATATATATATATATATATATATATATATATATATATATATATATATATATATATATATATATATATATATATATATAAGGAAGTTGGAGACTACAAAAAATGGCTACAAGAATGGTTCCAGAATGTAAAGGGATGACATGTGAGGAGAGACTAAAGGCTATGGATCTACCAACCCTGGAACAGAGAAGGGAGAGAGGGAATCTGATACAAGTTTATAAATTGATCAACTGAATGGACCAAGTGGAGAATGAGAAACTGATCCTGAGAGAAGAATATGACATTCGAAGCACAAGATGGCATAGAAAAAAGCTGTGAAAGGGAAGATGTCTGAGAGATGTTAAAAAATATAGTTTCCCACAAAGATGTGTTGAAACTTGGAACAGTTTGAGTGAAGAAGTGGTGTCAGCAACAAGTGTGCATAATTTTAAAGAAAAATTGGATAAGTGTAGATATTGAGACGGGGCCACACGAGCATAAACCCAGGCCCTGTAAAACTACAACTAGGTAAATACACACACATACACACCGCGTACTGTAGTAGTTAGCATGTTTGACTCACAATCGAGAGGCCCGGGTTCGAGTCCTGGTAAGTGGTGAAGCAAATGGGTAAGCCTCTTAATGTGTGGCCCCTGTTCACCAAGCAATAAATAGGTATAGGGATGTAACTCGAGGGGTTGTGGCCTCGCTTTCCCAGTGTGTGTTGTGTGTGGATGTGGTCTCAGTCCTACCCGAAGACCAGTCTATGAGATCTGTGCTCGCTCCGTAATGGGGAAGACTGGCTGGGTGACCAGCAGAGAACCGAGGTGAATTACACACACACACACACACACACACACACACACACACACACACACACACACACAGAAAAGTACAGCAAGAAAGGACTAAAGAAACTTACATATGAGCGAAATGTAATGTATTCCAACATAAATGGAGTGATATCGGGGATTTTAGAACTCAACGATTACTTGAGGGACAAGAACCCAGATATTGTGGGTCTTACTGAAACAAAACTGAGAGAGGGAGAAGACCTGATGAAGGTTGGAGAAGGGAAATATAACGTTTGGAAAAGAAATAGAGTAGGTAAGATGGGAGGAGGAGTGATGTTGCTGGTTAAAAAAGATATAAAGGTGGATCAAGTGAAAAAGGTATGGGAAAGGCAGAAGTGCTAAAGATCAGAGCAGAAACTAATGAAGGAAAAAAGAGGCACTACATAGTGGTGTACGTACCACCTAAGACAAATGCATGGTCAGTACAGGAATATGAAGAAATGATAAGTGATACAGGAACATGTCTGGAAGAAATGTTGGGTGGCTGTGAACGAACTATAATGATGGGAGATTTTAATTGTAAAGAGGTGTGTTGGGAGGACTGGTCAATGGAAGGATCAGAGACAACATGGGGAAATACACTATTGACACTGGCAATGGAAAATGTGTTAACTCAGTGGGTCAAAGAAGATACTAGGTTTGGAGGAGAGGGAGCATCGTCAAGACTGGACTTGGTCTTTAGTACAGAGCCAATGGTCATTGAGGAGATGAGGGTGGAGTGCCCTTTAGCAAAGAGTGATCATGCAGTTTTGGAGTTCAAGGTGATAGACGAAGAGAAATCTAGAAGAAATGAAGAATATAAAGTGGGAAGATGGAATTATGCCAAGACAGATTTTGGAAACCTAAAGAAATTCTTTCAAGAGACAAATTGGATGAAATTCAAGAGTGCTAAGGAGCAAATGAAAAGTGGAAGGAATTTATAAAAATATACAAAGAAGGTGAGAAAAATTTGTACCAATAAGACAACATAGAGAAGTTGGAAAGCAGGACTGGTTTAACGATAGATGTGAAAAGGCTAGAACAAGAAAAGAGGATGCATGGAAGAGGTGGAGAAGGAAAAGACGGATTAAGCAGTGGAAAGTTACAAAAGAGCAAGAAATGAATATGTGTTGATTAGAAGAGAAGAAAGAAAGAAACAAGAAAAGGATATAATTGATAAATGTAAAGACCAACCAAGGCTTTTTTACAGACATGTGAACAACAACATCAAAAATAGAGAAAGTATTGAAAGTTTAGAAGTAAATGGAGTATACAGTGAAGATCCCAGGAAATGGCAGAGGCTATGAATGGATGCTTTCGGAAGGTATTCACAAAGGAGACTGCTTTTGACAAACCACTGGTAATGGAACAGAAAGGGATTATGAAGGAGTTTCAAGTAACGGTGGAGGAGATCAAGAACATGATGGGGAGTTTAGAAGTGAGAAAAGCTGTGGGACCTGATGGGGTATCAGGATGGATTTTAAGAGAATGCAGGAGCAATTGGCAGAAAAAGTTTGTGAAGTAATTGATGCCTCATTAAGGGAAGGCGTAGTGCCCCAAGACTGGAAAAGAGCTAACATTGTCCCAATCTATAAATCAGGTAACAAGAGAGACCCATTGAACTATAGACCAGTGTCACTTACAAGTGTGGTAGCTAAGATGTGTGAGAGGGTGGTGAAGACTAGATGGACAGACTTCTTGGAGAAAATGACATACTTTGTGAGTGTCAATTTGGTTTTAGGAAAGGGCGTTCATGCACGACAAACCTGATATGTTACTATTCGAGGGTGATAGATGTAATACAGGAAAGAGATGGTTGGGCTGATGGAATATATCTGGATTTAAAAAAGGCCTTTGATAAGGTACCACACCAGAGACTGATCTGGAAACTTGAAATGGTAGGAGGAGTGCATGGCAGTTTACTAAAATGGATGGAAGACTTTTGGTAGGAAGAGAAATGAGAACAATAATTAAGGACAGACCATCAGAATGGGGATTGGTGGAGAGTGGAGTTCCACAGGGATCAGTGTTGGCACCAGTAATGTTCGCAGTCTACATAAATGACATGGTGGATGGGGTGTCCAGTTATGTGAGCCTATTTGCAGACGATGCAAAATTGTTACGAAAAGTGAGATGTGACAAAGATTGCGAACTACTCCAGGAAGACTTGGACAGAATATGGAAATGGAGCTGTACATGGCAAATGGAGTTCAACACGACAAAATGCAAGAAAATAGAGTTTGGCAAGAGTGAAAGAAGAATCAGGAGTATGTACAAGATAGGAAATGAAGACATAAAACCAGTCATGAAGAAAAGACCTTGGGGTGACAATTACCAATGACCTATCGCCAGAGAGACATATAAACAAAATAATTGGAGAAGTATTGAACTTATTGAGGAACATAAGAGTGGCGTTCAGATATCTAGATGAAGAAATGATGAAGAAAATAATTACTGCAATGATAAGACCGAGGCTTGAATATGCAACAATACAGTGGGCTCCGAACTTAAAGAAACACATAAGGAAACTAGAGAAAGTACAGAGGGCTGCAACGAAAATGGTGCCTGACTTAAGAGATTTGACTTATGAAGACAGACTGAAAAGAATGCAACTTCCAACCCTGGAAAACAGAAGAGAAAGGGGAGACCTGATAGCAATATACAGAGTGATGATTGGCATGGAAAAATGGATAGGGAAGATCTGTGTATGTGGAATGGAAGAATGTCGAGAGGGCATGGGAAAAACTAAAATGGCCACTTATAGGAGAGATGTGAAAAATATAGCTTCCTCATAGAAGGGTGGAAGCATGGAATAGTTTAGACGTGGAAGTGGTCAACGCAAGGAATATTCATGATTTTAAGAAAAGCTGGACATTAATAGATATGGAGACGGGACAACACGAGCATAGCTCTTTTCCGTATGTTACAATTAGGTAAATACAATTAGGTAAATACACACACACACACACACACACACACACACACACACACACACACACACACACACACACACACAGGACACACACACAACAGATTACAGGAAACACACACAAAGAGGATATTGGAAGAATATTAGATAATTTGGATGAGAAAAGCAATGGAGCTGATGGTGATCAGGTGGTGAAAAGAATGAAAGACAAATATGATAATTTGGGAAATAATTACAAGTTTACTAAATGAAGGAAAAGTTTAGAATGGAAGAGAGAATGTAATAGATATTTAAAGGAGGAAAGGCAAGAACCATTAAAAGATGGTGTCACTTACAAGTGATGGGGAAGTTGTGTGAAATAATTATCAAAGAAAAATGGGTTAAACATCTGAAGAAGAACAAGTCATATGAACAGAAATTTGGGTTCAGGACAGGACGGTCATGTGTATGGAGTTCAACACAAAAATGCAAGAAGACACACACACACACACACACACACACACACACACACACACACACACACACACACGGGACATCATCGATGGCGGATGTGGTCGCTGAGCTCCAGAGCAATCATCTCTAATTCTACAGTTACCATTGCCTAAGAGTAACCAAGGTGGGAAAGGAGCTGGTAATGTTTGTCCCGTCTCCATATAGTCATGTTAACTGTTGATTAGCAAAATAATGTTTGAGCCATCAGCTGGTTTGTTTACATCTGCGCAACATGGCGGCCGTGAATTCGAAAGATGAATCAGACTTCACAGGATTTCAAGGAATAATGGAGAAGAGCGCTTATGTGAAGAAAATTCTGGAGTTGGAAGGTAAAATTGAAAAACTGTTTGAAAAGTATGGGGGCCTGGAAACGAGTTATGACAATGTATTGAAAGAGTGTGCCGATATGAAGAAGGAAAATGAAGCACTGAAAGAGGAAGTTAAGCTAATTAAAGTGAATTGCAAAAATGTGGAGAATCTCTAGGAAAAGTGATGGAGAAGCAGGCTGAATGGAAAAAGTCAGGAAGTGGAAAGAAAGGAGGTAAATTACAAAGTTGCAAGTCTGGAAAAGGAAATCAAAGAGTCTGGGGAGAAAACTTTGGGCCTTGCTGAAATTATAGATCAACAGATCATAGAAGAGAAGATTGCTGAGAAAGTGGTGAAGGTTATTAAGTCAAATGAGACATTGGTGAGGGAAACTGTAGACAAAAAGAGATGTGTGGTGATATTTGGTGTGGAGGAGGATAAGACACCGAGTAAAATGGAGAGAGAGAAAACATAAAAAGGTGATAAATAATATCATTAATGTGGTGCAGGAGGAGGAAAAGACCTAGTACAAGAAATAGAGGACTTCCATAGAATTGGAAAGTTCACAAGAGAAGGTATGAGGCCAATAAGAATCAAACTTAAGTCACAAAAGGATGTAGATGAATTGGTGGAGAAGTCATGGAGGCTAGCCCAGCAGGAAACAACAAGGAAGATTTGGTTGAGAAGAGATCTCGGTGAAAAGGAAAGAGAAATGTTAAATGAGTTGAGAAAGGAGGCTTTGAAAAAAATGAAGAGAGGACAGAAGAGGAGAAGAAAGAGTTTTTCTGGAGAATCTTGGATATGAGACTGAGGAAGTGGTTCATAACCCAGAAAAGTACAGCAAGAAAGGACTAAAGAAACTTACGTATGAGCGGAATGTAATGTATTCCAACATAAATGGAGTGATATCGGGATTTTAGAACTCAACGATTACTTGAGGGACAAGAACCCAGATATTGTGGGTCTTACTGAAACAAAACTGAGAGAGGGAGAAGACCTGATGATGGTTGGAGAAGGAAATATAATGTTTGGAAAAGAAATAGAGTAGGTAAGATGGGAGGAGGAGTGATGTTGCTGGTTAAAAAGATATAAAGGTGGATCAAGTGAAAGAAGGTATGGGAAAGGCAGAAGTGCTAAAGATCAGAGCAGAAACTAATGAAGGAAAAAGAGGCACTACATAGTGGTGTACGTACCACCTAAGACAAATGCATGGTCAGTACAGGAATATGAAGAAATGATAAGTGATACAGGAACATGTCTGGAAGAAATGTTGGGTGGCTGTGAACGAACTATAATGATGGGAGATTTTAATTGTAAAGAGGTGTGTTGGGAGGACTGGTCAATGGAAGGATCAGAGACAACATGGGGAAATACACTATTGACACTGGCAATGGAAAATGTGTTAACTCAGTGGGTCAAAGAAGATACTAGGTTTGGAGGAGAGGGAGCATCGTCAAGACTGGACTTGGTCTTTAGTACAGAGCCAATGGTCATTGAGGAGATGAGGGTGGAGTGCCCTTTAGCAAAGAGTGATCATGCAGTTTTGGAGTTCAAGGTGATAGATGAAGAGAAATCTAGAAGAAATGAAGAATATAAAGTGGGAAGATGGAATTATGCCAAGACAGATTTTGGAAACCTAAAGAAATTCTTTCAAGAGACAAATTGGATGAAATTCAAGAGTGCTAAGGAGCAAATGAAAAGTGGAAGGAATTTATAAAAATATACAAAGAAGGTGAGAAAAATTTGTACCAATAAGACAACATAGAGAAGTTGGAAAGCAGGACTGGTTTAACGATAGATGTGAAAAGGCTAGAACAAGAAAAGAGGATGCATGGAAGAGGTGGAGAAGGAAAAGACGGATTAAGCAGTGGAAAGTTACAAAAGAGCAAGAAATGAATATGTGTTGATTAGAAGAGAAGAAAGAAAGAAACAAGAAAAGGATATAATTGATAAATGTAAAGACCAACCAAGGCTTTTTACAGACATGTGAACAACAACATCAAAAATAGAGAAAGTATTGAAAGTTTAGAAGTAAATGGAGTATGCAGTGAAGATCCCAGGAAATGGCAGAGGCTATGAATGGATGCTTTCGGAAGGTATTCACAAAGGAGACTGCTTTTGACAAACCACTGGTAATGGAACAGAAAGGGATTATGAAGGAGTTTCAAGTAACTGTGGAGGAGATCAAGAATATGATGGGGAGTTTAGAAGTGAGAAAAGCTGTGGGACCTGATGGGGTATCAGGATGGATTTTAAGAGAATGCAGGAGCAACTGGCAGAAAAAGTTTGTGAAGTAATTGATGCCTCATTAAGGGAAGGTGTAGTGCCCCAAGACTGGAAAAGAGCTAACATTGTCCCAATCTATAAATCAGGTAACAAGAGAGACCCATTGAACTATAGACCAGTGTCACTTACAAGTGTGGTAGCTAAGATGTGTGAGAGGGTGGTGAAGAATAGATGGACAGACTTCTTGGAGAAAATGACATACTTTGTGAGTGTCAATTTGGTTTTAGAAAAGGGCGTTCATGCACGACAAACCTGATATGTTACTATTCGAGGGTGATAGATGTAATACAGGAAAGAGATGGTTGGGCTGATGGAATATATCTGGATTTAAAAAAGGCCTTTGATAAGGTACCACACCGGAGACTGATCTGGAAACTTGAAATGGTAGGAGGAGTGCATGGCAGTTTACTAAAATGGATGGAAGACTTTTGGTAGGAAGAGAAATGAGAACAATAATTAAGGACAGACCATCAGAATGGGGCTTGGTGGAGAGTGGAGTTCCACAGGGATCAGTGTTGGCACCAGTAATGTTCGCGGTCTACATAAATGACATGGTGGATGGGGTGTCCAGTTATGTGAGCCTATTTGCAGACGATGCAAAATTGTTAAGAAAAGTGAGATGTGACAAAGATTGCGAACTACTCCAGGAAGACTTGGACAGAATATGGAAATGGAGCTGTACATGGCAAATGGAGTTCAACACGACAAAATGCAAGAAAATAGAGTTTGGCAAGAGTGAAAGAAGAATCAGGAGTATGTACAAGATAGGAAATGAAGACATAAAACCAGTCATGAAGAAAAAGACCTTGGGGTGACAATTACCAATGACCTATCGCCAGAGAGACATATAAACAAAATAATTGGAGAAGTATTGAACTTATTGAGGAACATAAGAGTGGCGTCAGATATTTAGATGAAGAAATGATGAAGAAAATAATTACTGCAATGATAAGACCGAGGCTTGAATATGCAACAATACAGTGGGCTCGAACTTAAAGAAACACATAAGGAAACTAGAGAAAGTACAGAGGGCTGCAACAAAATGGTGCCTGACTTAAGAGATTTGACTTATGAAGACAGACTGAAAAGAATGCAACTTCCGACCCTGGAAAACAGAAGAGAAAGGGGAGACCTGATAGCAATATACAGAGTGATGATTGGCATGGAAAAATGGATAGGGAAGATCTGTGTATGTGGAATGAAAGAATGTCGAGAGGGCATGGGAAAAACTAAAATGGCCACTTATAGGAGAGATGTGAAAAATATAGCTTCCTCATAGAAGGGTGGAAGCATGGAATAGTTTAGACGTGGAAGTCGTCAACGCAAGGAATATTCATGATTTTAAGAAAAAGCTGGACATTAATAGATATGGAGACGGGACAACACGAGCATAGCTCTTTTCCCGTATGTTACAATTAGGTAAATACAATTAGGTAAATACACACACGAGAGAGAGAGAGAGAGAGAGAGAGAGAGAGAGAGAGAGAGAGAGAGAGAGAGAGAGAGAGAGAGAGAGAGAGAAATATTAGGATATGGGACAGGTGCAGAGGATCAAGGTGGTTTCTGCCATGGTTAACTCCTTAAGAGAAGAGAATTCATTTGCATCCACTGACCCATCAAATCATGACAAAATATTAAGTACAGCAAAAACATAGTATGTGACAAATACAAAAGCTAAACAGCACTAGTAAAACAAAACAAGGACAGGACAAACAAGTGCATTAAATTGAGAAATGATCTCACTCTGAGTTCAGCCAGGAGGTAGTGCCTGTTGGGAAAAGGTCAGAAAGATGGTTAGAATAAGTGAAAAGGAGAAAATTATCCATGCATATGAGGATTTAAGTTATAAAAGCAAGCTGAACTGAGGACTAGTGAAACTCTTCTGATAGAATACAGGAATGATATAACAGGATGGTGTCTCTAGTTACTCAGTCTTTCAGTCACAGTTATTCAGTTAAAAAGGGTGAAGTTTTTATCAATTAATCTTCAAGGATCTAGCTGATGGCAAATAACTTGTTTAAAAATTTTCATTACTGATTTCACTGCATGAAAAACAGCACAGACACACATCTTTACCTACAGGGTGGCCACATGCTTGAGAAATTTATCATAATTTGCAAAAAAACTAGCAACAAGTATATGACCAAGCTCATTTTTGGGAATATACCTTGGATGTACTTAAAACATTCATTGTATAAAGCCTATACTTAGATACAATAAAATATGGCTCCTGCTTTGCAATAAAATGTCAAATCTCACAATTTATTGAATATTAATCAGGAGAAGAAGTAAAAAAAAATATAAAAGACAAATGAACAAATGAAAACCACTCAGCATATGTCTTAAGCAATTCCAGCCATCACTCACTCATTACCAGCATTATTTCTACGAGACAACAAAGCATCAAATTTGTATATCTTTAAAGCAATTATGTCAAATGTCATCCATGGGAAAAATAACTACATTGGCAAAATAAGAGATCTTAGAGCCAGCAACACAACCATCACATGAAAATACTATATATGTACTCATTTTGCAGCATTCAACTACAACCTGTAGAAAAGACACAAGCAATAAAGAAATATAGAGAGGTGTGACAGTGCAAGAAATAATTTATCAGAGAGGTATTCAATGGTCATCATAAACATGTTTTCTAAATTATGCAAGATGAAAAGTTTTGAATGAAAAAGTGCAATGTCCAAATAAGAACATTTTTCTAGGAACAATGAGCATGCCATCATCCACCCCTACACTATTTGATGCACCATGTCAAGGAAAACTACAGGAACTAAAGCAGCTCAATACCTGTAAGTTGAGGATGTTGATGTGGAGGCAGACCAGGAGACTATAAAATCCATCAGTCTCGATGAGCGGTGCTGGAGCAAGGCTTGAGTCACTTCATCAGGATTCAGGGAGCACTGCAACGCTCGCACCACAAACCTGCATGTGACACAAAGATGGAGGCAAAAAAAAGTAAATAAATAAATAAATAAGAAAAAAATATTGTAATAATGATAACAAGTCATCCCTATGCAAGTGAAAGAACAATATGTGACAGAAAGAGCACACATTCTGGATGATATACATATGGTACAAAATTTACAAAGATCCGCAAACGAACCTGGGAAGGACAGCAAGGATGGACGTCAGAATAACAGCAAGCCAATGTACTTCAGTAGCGAGTGCATGCCCCAGTTCTCCATACTGGCTGGGTGATCCCATACATGCACGGCATGTAGCAGTGTAGAGTGCTCCAAAAATATAAAAGAGTAGGAGAGAAGCAACCAGACTACCAATGTGTAAGACAGTCTGGGAAAGAAAGTTTACTATTACTTAACATTATAAGTATAAAATGTAGATGATTTCCTCCATCTGCATGTGCTAGTCCCAATACGACTTCATACAACATATTTGTTGCTCTCTTATGACATGGTACTGAAGAGACAAATTATATCCCACTTCAAATTATTGTATCTATATGTTTAACAAAATTGCCTCTTGATGAACAGACATACAAAATACAAAGTAACAAAAGGCCATGATACACCTGGTAAAAAGTGAGATGAGATTACAACCACATGAGATGACTATAATCAGTGTATGACAAAGCATGATACAGGTTACAGTTCATGAAGAAGAGGAAGGACAAAGAAGTTTCTAATTTTCATTATGTGCAGGGAATGGAATGGATGTACAATGGGCAGCAAGCATGAAGCAATTCTGTTAGGCCCTGATGCATACAGAGGAGTATGTGAGATTCTTCCATATTAAAGTATGGTTCTCAACTAAATAAATTTAAGCTTGAAAAGATATCTGCCCATTTCTTTTAGTTATCCTTCTTACAATGATTAAAATGGCCTAACTAATATCAAACCATTCTGACCTTGAGAAAAACAACGACTCACCCATGCTTTCGTTTCAATTGCTATATGGAGTGACTGAGCCAGGAGGCAGGCATGAGTCACTGTCATCCCAAACTCGTACATTCCTGTGGTTCTTTCTTGATAAAACTGTAAAGGAAAATACCAGGAAAATGGTTACGATGTAAAACACTCAAAATATATGTAAGTAAAGATATCTGTTTATACTACTTACAACAAAACTTACTAAACTTGGAAGTTACTTGTAATCACCCTAATCAAAAGATCACTATGGAAACAATGGGCTAAAAAAATGCTATCTTAATATGACTAAGTGCTGAACCCATTATATCAGGAGTTTCTAATTTGTACATCACTGACATCAATAACTTGAGATTAGCTTTATTCTGAATTTTACCCTAGTTGTCCAAATGTACACATCACTTCAAGAAGAGGTTGGAAAATTAATTTTTTTTTTAATTCTTTTATCTATTTATTTATTTATCTATTTCTAATTTAGTTTACTTTTTTTTTTGTGTGTGTGTGTGTGTATTTACCTAGTTGTATTTACCTAGTTCTATTGTGCATAGTTCAAACGGGGCTCATAGTGTTCTGTCTCCGTCTCCATTTATCTAATTTTTCCATTAAGTTGTGCACATTATGTGCTATAACAATTTCATTATTGAATGCATTCCACTTTTCCACCGTTCTGTGTGGAAAACTGTATTTTCCAATATCTTTCACACACTGCCTCATCCTAATCTTCTTTTCATGTCCTCTTGTCCTTTCATCTTCTTCTGTCAATAGCACCAGGTCTTCCTTGTCTATCTTTTCAATGCAATTGACAATCTTGTACATTGTTATTAGGTCACCACATTCTCTTCTATCTTGTAAGGTTGGCAGTCCTATTTCCTTCAGTCATTCTTCAATTGTTAGGTCCTTTAATTCCAGCACCATCTTTGTAGCAATCTTCTATATCCTTTCTAATCTTCTTATATCCTTTTTAGAGTTTGGAGACCACACCACTAATGCATATTCCAGCCTTGGACATATCATGATTGTGATGATTTTTTTATAATATCTTTGTCCATGTATTGAAATGCCACTCTTATGTTCGTCAACATTTTATATGATATACTAAATACCTTGCTTATGTGTTTTTTTCGGAGCACAGATTTTCCTGCATAATTACTCCCAGATCTTTTTCCTCTTTAGTCTTCATTATTTGTTCCTCTCCCATTACATAGTTCCATAGCGGTCTTCTTTTACTCTTTCCTAGTTGCATTATGTGACATTTCTTGGCATAAAACTAAAATTTCCACTTCCTTCTCCACTCATAGATCTTGTTTATATCTTCCTGTAACAACAGACAGTCCTCTCTGTTTTTGATAACTCTTAGCAGTTTTGCATCATCAGGAAATAAATTTATATAACTGTTTATCCCAATGTGAATGTCATTTATATAAATCTGAAACATAATTGGGGTTAACAATGACCTTAGTGGCACTCCGCTAGAGTACTGGAGGGTCTGCGCACAAGGTGGGTATGTGCGTTATGTTCCGTGTTAAGTCCCATACCATATAAACAGAGTGTGGAAATGACAAGGCAAAGTTCAATTTTTCTGCCAGTACCTTTCCACTATTGTTTGCGTACACAGAACAAGGCAGTGTGTTTTCCATCATAAGTGAGATATGTTGTGGTCTGCTAACGGTTTTGATAGTACACATGAATGTCTGTGTTAGTCACTGTGCCACCTATTTTCATACAAAACTAACATTACTTGTCAATGAATTCATCGTTATTATGCCTGGCTGTCAAATGGTTGAGGTTAAACATGTCTAGTCTCAACAAATAAGAAATGTGTGGGTAACGCGTAAGCCTTCCATAAAATGACCTTCGAGGGTAGCGCGTCAAACAGAGTAGGGCATTACTAGGCTATAGTTAAACTAAATTATACTGGCCCACAGGATGAGGCTGATAATCTATGTGACATTACCATATCTCTCATTACTTCAAGGAAAACGGAATAACAGTTTTCTATTCAATTTAATACATGATTTCCTAAAAAAAAAAAAAAAAAAAAAGTGGGGTGGGAGACAAAAGAGATATGATGTCTGCTGGTGATTATGTGGTAAGTAAATAAATACAGTAAAGGTGCTGGTTATACAAGTGAAAATGAGACTGGTAATTTACATAATATTTACTGTTATATCCTTTCAAGATACCCAATCTAACATAGTGAATGATGAGAAGAAACATAAGATGAGACACCATTTTAATTTAGTTATTGGCCTAAGCTCCACTTATTTACTGAACATCACTGAATGCAGAGACTTTTGTTTGGCTGTACAACACACAGTAAGACCGAGAAACATCAGTGTGTACTTCTATTGTGGTGACCAGAAAGTCGAGACGATTTGCATGTGCATGCCTACCTGGTGACATCACTACCCCCCTTCCCCAGGAAAAAATAAAAAGCTAGTTTGCAATCTTTTTCTTTTTTTCTTTTACTCTTATGCCTTTACAAGCAAGAGGAATTACTAACTACTTAATGAGAACGATTTTGATAGCTTGTGGATAAGAATAAAAAACTTATGACACTTTTTTTTTTTTTTTTATACCATGTGGGCTTTTCACGGGAATTTATGGGCTAAAGGGGATACTTATTAAGGGTACCTCCTATTTCAAAGCCCACCCGCTAGGAAACCGTTGCCCCGAGTGAGGAAGCCCAACCTACACTCAGACCGTAGACAGGATTCGAACCCGTGCGCTTGGAGACCCCTCGGATCCCAAAGCACGCACGGATCCACTGTACCACGGCGGCCCCACTTAGCACAATAACACGATATAACTTATCGTGTAAACATATCAGTAGGCACACTGAGCCGGCGTAACCTTCCTTCACTTATAGTACTCCATGCTGAGAAACTGTAATGACAGAGGGCAGTGTAATATCCGCCATCATAGCAGATACAATTTTACACTACTGGTAAAACTTTCATGGTCGTATTCCAGTCTGCAGGTATCGTAGCTGATAATGTCTGCTTAAGGTATCGCAGACTGCCTTCTCTACTTTAGTTACTTTACCCCCAAAATGACTATGTATCTCTGATCACAGTTCTCATTTCCCTATTCTTCAAATAATCTCTTGTCCATTCTAGCAAAGTTCCTCACATTCCTCCTATGTTCTCTACTTTCCAAAGTAGTGTTCCATAGGGGACTTTATCCAAAAAGCCTTTTTTTTAAATCCAGATATACTGTGTCCACCCCTCCGTCTCTGTTTTCCAGTCCTGCAATAACTCTCAAGTAGAAGCTTAATAAGTTTGATACACATAACCTCCCTGTCCTGAACCCAAATTGTCTGTTCGATATGACTTGCTCCTCTTTTAGAAAATTAACCCATTTTTTTTTAATAATTATTTCACACAACTTCTCCAAAACACTTGTAAGTGACACTGGTCTGTAGTTCAGTGGTTCAGTTGCCTTTCCTCCTTTAAACATCGGTATTACGTTGGCTCTCTTCCATTCTTGTGGAACTTTCACTTCAATTATTGAATTTGTAATTATTTCACAAATTGGATCCAGTAGTTGCTCTTTATATTCTTTTAACACCCAGCCTGATACACCATCTGGCTTTTCTGACGTTCAACTTATCCAATAATCTTTCAATATCCTCTTTGTGCACTACGATCTCCTGTAATCCTTGGCAATGCAATGTCCTATTAGGTTCTATTAAATCATCTTCTGCAGTGAACACCGTTTTGAAGCTCTCATTCATTATTTCACACATTTCCATCTCTGTTTGATATGTCTTCCCTCCTTTAATTATTTTTTCTATTGTTTCCTTGTTCTTCGTTTTGCCATTTATAAACTTGTAAAAAAGTTTGGGTTCGTCTTTGCTTTTATTCACCACATCTTTCTCAAAGTTTCTTTCTACCACTCTTCTTATTCTAATACAGTAAAACCTCGCTTGACGAACGTCTCTAAGGACGAACAGTTCAGGAGACGACCAAAAAATTTGTCAATATATCAACCCAGGGGACGAACGATATTTCGCGGGACGAACGCGGTTAAACGGCTCGCTGTCGGGCGAACCGTTTGTGTGATAGCCAATGCGGCTATCACACAACAACAAAACAAAACATAAGCACAAAAGAAAATAGAAACAGGAACATATGAAAAATATTACATAACATAATGTCCATGCCACCACGATTTTCTCCTGTTTTTCTTGGGCATGGTGATGTTACTGTAGCTTTCTCGGCATTATCCTTGCTGCTCTGGTGGCTCTCAGCATTGCCGTCATCATCATCCTGGCCATGTCCAGGTACTGCAGATTGTGGAACATCCATCGCAGCCTGGCAAGGAACACCGCCCTACTGCCCGCTCCTCTCACACTGAGCATCACCTCCGAGGATCAAAGGAATTTCTTGGCCACGTACCTTTAACTTCCCTTCTTGGAAATCCAAACTTGCTCCCACATGCATGAGGAAGTCAATCCCCAGCAGGCAAGGGTCTTCCAAGGCAGAGACGAAGACTGGCAATCTTTCCATGTTTCCCACGCTGATGTTCACTATAACGGGGCACCACATAACGGCACTGACGTGACGCTACACAGCTGTTGTGTAGCTCTGGCACGCTGCGCACATCCAAAGTCCTCTCTCTTGACTGTCTTCTCGGATCTTGTCTGTCTTCCTCCCCATCCTCCTCTCCTCCATTCCATCATGCCATCAACGTCCAGTCTCTCCAGTAAATAACCTTTTCTTTTTTATTCATTTTATCATCATTTTGATAGCATTTAGGTAAGTCAAACAATTTAGGCTTTCTATAATTATTTCATTCATGTCATGCATACATTAAAAGTCTATTTTGAATGGGTTTTATGGATAAAAGTATGATTTTTTTTTGGTCTGGAACGGATTAATGGTATTTCAATACATTCTTATGGGAAAAATTTATTCAGGGGACGAACAAATTGGGTGACGAACAGGATTTAGGAACGAATTATGGTCGTGAGCTGAGGTTTTACTGTATATTAATTTCTCGCATCCCTATACTATCATCTGTTATGGTCATTTCTCTGTTTTAAGAGTTTCCTCCAAGCTTTATCTTTTGCTGTTTTAGCTTGTATGCATCTAGCATTGTACCAAGCATGTATTTTTTTCTTAACTCTATAAACAGGTACAAATTTTTTTACTCCATTATATTTCTGTAAGAATGTCATATTTCCCTTGTATTGTCTTTCTGTACATAATGTTTCTCCACTCAATATCAGCAAAATAGATCCTTAATTTTTCAAAATCCGCTCTTGCATAATTTAATCTCTCTCCTTTGTAGTCATCTCTGTAACTTATCCCATCTTCCACCTAAATTTGCATCTTTAATGTCACATGGTCACTTCTTCCCATTGGACTAAGACATTGTATGATTGGAGGGGACTCTGGTGTCTTTGTGAATACTAAGTCAAGCAACAATGGTTCTTCTTTACCCCTGTACCTTGTTGACTCCTCCACCCATTGATCCATTGCATTAAAAATAGTCAACTGTAACACTTCCTTGCTCCACTGTCCAGCATTATCTATTATTTCCATCTCTCTCCAGTTTACATTTTTGCAGTTAAAGTCTTGAACTAAAAGTATTCTTCTATCTCTTCTTATCATGTTATCTAGGCACTTAATCACCTCTCTTTGCATATCTTTATGCTCTTCAGTTCCCCATGTATTTGTCTTAGGTGGCACATATGTAACTATAATCTTTCTCTTCTTCGATTCCTCTGTTTTGATTGTTACTCCCATTACTTCCACTTTGTTCTCTCCTTATTGCACATCCTCCACAATTATATATCATCATGAACCATTATTAGCACTCCTCCTCCCCCTTTATCCTTCCTGTCTCTCCTTCAGCTATTATATCCTTCCTCTTTAAAGTTAACATGGATCTGCTCTCTTAATTTTGTTTCAATGATGCACATTTCATCTAGCTTTTTCTCTTTCATATAATCTCTAACCTCCAACATGCTTGATAACAACCTATCTATATTAGTATAACCTCTCTTTGCATATCTTTATGCTCTTCAGTTCCCCATGTATTTGTCTTAGGTGGCACATATGTAACTATAATCTTTCTCTTCTTCGATTCCTCTGTTTTGATTGTTACTCCCATTACTTCCACTTTGTTCTCTCCTTATTGCACATCCTCCACAATTATATATCATCATGAACCATTATTAGCACTCCTCCTCCCCCTTTATCCTTCCTGTCTCTCCTTCAGCTATTATATCCTTCCTCTTTAAAGTTAACATGGATCTGCTCTCTTAATTTTGTTTCAATGATGCACATTTCATCTAGCTTTTTCTCTTTCATATAATCTCTAACCTCCAACATGCTTGATAACAACCTATCTATATTAGTATAAGTCGCTCTTAATTTCTTGCCTCTTCCACGACCTCCTCTTTCTTCCGTAGGTACCACTTCTTTAGTCTTTTATCCAGAACCCTCCAGTAAAAATTCTTTTTCTTGATCTCTGTCCTTTTCTCGTTTTTTTCCTTAGCTTCACTTCTTAGCACTTTTTCCTTTTCCCTCTCCTCTAGGTTCATATCTCTTTTTATCCATATATCTTTGTGTTCAGTATCATCGGCCAGCTTCCCTTTCCTAGCCATAATTTCCTCTACTGCCACTTGGGATCTCATTCTCACTTTCACTGGTCTCCTACCCACATCACTGTATCTTCCTAGCCTGATCACTTCCTCCACCTCCTGGTCTAGTTCTTGTGTGCAGTCTTGAATTTGTTTGATAACAGTTTTGGCTAATTCTCTTTCTTCATGTCCTCTTGTGAATTTGTTTGGATTTTTCTTTTCCTTCATCACAAAAATCATGAAGCTTTTTCTCTTATCCACTGTATCCCACACCAGGTCTTCTTTCTCTTTAATTACTTGAATCATAGTGACTCATGTTTTCCTGAATTTGTCTCTTTACAACCTCCAAAACTTTAACTTTTTCTTCTTCCTGTTCCTGCTTCCATGCATTTCGTAGTTTCTTCAGCTTGTTTTCACCCAATCCACCTTCTACCCTGTCCACAATCCCATCCTGCACTTTAACCTGTAAGCTCCTTAAGGAGTTTTCGTAGTCTTGGCATGTGGCTTTTAGTACGTCATTTTGTTTCTTTATTTCCTGTATCTCTTCTTTTTATCCCTGATTGATTGCACTGACCTTTTCACATTCTACCAATCTCAAATTCAGCTCTGTGCTTTCTGTTGTCAGTCCGTCCTGTTTGTCCATTAGACTCGACATCACTTCCTTCATGTGTCTTAACTCCCTTTCTACATTGACCAACCTCCTCATACTATCTTTTACTTCCCTAAATCCAGAAAAATCCTTGTCCATAATATCCTCAGTTAATTTCCTAAGTCCAACTGGAGTTTCAACGTACCGTTGGTTTTCACTCGATGGTGTATGTTTTGATTCCGTCATACGTCTGGCAGCACTACTCTGTTCCATCTCTCTCTCTCTCGTTTTTCTTTCCATATACTCGATCCAAAACTTATTTAATATGGAGACAGGAGAACCTATAGCCCCCTTTCTCCTCTGTACATACTTCTAGGCCAGTCTCCAGCTCCTGTTGTAGCTTTTCCCTACGAGTTGCTCAAAGACGTCTGGTCGGCACGGTAACTATGCAGAGTGTGTGCATTTACCTAGTTGTATTGTACAGGATTCAAGCAGGGCTCATAGTGTCCTGTCTCTATATCTCCATTTATCTCATTTTTCCTTAAAGTTATGCACATTATGTTCTGTAACAACTTCATAATCCAATGCATTCCATTTTTCCACTGTTCTGTATGGAAAACTGTATTTTCAAATATCCTTCACACACTGCCTCATCCTGATCTTTACATGTCCTCTTGTCCTTCCATCTTCTGTCAACAGCACCAGGTCTTCTTTGTCTATCTTTTCAATATCATTTACTATCTTATACATTGTTATTAAGTTCCTACATTCTCTTCTATCTTGTAAGGTTGGCGGTCCCATTTTTTTCAGTCATTCTTCATATGTGAGGTCCCTTAATTCCGGCACCATCTTTGTAGCAATCTTCTGAATCCTTTCCAATTTTTTATATCCTTTTTAGAGGTCGAACACCATAACACTGCTGCATATTCCAGCCTTGGACGTATCATGCCTGTGATGATTTCCTCATCATATCTTTATCCATGTAATGAAATGTCACTCTTATATCAGTCAACATTTTATATGATAGTCCAAATATTTTGCTTGGACTATCATATAAAATGTTGACTGTGTGTGTGTGTGTGTGGGGGAGGGGGTGTGTATGACTACATCCTAGTACTCTGGTTGATTTAAGACTCACCAATGCAGTAATAAAGAAGAGGATAATAGACTGGTAGAGTGCATCCAGTATATTGAACCAGAAGGAGCTGGGCTGATACACAGAACTGGTGCGTCCTTGAGAATAGAGATGAGGCTCAGCAAGCAACACTTCCTCAGGAGCATCTTTATCATATATTCCTGAAACACACCAGAAGTGAGGTAAATCACAATGGCTGGACCAAGTTTGAGGGAAGGTTAACCACCACTGCCTTACACTCACTGCAGACAATTACTAAGTTCTGCTGTCATAGGCAAGAATTACATAAAAAGACGAACAAAAAAATCTGCCAATAACTGCTGCAGTCCCAAAATGTCCCTTTTTCATACACACATATTCCCTCATACATACTGATATTTCATATATTAGGTCATTTTATCGAGACTTAGAAACTTTGAAACGACAGTTTGAACATGCTTAGTGTTTCTCACTGATTAATGGTCACCTAAATGGCCTAAAACTTCATGAGAATGAGGGTTTTATTTTCAAACTGTATCAGCTCCTTAATAAAACTTTGACCATTTCAGTCAGCATACAAGATTAACCCCTTCAGCACCATGATGTATTTTCATATTCATTCTGGTTACTATTTAGCAATTTTATACAGCTTCAGAAACTTATGTGGGGAATCAAGATAGTAAAGACTCTGGCCATTTATCTTCTGACCATAGACCCTTCCTAATGTAAATAAATAAAATTGTCTAGTCATAAAAAAAATCATAGTAAAAATGCGTGTCAGTACTGAAGGGGGTTAAAGGAAGGCCAGAATGTTTTCCAACATATTTCTATATCTTTGATTAACACAATGCATCTTACAAGACCCCCAAAAATATGGAAAAATATCAAATTTCATGTGTCTGGTAGACAACTAGATGTCAAAAAAGAAAAAATATTACATTTTCTCTTTCTGACCTGAATATGAGGCCTAGCTGGAGCTGTGGCTGCCTTCATATGTTTATTGATTAAAAGACCCACACATGAGAAACAAGGGTGATATTCACACATGTTTATCAGGCTCCAGGCATGTACTAAGTGTCTGTATGCTTAGCTATAACAAAATGAATATCTGATATTTGTTAAGGTATACAAATTATCATTATTCGTAGCAGGTAACCACAGGGGATGGGAGTTATAGAGATCATAATGAGAAAGATAAGAATGGTAGAATTGTCATCTTTCATGATTTGTACAATCATGTTATACAATTATCTCATAATTTGTATAATAATTGTTATACAATCTTTTCTCACTTTCAAAAATGAAATGGTGGCAACTCAACAAGGAAGGCTTGAGAAAGAAGAAAGCAACATCAAACTGAATGAAGGAAATCTGAAAAGCTGGGTGGAAAATTAAGATGTATGTAACTGAAAACATTTGACAAAAAGAAAATACTAAAATTAAGTTCCTTATCAATAAAATCTATATTATTTGTCTTTAAAATAGAGGTATTTGATGAAAGTAATGTATATATATATATATATATATATATATATATATATATATATATATATATATATATATATATATATATATATATATATATGGGATCCTCGCAATTCGACGGGGTTAGGGCAGTTTTTCATTGGTCGAATCAGTGTTTGTTCGAATCGTGAAGAATTTTTCCCATAAGATACTTAAGAATTAGGGGGAATAGGGGCCAATGTCCAGCCTAGACCCCTTCAAAACATCACTATAATCTCAAAAAAACACTAACTTAGACTAAAGGCTTCATTTATATCTAACTTTTTTTTATTAAACACATTAGGATGCTGTACAGTACATTTTTGGAAATAGAAACACTTGCAGCGGTCATGCGGTTCTTGTCCCTGTTCTTTCAAATTGTTAATACTGTTGATCTAGGGACCCCCATTTGCACTGCAACAACACTGTGAGCTATATCTGCCTCACACTTTCTTATAAGCTCAAGCTTATCTTTGAAAGGCAGGAAATTGTGCTTCTTAGGGCTGGGGCTGGAGGTGGCTTTCCGTCATCTTGAGTCAGACGAAACGCACCGTTTTCCTCTAGCGTCAATTTTTAGTCAAATTAAGATCTATGGTTTCTAATTAACACTTTTATAATAAAATTAATTTTCTTGTTAATTGGAATGATGCTATAATCTCAAATCAATAGAATCTTGATAAGTAGATGTAAATATATTTGTATACATATATTTTTTGTCCTAGCCTAACAGTGAAAAGTAGTTCAGTTGTTTGTTTAAATTTCTCTGGGACTGCGACATTCCAAGGCAGAACTTCCAAGGAACAACTGGCCAAGATGAGCAGCTCTGTTGTTTATGAGTGGACAAAGCTGTCTGAAGAGTTTCTCATAGGGAGCATTACAGGCCAAAACTAGCAACGAAAAAATAACAATGGCTTGCTGGAGCTGAAGGGGCCGCCATGTTTGTTTACAGTTGACAGATGCGACAACTGCGGAAGTGAGCTTCTGTGTGACGACCAGTGTCAACAAAAGATAACAGTCTTCAGAAAGTTGACAGAAAAAGTTGATAGAAAAGTGCTAGTGTGACGCACAGGGTAGCGTCGGTTTACACTTCCGCCTGGCGAGCTGGCGGTTGATTTGACCAGGCAGGTGGCATGCGAGTTATGAATATCGGATCAGCGAGTCAATTGGTGGAACCTTGAGGATTGGGTATTAATTAACTGAGTTCGAATTGGCAATAATTTGAACTGCGAACCGTCGAATCACAAGGATTCCTGTGTGTGTGTGTATATATATATATATATATATATATATATATATATATATATATATATATATATATATATATATATATATATATATATATATATATATCTTTCAATACCAACTTATTTACTAGTATCACAAACTATATTTCATGACAGTTGAAAGAAAGAACAGAAATGTAAGTATTGTATGTACTATCTACAGTGACGAAATCAATATTCTTACCAACAACAATGGGAGGTATGGAAGTGAAGAACAAATTGAAAACCATCAGGTACATTTGGTCTATCATGCTGCTTCCACTGAAGCCATTGTATAGTTGGTACCACAGCAAAATCAGCACAAAGGACTATAAAAGAAAATAAAAAGTTAGCAGTCAGACAACAATAAAGTATAAAGTACTACCCTATTGTTCCCTCTATCTACAAAACTGTTAATACGCATACATTTTCACAATTCCCTTCTTACTAAGGCAGCTTCACATGAATATTTTCCCTTTACTGAGCCACTCAACAACTTTTCTATCTCTGCAAACTCCACCACTTTTAAAACTTTCTACTTTTCACTGCTTTGGTTAGTAAATTTTCTTTGACATGACTATTACAAGTACATTTGCTTCTTAATTTTAGAACTGCATTTGAAAATAATTATAAATGATTCATGATTTTGTATTATTACTTTAGAACATAAATCAAAAGGATCATAATCACAACTGTATTCAGCTACTATCAGATGTTGGAGTAAGACATTTTTGTAAACTGGTCCATTCATTTTTAATATAATTTGTTTAAACTAAAAATTCACCATGATTTTGACATCATGATGTGCATCTCTTTCTATCTTTTATCGCTATTTTCATGCTAACTGCTCTACTGATCTTATTACTAATTGCATGCCTCCCCTCCTCCTGCAGCCTCGCTGCACAAGACTTTCTTCTTCCTCTAACCCCTATTCTGTCCAATTCTCTAACGCAAGAGTTTACCAGTACTCTCAGTCATTAATACCTTTCTCTAGTAAACTCTGGAACTTCCTGCCTGCTTCTGCATTTTCGTCTTCCTATGACTTGACTTCTTTTATGAGGGAGGTTTCAAGACATTTGTTCCTTAATTTTGGCTAATTCTTTACTACTTTTTCAGGGAACCCGCATTTCTAGTGGGCCTTTTTTTATATATTTTGTTGCCCTTGGCTGGTTTCCCTCCTGCATAAAAAAATAACTTGATCTAGCTGTCATGTCATTTGTGATGTTTCCAAACCACACACATCAATGGTTGCCAAAAAAGCACTTTTTGTACACTTACAGCATTTTTGTAGAAGAAGTAGAGTATAATGCGTGCAAGGCGGTTGTAGCACCAGTGGCCATGCACCAACAACAACTTCTCAAGATGGCGAAAGCGTGCAATGGCATAATCTGAAGCCATCACAGCCTGCCTGCCTTCCAGTCCTGAGATTCCGACTCCTACATCAGCCGTCTGTAAAAGTCAACTGTTCTAACTCTCAAAGTAACTAATTTATAGTAGCTTCATAATTTGTATATACAAAAGAAAGATCAAATTTGACAACACAAGACATAGAGGACAACACAGAGTAATGTTTCACATAGAAAATGAAAATTAACAAAATTGGCATTATGTCATTGTTTAAAGATGATTAAATGTTTCTAGGAAATATTCAAAGATGGAAGGAGCTACTGAAAAGTTATGCTTGTTTCACAATTAACAAGACAAGACTGGGGATGGTGAATAATGAAAATATAAAGATTTCTAACATAAAAAAAAAGAAAAAAAAAGTTACAGATCATACTGATGTGCATCACATCTACATACAGACAGTGAGTGACAGAAAAGTGAACATTTTCAGAATATGAAGTGTGGAAATCATAAAGAGCATCTGTTGTTACTCTGTAATAGTAAATTAGACAATGACAATTTTTTTATGAAATGGGCTTTCAATTATCATATATAATACTTGACCTTTTTTTCTCTATCACTGCAATGTTATGCCACCAATTGGTTGAAAATTTTCCAAATACGGACCTTTTTTGAGCTAGGCAGTCACTTGCATGCTTCTCTTACACATGTCCACTGGAGGAAACACACTACTCCTCACCATGTCCAATGTGCCCATCATGCAGGCTTATATAATGTTTTTTTTGTCATAAATGTTTAGACTGGAGAATAGTATGCATACATGGCTCTTCTCTTTCATGTGAATTCAAATTCCATTTACAAATTTTCTTATAAATTTGAGTGCTTTATAATACTATCATGATAGCAAAAAGATAGATTAAGTGACAATCATAGTTTTCATGCTTCACCAACTTATGGTGAGCTTGTAGTGTATGAAATAGCCTAAGAAAAAAGATTTCCTTGATAATTTATCAAAATCCACACCATACATAGATGTCTATCTTTACTCACTCCATAATTCCATGGTTTATTCATAAAACCTACAATTACTTGCCTACCAGCAGACATACTATTAATTATTTCAAAATGATCAAGACACACTTATAAATATATATTTCCAATTGCCCATCTATAGACAAAAACCACAAGCTAAGTCTACTGTTTACTAATGTAATAAATCCTATCTCTTTACAATTTACATAAAAGCATACAAAGAAGCATTAATTACCTGGATCATGGAGACATCATTGGCACCATCACCCACAGCCAGTGTCAGCACCTTGAGGCTATCCTTGGCACTACGCACAATGAGTGCTTTCTGGAGCGGTGTGGCACGGCAACACAAAACTGCACTGCACTGCTTGGCCAGACTTAAGAATTTCTTTTTAAGGTTGGCTCGTCGATCCAAGATGTATCTGGAATTGAAAATCAACAAATCATTGTTATAAATCTGAAAATTAAGGGAGGAATAGATATTCTGAGGAATAGGTACATAGGTATTCATTCTCACAAACAAGTATGTACTTTACAAATATTTTACATTTTCCACTTAATGATTGTCATATTACTTGTACATCCAATTTACATAAGCTTGACTGTTATAAACTTATATGTTGCAAATGTAATATTACAAAACTATCAAAGGTTCACTCACAGAAGAGTCCTTCCATCCACCACAAGCCCTCGCTCTTTGGCTGGAGCAGAAGACTGGCCACCTGGAGGCACACATTCTCCATTGACCTGAGAGAGTTCCCTCAACTCTTCCTGCTGCTGGATTTGTTGCAAGAAAAAATTGATGGTGCGCTCTGCCTGGTCTTTGGTTCTTGCATTCAATTTTATGATCTGTAATAAGTAAAACAAAAAAGCTTAAACACTTAAGCATGAAAGGTACACAAGGACTTGAAAATTATGTACCAAGCTCTTACAATTATCTATCAAAGCCAGACATGGGCATGATTATGGAAATTTATTAGGATTTTATTTTGATTATGGTCTGGAATACTTTTTTGATTGTGATTAATTATGATCAATTGTTTTTTTTCATTTTTCTGATTATGAGTCAATTATGATTACTTGAGTTTTGCTGTTTTAAATTAAGGTCTTTTTTTTTTTTTTTTTTTTTTTTTTTTTTTTTACATGATTATGATTAGATTATGATTATAATCACATTTTGCTGTGATTATTTATAAAAAAAAAAACAATGATTAAGTACTGTTCAGTTCAGTACTAGCACCAATCGTGTTTGCTGCTTATGTTGACAACATCCCAGAAGGAATAACTAGCTACATAAGTCTTCTTGCTGATGATACAAAGATCATGAGGAAGAGTCTCAAATCAGGAGGTCTGTGAAGCACTAACTCAAGACTTATTCAAAATAAATGAATAGTCAATGAAATGGAAGATGGAGTTTAATGCTAAGAAATGTAGTGTGATGGAGTTTGGAAAGAGTGCCAGGAAAACAAAAGGTACTTATTACCTGGAAAATGAAGAAATTAATAAAAGGACAGAAGAAAAGGACCTGGGAGTAACCATTTCTAACACAATGTCATTTGAAAAGTATATTAACAAGATCACAGGGAAAATTTACAATCTACTTGGAAATATCAGAGCAGCATTTACTCATCAATGAAAATATAATAAAAAAAAAAAAGTTCATAACAACAATGATACATCCACATTTGGAGTATCCAGCATTAGTGTGGTCACCAAATCTAAAAAAAAGATAACGGGAAGCTAGAAAGAATAAAAAAGTTGCAACAAAAATCCCTACTCATCTAAGTGAATATAGTTATGAAGAGAGGTTGGAAAAACTGGGATTAATGAAACAGTGTGTGCAAAGACCACACATAAATTTAAACAAAATTCTGATAGAAACGGATCAGGAGGCAGGACAGCACAAGCCTAGTGTGGCTCTTTTCCTGTATCTCACAACTAGGTAAACACACACACAATGGTAACCAGTTCCACGACTGATAATCAGGTAACATGTTTAAACAATATTATGTAGCTCTGTAGCTAAGCATTCTCATTTCTCACACAAATTTGCTTATATTAGCAATATTATCACTATTCTTTAGAAATTATCACAAAAAGAACTTGATATAATTACAAAGGTTTCTAAATTTCAAGTATAACAAGTCTCAACATAGATCCCTTCAGTTAAAATAAAGTTTTCTTTCAGTACCAAAGCTCATGGGCAATTTGCATTATGTTACTGAAAGATATTGCAGCTGATGTTTGAAATTTTGTATCATTGTTTTTTTGTGGGAGAGCCAGTGGTCCACTTTGCACCACTGATCCACCACACCCCACCTTCCCCTATCATGGTAGAAGAGCATGCAAGTAAAAACATGAGACAGTGCTAATACTTTCAAAACACAACTTTGACTTGAAAGTAGTGTTTCATGGAAATTACAAATAAATAATCACAATAATCACATTTTTAGTCAATGATCATTATAAAAAAAATTGATTATGATTTGATTATGATTACACAAATTTTACGCTTTTTGATTATGATTTGATTACAATTATGTAATTACAACAATGGATTATGATTTTTTTATTAGTAATCATAACCATGCCCATGTCTGATCAAAGCTCCACTTTCCTTTATTTTTAAAGGAGCTAAACCTCTTTAAAGTCTTCTGTGAAATATCTAACATTTAACATTATTACTATAGAAAATCCTTCCTAAAGTAGGTAAGACTGTTGCATATGAGCAACTTGTGTGCTAACCTCCATGTTAGGTTGGAAGAGTGCACAAGAATAAGCAATGTTAATGGCAGTCTCCTGCTTGTCCCCAGTGAGCACCCATACAACTATCCCTGCCTTGCGTAATGCTTGGATAGTCTCCGGCACTCCGTCTTGCAGCCGATCCTCTATCCCTGTAGCACCTGCGGGCAGGAAAAGCCAAAATAAGCTTTTAACATAGTACCACTGTGAAGGAATTCCATTGAAATAATGGAAATAGAGAATAAAAACACTTTAAATGTCCCACTGCTAATAACAATCAATACTGAATAAGTAAGATGACAAAAAGGAAAAGCTTTGAAATGTAAACTGGATCATGTACTATGTATATGAAATAGAAAAATTCATGAAGTTAAATGAGAACCTTTACATAGTTACTTATAGGACCAGCAACCTGGTTGTTATTACTACAACTGACTATAAGTGAAATACAACAAGAGGAAGCTTAATGTGTTTGATAACAACCTCAACTGTCACTTATTTTAACATCCTTCTGCAAGGAGAAAATTTATAAAGCATAGGTAAAGCCACACAAAAGTCATCTTGCAATGGAAGCATGTTAAGTGTAACTAAATAAAGCATTGATAAAAAAAATACTGTACCACCACAACTTAAACATATGTAGCTCTTCCACAGTCAAAGGTATATCAATGTTTGACTAAGAGTTTCATAATTCAAATACATCAACCAACCTAACAAACTTAGATTTTTTTCTATCCTGCAGTAAGAATCATGCAGCTTGCGTTCCCGGCCACCCAGAGAGTTCTCAGCCACACTGTGTCCTGCTGCCCAAGATTCATACTCAGAGTCACTCAGGACACGTTTTGCCATGCACAGGACTCTCAGTCCAAGCTTGGAGTAAGTATTGAGGTGCTGCTGAGTGCGAAACACTCGCAGCTTTGTTTGTTCGTCCACATCTCGAGACAAGTTATCAAGGATTGCAGAATCTGCACCTGTGGAAAAAATTGCAATTACATTATATTATATTATCATTTTTACATAGTAATATCTGAGATGACCATGAAACATATCTAAGTTACACAACATGTACTATTCTAAAGACAATTACAAAATTATGAAAAAAAGTCTAAAACAGTCAATAAGATATATTAATTGAAATTTACTTGCAATGTCCTCAGAATACATAGAAGTCCTCTCCTACTTTAATGCATGCCTTTTTATGTCACATCAAAGGGCATTAGGTAGGAGACAAAATGAGGGTAAATGGAAAAAAACAATAGAAGTATATGAATCTCAATAATTTGCCTTGAATATATGCAAACAGGAAAAGTGACATAAACTGTATATAGAATTAAAACAGATGCATCTCTGGTACATGTGATGGAAAAGAGAGCATGAGACATACAAGCTAAAAAATGAATAAATAATCTGTGTTTGAGTAATTGTACCAATAATAATATATATAAGTGGGACAGGTGTAAAATGAAAAATTAATCAAGATATGTCAGAATTCCAAGAAGCTGTTGTGGTGTGAGAAAAATGGACATTGAAAACAATGGAAGTGTAAAGAACAGACATATAAAGAGATAAAAACACAGAGATTGGAGGAATCAAGAAAATTATGGCAAGGAGGTTTGGCCACACAAAAAAGAATGTATCTGTGAACAAAAAAGCATGTAACTCTATCTAATATCTTATTTAAACAATACTTATGAGGCTTACCCTTGCAGTAGAGAATCTTTTGATAGGTGTGTGGGTGTCTCACAATGATGGACATCCTTTTCCGGTTAGAGTCAAATGGCAGCACGTGAAGCACCTCATATTCACAGAGGCCAAGGCCTGTTTAGAGAGACAGCAAGTCAGTCAATAAAGAAGTAAAGATTATTGTTACAATCACATTATTCATGATTGTATGTCATGTGTAGCACAGCATAAATATTCTTCCCACATGAAAGAGAATCTCGATAAAACTATGACAGTACTGAAATGTTGTATCTCTTTCTTTTATTGCTATTTTCATGCTAACTGCTGTACTGATCTTACTAACTGCATGCATCCCATCCTCCTACAGCCTTGTTACACAAGGCTTTCTTCTTCCTCTCATCCCTATTCTGTCCAACTCTCTAATTCAAGAATAAACCAGTACTTTCAATCATTCATACCTTTCTCTGTAAACTCTAAAACTCACTGCCTGCTTCTGTATTACCATCTTCCTACAACTTGACTTCTTTTAAGATGGAAGTTTCAAGACATTTGTCCTGTCTTTTGACTAATTCTTTACCAATGTTTTTAGGAAACTTGCAGTTTAAGTAGACTTTTTTTTTTTTTTCCTTTGGCTAGTTTCCCTCTTGCATAAAGAAAACAGACTATATATAAAAGTAAATATTTCCTGAAAGCTTGGTTTACATAAAAAGTCTTACAAAGGTTAACCAATTCAGTTTTTGGACATGTCTTAATAAAAACGTAAGTGCATGGAACCATAGGTGGGCATGATTATGAAAATTTAAGTTCAATTAGCGATTACCAATTTGCCAGCTTGTCAAGTCCAATTCAATTATATCTGACTTGGATGCCAAAAATCAAAATCTGAATAGCAATTATCAAATTTGATTAAATTTCTAAAAAATTATTCCACATTTCTTAGTGATTTTCAATATTTTTAAAGGGAATTTAATGTTTTTTTTTACCCTAAATAATCCATTCTAACTAATACAAAGAGAAACCAACATTTCAAGATAAAAAAATGAACAACTTTTCTTCTGGCTGAGGCTGGAGCTGTCTGTTTCATTGTGGCATTGCTCTTAGGGAGGGAGCAGTGCAGCAACAGCAGCATACTCTCATGATGACTGGCTCTTAACTGATGTGGTGCGTCACTTAAATGATATGAGGCATGTGCGGAAAACGAAAAAAAAAATGTATTATACCTACTTTACACTTGTATAATATAACCTTTTTATCATATGTATATGATTTAATAATCAATCATGACATTTTACATATTATATTAGAGAGAAATACAAAAGTGTGAATAAAATAAAATTCTAAAATATTTACTTGAGAAAATACAGAAATATTTACGAAGAAACTGCTATTGCGAAAAAACAAAGACAATGTCGACCTGGATTAATAGCAAATTGTTTAAAATTTTTGGCACTCCTAATGAAATTATCTGATTCGTTTGGTGGGGGTTAGTCCGATTTAATTATCCATTTCAAAATGCGAGTCCAATTAATTGGATACTCAGACTTCCAAGGCTAGCTGGCTAACATGAAGCAGCTTCTAAGGACAACAAGCCCAACATCATAACGGATTTCTTTTTCCCTCCTTTTTGATAACTATCAACTATTTTAATTTTGACTATTATAGAAATATATTGTTAACCCCTAAAACTCGAGGACGTTTGGTTTTACGCTCGCGTTAACTCGGCAAGTTTGGCGAGAAACGCACAAAATAGCCTCTATTTACATACTGATTACAATTGGAAATTCAAGAAATGAGTGAGTACAAATGGTGTTCTGCCCACAAGCAACTCCTTCTCTTTGTAATGGAAAAAAACAGAAGTCTCTAGATGCTATGGTTACCAAAATATCACAGGTTGAATGAGGTGGTATAATCGGTGTACGTGGCCTTGCGTCCGATCGGCGCCAGAGGCCTTGGCTACAGCGATAGAAAACGGGCCCCTTGTATCCTTTCTCTCTCTCTCTCTCTCTCTCTCTCTCTCTCTCTCTCTCTCTCTCTCTCTCTCTCTCTCTCTCTCTCTCTCTCTCTCTCTCTCTCTCTCTCTCTCTCTCTCTCTCTCTCTCTCTCTCTCTCTCTCTCTCTCTCTCTCTCTCTCTCTCTCTCTCTCTCTCTCTCTCTCTCTCTCTCTCTCTCTCTCTCTCTCTCTCTCTCTCTCTCTCTCTCTCTCTCTCTCTCTCTCTCTCTCTCTCTCTCTCTCTCTCTCTCTCTCTCTCTCTCTCTCTCTCTCTCTCTCTCTCTCTCTCTCTCTCTCTCTCTCTCTCTCTCTCTCTCTCTCTCTCTCTCTCTCTCTCTCTCTCTCTCTCTCTCTCTCTCTCTCTCTCTCTCTCTCTCTCTCTCTCTCTCTCTGGTGATGGCGGTAGAATGTCCTCCCCCTCGGTGGTTGAACCTCCTATATCCGTATCAGAGCCAAGAACATCGCTATCTTCGCTTTCTATTATTGTAGAAACTGTTAATCCCAATGCCCTTTCGATACCACTCTCATTCAAAAGTTGTCTTCCCGCAACATGACGAGAGACCCGAGGTGTAGAAGTAAGGCGCGCAGGAGAGGTGACGGAATCGGACATCGTGGAATCACTTTCACTCTCACCATCCATCGTGGAAGTTGGTAACACACTGACCTATAGCACATATTTACTCCCGATGAGTGTTGCCAACTCACAAGCAAACAAAACGGGAAGAAAATAGCCAAAATGTAGCCCAAAACGCTCAAATGTCGATCAACATGCCCCGAGTCTTGTGTGATGAACGTCTATCGACGTTCCCGAGTAGGAGGGTTTAATGATAATGATGACAAAAAGTTATTAAAAACTCTCTCTCTCTCTCTCTCTCTCTCTCTCTCTCTCTCTCTCTCTCTCTCTCTCTCTCTCTCTCTCTCTCTCTCTCTCATATTCTAACACTTCATCATTCTACTTCACAGGCCTTCTCTTTCAACAATTTCCACATCTATTTTACTCTGGTACATCATTTACAAAATATTCCAAAAGCAATTACAAATACAATACAAAACCTAATTCAAACTTACCTGGGATGGATACTAGAATATTGTGCAGAGATCTTCTTAAGAGGCGAAACCCATATTTGTAAGCAGCATCCACCAGAGCCAACTCATCTGGACTCTCAGCCTCATAGATGGGCTTAATATCAAGAGGTGGAGGAGTGACCGAGGGCAACTGTTGGTAGCTGAGTTCAGGCTGAATGTTGAGGAGAGTGGGTCTGGGAGGAGAGGTGTTGGAGGGCTCTGGCATTGGGTCAAGAGAGTGGTGTGAAGGGTTTTGCACAGGTATGGGATTCATGTGGATGTTGATGGAAGGTGACTCAGGATAACGAGGTGAGGACTCTGGGGTTCTGGGTGGGGTGCTGCGGGGCGAAGGGGCAATTGGGGAGAGCGGCCGTGGGAAAGGCCACATTCCCTTCAACACCTTGGCTGGTGCCCAAGAATTAGAAATGATGGAAGTAAAGCTGGCATTGTCGACTTCACTTGAATTGGCACTGTTACTTGGCACTATCATCCCACTGGCATTCATCTGAAACATGACAAAAATATCACATCTGAGTGGCACACCTAAAATACAATCCATACACAAACAATGTAATGATGCTGTTAGTAATAGCTATAAACTGATAGCAATAGCCATAATGTGGAGAGAGAGAGAGAGAGAGAGAGAGAGAGAGAGAGAGAGAGAGAGAGAGAGAGAGAGAGAGAGAGAGAGAGAGAGAGAGAGAGAGAGAGAGAGAGAGAGAGAGAGAGAGAGAGAGAGAGAGAGAGAGAGAGAGAGAGAGAGAGAGAGAGAGTGAGCAGAAAGAGGGAGGGGGTAGAGAATGTGAGCAGTGTGGATGGGGATGTACTAATACTAACCTGGTCATGGTGGGGATGCTTGGCCACAACCACAGTATTGCAGGCTGCCAGAGTGAGGAAGAAGTCTATCATCCTCTCCTGGGGTGAGTTTTGTGGCACAGCAGGAGGTTGGTGATGGCGTGGTTGAGCATAAATAAGTGGCAGTTCTATGGCAGACAGTTCTTCCTGAAGCTGTGAGTTCAGGGCAAAGGTTTCTTGCTGGTTGGAGCCCTATGGATAGACACACCGATGAAATACTCATGCAGATCAATGTAGTGAAGATACTTTCCCCCCCCCCCATTACTGGTACTACAGTGCTACCTTGCGATATGAGCTATCTGAGATACGAGTTTTTCAAGATATGAGCTATGATATTTCCCCCCCATCCAGATATGAGCAAAATTTTGAGTACAAGTTGTGCTTCGGGATGTTTCCACTAGTTGGTGGCTCAGTGCATCAGTCCAGCCTCAGCTGAGCTAGTATCTATGTGTTTATGTGTTTCCTGCAGATTTCATGCACTGTGATTGTTCTTTCATAATTTTCACACTATTTACTTACCTTTTTTTTTATTTAAAAAAAAGTGCAGTTTTAATTTACGTTTAATGTTTACGTGTGAATGGTGCCTGCATCCCTTCTTCCCTCCTTCCCCTAATCATCCTCCACCATTCACTATCATTAGCCATAAATACCTGTCTCCAAGGTAAGAACACTAAATAAACTTTTGCTTTTACTTGATATATTTTTATGCACTGATAAAGCATACATGTGTACATAAGTGAAAAGGCTTAACAAATTTCTCCCATCACTGCCTACATCCTCTACCGACACTTATCACCAAGCAGAGGAATCAAACAAGGTAAACAAACCTCTCCAGTGGCCGCAGCACGGCCTCTAGTCCTCTCTCTCTTGCCTACTTAAAACTTCATTTATTCTATGAATATGTTTACAGGGTCGTCAATGAGCTCTTCTGTGATTATTAGAGCAACCAGTCTTCTGTGGGTGGCTATATTTGTACACTCCAGCTGATCAACAGACACAAGTGAGGGTGGGTATGCAGTAGAGTAACGTCCCATGGAATGCAACCTTCCGAGATAAATCTACTCTATAAAAGTAGTTACCTATTTATATTCTCTTTCATTATGTTTTATGTGTTTCTATACAATAACTATTATTCATAAATATCTTTTCCTTACCTAGAAACATGTAAAAAAAATTGGGCTGCTCTTTTGGGGAGGCTGGAACAGATTAATGGCATTTCAATGCATTTCAATAGGAAAAACTATTTTGAGATATGAGTATTCTGAGATACAAGCTCCATCACAAAATAAATTAAACTTGTATCTTGAGGTACCACTGTACTTAAAAGAACAACAACCACAACAACAACAACAATAAAACAATAAGGAAACTTATTTTTGCCTTTAAATGTTTGTAACCTAAGTGCTCATGAAAAAAAAAAGGAGAAAGCACCTACACTCAAGAGTCATAAAGGAAACTCAACATATAAAGATAAAACCACAAACAA
Organism: Portunus trituberculatus; assembly: GCF_017591435.1. NCBI lineage: Eukaryota > Metazoa > Arthropoda > Malacostraca > Decapoda > Portunidae > Portunus > Portunus trituberculatus. Next base: position 25,445,527 of record NC_059296.1, read on the forward strand.
CTACAGTGAGCTGGCAACCATGAGAAAACAAACAAACATGATAACCCATGTGCCAAGTCCCACAGGCTCACCCATGCACCACTAGAGTTGGTAAATAGGACTAAGTATAAAGAGATACCTGACTGCTGCTGGAGCTGGAGGTGTTGATGATGGGTGTGTGTGAATAGTCCACATCATTGATAGAGCAACACTGGAACACCATCTGGTTTTCAGTCAGTGTTCCAGTCTTGTCAGTGAACACATACTCAATCTGACCCAACTCTTCAGGGATATTCAGGGCTCGACATTCTGAAATTACAGCAGAATTTTACCCTTCCAACCACATACATTACTGTCATTTTCAGAGCTATCTTGTCCTTCCTGGTAGCACCACTTCAAACTTTGACAGATACCCTCTCTACAATGATCAGAAAGTAAAGGTTGATTAAGTGTAGCTTTGCTATGATTTCACCGAGTCCAACTATATATAAATTACTTGATTGCAAATACATACAAATTTTTCTATAGTATTTCAAAGTTACTTTTACTGGGTAATTGCTACTAACTTTCAAACCATTTCTTCCAAGTCATATCATGGAATGTTTTATAAATTGGCCACATATTTATTTCAATCTCTATTCACATACTCACCTATGGTTTTGCCACTTCTCTTATCCTCAAAGTCTTTATCTTGATGGATATGGTACACTTGCATGAGTTTGATGACTTCTATGGTAACATACAGTGAGATGGGGATGATCACCTGTCAAAGAATTCTCTTCTTGGTAAGGTAAGTCATAACATTTACAGATGATATAACTCTTGCTACAGATACCCAGGAATAATTACAGCAAAATATTGTTTAAAGAGAATGTGTGACAAACAAAAAATTGTCATGCTCCATCAAACACTGATCTTCTACATCTACATTGGAGTTGTGTTCAGATGAATGAATTCCTAAATTAAGGAAAAAGATTTAGATATTTAAGGGGACTTAGGCAATATTTGTAGTTCAATGCAAGAAAGGAAATAAATTGTTACAATATGAGACTCATTTAGAGTGTATTTCAATAGAAATATAAACCATTTTAGCATTTGTCTTCCATCTTAACATTTGACACATTTAATTTATATACATTTTTTTTTTTCCCCCAAAGTAATTCTGTAAGTGAGGCATTCCTACCTGATAAATGATAATGAAGGTCCAGAAGCTGATAAAGCCCACCCAGACAGGACTGTTGAGCTGACGGGCCCTGGCCAGCGGGGCACCAGTTGCCTGAGGCAACAGGAACGGTACCAGCCCCTGTGAGGCATTCACTTCAAACTGACTCTGTTGAATCACACACACCATGCCAAAGTTAGTCTGATACTTTGTTGTTATATTATAGTATTCTATCAAGAACAGCAGCCAACTCTGTATTTATTTAGTTGTATTTACCTAGTTGTATTGTACAGGGATCGAGCAAGGCTCATAGTGTCCCGTCTCCCTATCTCCATTTATCTAATTTTTCCTTAAAGTTATGCACATTATGTGCTGTAACAACTTCATTATCCAATGTAGCTAAATTTTCCACCGTTCTGTGTGGAAAACTGTATTTTCCAATATCCTTCACACACTGCCTCATCCTGATCTTTTCATGTCCTCTTGTCCTTCCATCTTCTTCTGTCAATAGCACCAGGTCTTCTTTATCTATCTTTTCAATATAATCTATTATCTTATACACCATTATTAGGTCCCCATTATCTATCTTTTCAATATAATTTACTATCTTATACACCGTTATTAGGTCCCCACATTCTCTTCTATCTTGTAATGTTGGCAGTTCCATTTCTTTTATTCGTTCTTCATATGTGAGGTCCTTTAATTCTGGCACCATCTTTGTAGCAATCTTCTGAATCCTTTACAATTTTCTTATATCCTTTTTAGAGCTTGGAGACCATACCACTGCTGCATATTCCAGCCTTGGGCGTATCATGCTTATGATGATTTTTTTTCATCATATCTTTATCCATGTAATGAAATGCCACTCTTTTATTAGTCAACATTTTATATGATAGTCCAAATATCTTGCTTATGTGTTTTTCAGGGCTCAGATTTTCCTGTATGATCACTCCCAGATCTTTTCCTCTTTAGTCTTCATTATTTGTTCCTCTCCCATCAAGTAGTTCCATACCAGTCTCCTCTAACTCTTTCCTAGTTCCATTATGTGACATTTCTTGGCATTAAACTCCAATTTCCACTTCCTGCTCCACTCATAGATCTTGTTTATATCTTCCTGTAATAGCAGACAGTCCTCTCTGGTTTTGATAACTCTTAGCTGCTTTGCATCATCAGCGAATAAATTTATATAACTTTTTATCCCAATGTGAATGTCGTTTACATAAATCTGAAACATAATGGCGGCTAACACTGACCCTTTTGGCACTCCGCTAGTTACTTTACCCCAAGATGAGTATGTATCTCTGATCACAGTTTTCATTTCCCTTATCCTTCAAATAATCTCTTGTCCATTCAAGCAAAGTTCCTCGCAGTCCTCCTATGTTCTCTAGTTTCCAAAGTAGTCTTCCATGAGGGACTTTATAAAAAGCCTTTTTAATATCCAGGTATACAGTGTCCACCCATCCATCTCTGTTTTCAAGTCCTGCAATTACTCTTGAGTAGAAGCTTAATAAGTTTGATACACATGACCTCCCTGCCCTGAACCCAAGTATTCTGTTTGATATGACTTGCTCCTCTTCCAGAAATCTAACCCATTTTTCTTTGATAATCAATTATTTCTCATAACTTCCCCAAGGCACTTGTAAGCGACACTGGTCTGTAGTTTAGTGGCTCAGTTGCCTTTCCTCCTTTAAATATCGGTATTACATTGGCTCTCTTCCATTCTAGTGGAACTTTCCCTTCATTTATTGAACTTGTAATTATTTCCCAAATTGGATCTAGTAGCTGCTCTTTACATCCTTTTAACACCCAGCCTGATACACCATCTGCCCCATTGCTTTTCTGACTTCCAATTTATCCAATAATCTTCCAATATCCTCTTTGTGCACTGCAATCTCCTGTAATCCTTGGCAATCCCATGTCCTATTTGGTTCTGTGAAATCATCTTCTGTAGTGAATACCATTTTGAAGCTCTCATTCATTATTTCATACATTTCCTTCTCTGTTTGGTATGTCTTCCCTTATTTAATTATTTTTTCAGTTGTCTCCTTATTCTTTGTTTTACCATTTATAAACTTGTAGAAAAGTTTATGTTCATCTTTGCTTTTATTCACTACATCTTTCTCAAAGTTTCTTTCTTCCTCTCTCCTTACTCTAATATATTCACTTCTGGTATCTTTGTACTGCCATCTGTTATAGTCATTTCCTTACTTTATGTGTGTGTGTGTGTGTGTGTGTGTGTGTGTGTGTGTGTGTGTGTGTGTGTGTGTGTGTGTGTGTGTGTGTGTGTGTGTGTGTGTGTTTCACTGTTTGATCTGCTGCAGTCTCTGACGAGACAGCCAGACGTTACCCTACGGAACGAGCTCAGAGCTCATTATTTCCGATCTTCGGATAGGCCTGAGACCAGGCACACACCACACACCGGGACAACAAGGTCACAACTCCTCGATTTACATCCCGTACCTACTCACTGCTAGGTGAACAGGGCTACGTGAAAGGAGACACACCCAAATATCTCCACCCGGCCGGGAATCAACCCGGTCCTCTGGCTTGTGAAGCCAGCGCTCTAACCACTGAGCTACCGGGCCGTGTGTGTGTGTGTGTGTGTGTGTGTGTGTGTGTGTGTGTGTGTGTGTGTGTGTGTGTGTGTGTGTGTGTGTGTGTGTGTGTGTGTGTGTGTGTGTGTGTAATTCACCTCACCTCGGTCATCTGCTGGTCACCCAGCCAGTCTTCCCCATTACGGAGCGAGCTCAGAGCTCATAGACAGATCTTCGGGTAGGACTGAGACCACAACACACTCCACACACCGGGAAAGCGAGGCCACAACCCCTTGAGTTACATCCCGTACCTATCAACTGCTAGGTGAACAGGGGCTACACATTAAGAGGCTTGCCCATTTGCCTCGCCGCTCCAGGACTCAAACCTGGCCCTCTCGATTGTGAGTCGAGCGTGCTAACCACTACACTACGCGGTGTGTGTGTGTGTGTATTTACCTATTTGTATTTACCTATTTGTGTATTACAGGGTCCGAGCTAAGCTCTCTGTGTCCTGTCTCCTTGTCCATTCCTGTCATATCTCTCTTTCATCTGATTGACACACACCGCGTCAACGACATGACTGCTCAGTTTATTCCACTTATCAATGCTACGATGCGGGAAACTGTATTTTCTCACGTCATTTAGACAGATGTCCTTTATTAGCTTTTTTCCATCTCCTCGGAGATGATTACTTGTGGTCACCTTTATCAACTCTCTGTCCAGTATGTCAATCTTGTTCACCAATTTTATACATAGTTATCATGTCTCCTCTTGTTCTTCTCTCTTCTAATGTGGTCAGCCCCAGCTTCCTCAGTCTTTCCTCATAGTCTAACTCCCTGAGTCCTGGTACCATCCTTGTTGCCAGCCTTTGTACCCTTTCTACCTTCTTCACATTTTTCTTCATATGCGGAGACCAGACACATGTTGCATATTCTAGCTGGGGTCTTATTAAGGTACATAATATCTTCTTCATCATTCCTTCATCTAGGTAGTGGAATGCAAGGCCAATATTTTGAAGCATGTTGTATGTTTTCCAAAAAATCTTGTTAATGTGTTTCTCCGGTGACAAAGTGTTTTGCACGGTTACTCCTAAGTCTTTCTCCTCATTGGTCTCTTTAATTTTCTCATCACCCAGCCTGTAATCCCAGTTTGGTCTGTATCTACTTCTTTCCATTTTCATAACATGGGTCTTGTCTATATTAAATTCCATCTGCCACTCTTTACTCCACTCATATATTTTATCAAGATCTTCCTGTAACTTGTTACAATCTTCCACATTCTTTACCCTCCTCATAATTTTAGTATCGTCCGTGTGTGTGTGTGTGTGTGTGTGTGTGTGTGTGTGTGTGTGTGTGTGTGTGTGTGTGTGTGTGTGTGTGTGTGTTGAATCCTAATTATTTTTTTTAAATTGTTTCATGAAAATATCATAAAAATAGGAAAAAAACATTTACATTGTTTTCAATATACTGAATGCTTGAACAACATAACTTTACAGTAATGTGCATCTTGCATTTCATCATTGCACAATTATCAGTAAAGACAGACCAGACACACACTACTGTAATCTGGATATGAGCAAATGACTTCATTGAATCTGTGAAATAGTCCATACCTGATAATGTGGTCATAAAAATTGAAAAAAAAATTGTGGGCTTATAGGAGACAATTAGCTCATATTAAATCCCACTACACTTGGTAGTAATAAGGTAATAATGTTTATGATGTGGTAATGTGGAGATATGAGACATGATATACAAAGCATACTTTGTATGTGTTGTGTACTGAAATACTTGTGTGTCACTTGACAGCCTATTGTGGTATTGCTAATACATAGAAATGTCATGTAGTTTCACTATACTAGAACTTGGTAAGAAATGGTGCAGCACCTGCCAGAGTCCAGAGCCAGTGGCAGAGATGAGGCACATGAAGAAGAGGATCACAACACACCATATCACTTCAAGATTCATTCTCCGTTCTAACCGTGACCGTTTATATCTTGTTCCTCCGTTGTTTAGCATGGCTTTGGTCTCTCGACCTGTGGAAAGTTATTATTATTGGTTATGTATGTAAACCAATGTTATCAAAGTACTAACTGTCAAGTTTGTCTATACACTTGCTTGACATCCTCAGCAAAGGGAAGGAGCCCACAGGCAAACATTCAAAATTCTCTCTCTCTCTCTCTCTCTCTCTCTCTCTCTCTCTCTCTCTCTCTCTCTCTCTCTCTCACATCTAAAAGACAATATACCAAAATTTCTTTATTGGTGCCTAACAACCAAACTGACAAATTTTTCCAGCACTGTAGCAGATGTATAGCTTTCCTTGTGCCTTATCTATTCTACTGATTGTACCACATACAGACAACCCTCCTGCTGAGGCCCTTAAGAGCAAATCCCAACAACAGGAAACATTATAAAAAGATCTCCATTCATCCTTATCATGCACAGCCTATTCTTCCTTGCTCCAATAACAATGATAATTACAATAACCTACCAGCATACACAACCTCCAATAACAACAAAACCACCTACCAGCATAAACAACAACTCCTTCTATGTAATCTGTGTTTCTGAGGGTGCAATCCCTCAGAAGAAGATTGTCTTTGGAGAGGGGAACACGCTCCCCTGTGCTGAGAGGAATGGTGCCCGTAAAGTGGTACATCTTGGTGGTGGGTGGCCCAACCTCCATCATGTAGTTGAACTGGGACACTTGAAACTCTTCTTGCTACAGACAGAAGTTTTGATTTATCATATCTCAGCCCTCAACTCCAGTAGGTTTAATAGTTTGAATTGTAGAGATCCTGACAAACTAAGCTATAACCTAAAACAGGGGCTGAGTGGTAAGGAAAAAGAAGACAGAACAATCATCACTGCAATAAAGGCAAAGCTCATGTCATCAATCAGTTGTGGCTAAAAAATGCTTAATTAATAGCCCCCCCTTTTTCAATAACATTTAGGCCTACAAGTCACCGATTCCTGTAACCACATCCATGATTCAATATTCAGACCTCACAGTGTCAGATAAAGACTCAACCTTTTGGATTTATATTTCTAAGACTTTCATGAAATAGGCAAATTGATCAGCCCACCTGAGGCATATATGTATAATAATTACCTTTCTACATAAATATTATATCAGCTCACCTGAGGCATATATGTATACTAGTTACCTTTCTAAATACTATAGTATACTAGCTTTACCTTCAAACATCTTTCACTAAACCACTTTTTATCAAATCAAATTTATTTATAGATCAATAAATATTAGTCTCTTTTCACCCCAGTTCCTAGGTAAATATTTCTGGCTCACTGCACTGTTTTTACTGATATACAGAACTTTTATAAGGCTTCTCTTATAAAACTCATTATTATTTACTGCTCCTTCCCACAACACCTAATCTCTTGATCCTCCTCTTCTTACTATACCTAGTTTTCCCAATCCTAACTCAGGCTGCCCCTTCCCACATACCAAGCCAAGGTTGAGGCCCTTCACACTCTGCCGCTGCTTCAGGTTACTCTCCCCATCCAGGTTTGATGACTCGATGAAGCAGATACCATGTTCATCCGAGGAATTCAGCACCACCATGTCTGCTGGGATAACCTCGTTGCAGGACAGGTGGATCACATCTCCCACTCGAACATCACTCCACAGCCTCTTGACATAGCGGTTCTGGTCCCTGGCAAGGAGAGGAGAGGAAAGGAAAGGTGATTACCTCAAGGCACTACATTGGTGGCTTGATTCTCTCTTTAACCCTCACCCTGATATGGTTACTTGCTAACATTCAGAATAGTGAGAAAAATAGTTTGTGGGAAGAGAGAGAGAGAGAGAGAGAGAGAGAGAGAGAGAGAGAGAGAGAGAGAGAGAGAGAGAGAGAGAGAGAGAGAGAGAGAGAGAGAGAGAGAGAGAGAGAGAGAGAGAGAGAGAGAGAGAGAGGAATAAAACAATACTGAGATAGGCAGTGATTTAAGGCTAGAGAACTGTTAAGATATCTAAGAGAGAAGCATTGTGTTTCCAGGATGTGCTACAAAATTTCAAGGGGTGGTAACTGCTCTCCCAAGACTCCATCCAGAGAACCAAAGTCCAAAATGTCCACGGTCTCTCTCTCTCTCTCTCTCTCTCATGAAACTTAATATAATAAGTGTGATTCAGAAACGAAACAAAGATTTTTTTTTTTATCATTATTATTTTTCGGTGTCATTACGTCCTTGAAGTTAACAAACTGTCTGTATGTTCAATAATCTCTGTACGCTTGAGGCGTGAGGGAACAACTTGCACAAGGATTTAAGCGATGCAATGAAGTGAGAGCAAATTTAATTATTGGGAGAAAAACATGTTTAAAATTAAGGATGTGACATCGGGAAGGAGTGTGTACAAAAAATCACCGTCGCTGTGGTACAAACTTATACATGTGGTTATCTGTAAAGCAAATCAAGAGGCACAGACACAGGCAGTAATTCTGCGTCACTTGCACCCTTATTATTACTTACAATGCTACACGTCTCAAGCTTTACTACGATCTGCACTTACAATGCTGTTAAGAGAACAAAAAACGCGTTTGACAAGTAATTTTACTCATTCACACTACATACTTAGTATACAAAGGCTGCCTTAATACTCTTCAGGCACACTTTCTACACAGTTTAGTGCGCTTATCCATCGTAAAGGAATGCAGCTTACTTAATAATAAATGCTAACACTGACTGCATTCCACTTTCAACTTATCCATGTATGTAAACACGTAATCCTTCATAGGTATGTGTGTCTTAGAAAAAAAAAATCAATGATTACAAGCTCTATGCTTATTTTATTGCATATTTTCATTTGACTAGCAAAGGGTGAACGAATCTTTATCGTACTCGGTGATGAATGTTCAAAAACAATCAGAAATTAGTTATCATTACATGGCATGCACTACAAAGAACGAAAAAATAAAAATAGATTCTCCTACGAGCTACTGAAGACAGACAGAAAACAATGAAGAGTGAAAAGGAAGGAAGAGCAAGATACATGTTGAAAGATACTGAAAGAGCACGGGCTATCTACTGTATATTTACACTCTACCTTAACATGTTAGAAATTACAATCCGTGCGCTTCAAACGTGCACCTAAGTACAATGGTAGTGAGGGAACATGGATGTGTGTGGCGGGTGGCGATTATTGCGTCACAGCGAGGAAGTCAGTCACTCTAGTAAATACTACGTGAAGCGTTTCCGTTTGCTGAGGTATGACGCAATCCGCCACCTCACCGCCCCATCCCTCCCTCTCACAAAACTCTCTCCAGACATCGCCTCCTTCACACACCCCCAACATCCAGTTCTTCAAAGATCCACACTTTTCTTCTTGATTTTCCTTACCAGTCCTTCTACTGCAATTCTAATCTTTCGAAATTTTGCTTTCATTTATCCCACCCCTTCCCTTTCAGATCCGTCAACTGAGTCTTCAACATGTTCTTCCTTGTAATTGCACTTTTGCTGAGTTCACTTTCATTCAACCCATCGCTGTGTTTCACTACTTCTCACTCTCCTTCAAAACGTAACGTAATGCAATAAGCCCCAGAATTTCCCTACGTCAGTGTTTCCCAAACTTTTCCGACCATAGCACCCCTTGTTGTCATGTCTAAGCAGTCCAGCACCCCTAACTAATATCTTGTCTTTAGAAGGATAAAAGTGAAGTGTGTGCATCACTTCCCACCACCCGCTATAATTGACATCAGTACACCCAGAGGGTGCTAGCACCCCAGGTTGGGAAATGCTGCCCTACGTCCTCTCTTTCTAAATTACACAGGTGGCGCAGCAAGACACACCAGATGGAAGTGTGTACACATTCATTACAAAACAACAAAGCACCCTTCATTCTTTTCCCTCAACAAGGGGGGGGGAGGAGGAGGATTAGGAGGAGAACCATGTGGTCAGCCACTCATTCTCGTTCTCTCGGCCTCGTTGAATCATAATTAGTGCTCTATATACAACCTAACATATCTTTTCATTAATGTGCAATATGATCCCGTAACTGAGGTGACCTGAAATCTCTCTCTCTCTCTCTCTCTCTCTCTCTCTCTCTCTCTCTCTCTCTCTCTCTCTTCAAAGTATGTATGAATGCAGCGCTATGTTTCCTAGCCCTTGTGCATAATACTCTTGTGTCACACCCTGGCGCGTCCCCTGATGGTCAAGTGCCACATGAAGGACCTCCGCTGTGTAGAGCTCATGCCCACACACACGAACGCACGAACGCACGCAAGCACGCACACACACACACACACACACACACACACACACACACACACACACACACACACACACACACACACACACACATACACGAGTACCTTAAACCAAAATAAAAAGATGGCAACTATGGTTCCGTATTTTTTAAACGGTTTGGGTTACTTTTGTGAGATTTTTTTTTCCTCATGCATAATATATAATATTCGTTAATCTATTACTAGAATCGTACAAAGCATCCTTGATAATTCCAATATCTTCATTAATCTATTACTAGTCATAAAAAGATCCCTGAACAGCTCAATGCTTTCGTTTATCTATTACTAATAAAAAAAAATTGAAAAAAAAAAAAGAAAACTACCAATATCTTCCACTAGAGTCCGACCAATGTGGTGGAGACCAGACGCCGAAACGTGTTCACAAAGCAGTCGAAAAGCACTCTAAGGCGTATGAATATGAACACTTATGTGGACAGAGGCTCAATGTTAGGAGGACGCAGCACGAAACCTGCCAAGAGGAGAGGAGATAAGGATGTGTGGCAGTGTTGTTTTTACAAATGAAGCAGCAGAACCGTGGAATATGTTACTAGGGGATGATATTATGAAGATGCATGTAAATATAGTCAAAATAAATAAAAGTAAATGAATAAACACAAAGTATGGTACATAAATGTTTACAAAAGATATATTTGTGAAAATTTGGTATTTGAGGACGATATATTACGAGTTTTAGTCTCAGATGTGTATAAATTATAAAAATTAAAAAAAATTAATAAATGAATAACGATATAAGTAGCACTCACACACACACACACACACACATACACACACACACACACACACACACACACACACACACACACACACACGCACGGAATGGACCAAGTGGATAATGAGAAACGGATCCTGAGAGAAGAATATGACATTCGAAGCACAAGATCGGATAGTAAAAAGCTGAGAAAGGGAAGATGTCTGAGAGATGTTAAAAAAGTGTTTCCCGCAAAGATGTGTTGAGACGTGGAACAGTTTAAATGAAGAAGTAGTGTCTGCAACGAGTGTGCATACTTTTAAAGTAAGATTGGATAAGTGTAGATATGGAGACGAGGCCACACGAGCATAAAGCCCAGGCCCTGTAAAACTACAACTAGGTAAATACAACTAGGGTAAAGTCTGGCTGTCTCGTCAGAGACTGCAGCAGATCAAACAGTGAAACACACACACCGCGTAGTGTAGTGGTTAGCAAGCTCGACTCGCAATAGAGAGGCCCGGCTTCGAGTCCCGGTAAGCGGCAAGGAAAATGGGCAAGCCTCTGAATGTGTGGCCCCTATTCACTTAGCAGTAAATAGGTGCGAGATGTAATTCGAGGGGTTGTGGCCTCGCTTTCCCGGTGTATGGAGTATGTTGTGGTCTCAGTCCTACCCGAAGATCGGTCTATGAGCTCTGAGCTCGCTCCGTAATGGGGAAGACTGGCTGGGTGACCAGCAGGCGACCGAGGAGGTGAATTACACACACACACACACACACACTGAACACACGCCCGGTAGCTCAGTGGTTAGAGCGCTGGCTTCACAAGCCAGAGGACCGGGTTTCGATTCCCCAGCCGGGTGGAGATATTTGGGTGTGTCTCCTTTCACGTGTAGCCCCTGTTCACCTAGCAGTGAGTAGGTACGGGATGTAAATCGAGGAGTTGTGACCTTGTTGTCCCGGTGTGTGGTGTGTGCCTGGTCTCAGGCCTATCCGAAGATCGGAAATAATGAGCTCTGAGCTCGTTCCGTAGGGTAACGTCTGGCTGTCTCGTCAGAGACTGCAGCAGATCAAACAGTGAAACACACACACACACAACTGCGTAGTGTAGTGGTTAGCACGCTTGGCTCACAACCAAGAAGGCACGGGTTCGAATCCCGCGAGCGGCGAGTAATATGGGCGAGCCTCTTAATGTGTAGCCCCTGTTCACCTAGCAGTAAATTGGTGTAACTCGAGGGGTTGTGGCCCCGCCGTCTCGGTGTGTGCTGAGATGTGTGTGGTGGTCTCAGTCCTAACCGAAGATCGGTCGCTATGAGCTCTGAGCTCGTTCCGTAATAGGGAAGACTGGCTGGATGACACACACACACACACACACACACACACACACACACTACCGGCCCGGTAGCTCAGTGGTTAGAGCGCTGGCTTCACAAGCCAGAGGACCGGGATTCGATTCCTCGGCCGGGTGGAGATATTTGGGTGTGTCTCCTTTCACGTGTAGCCCTGTTCACCTAGCAGTGAGTAGGTACGGGATGTAGATCGAGGAGTTGTGACCTTGTTGTTCCGGTGTGTGGTGTGTGCCTGGTCTCAGGCCTATCCGAAGATCGGAAATAATGAGCTCTGAGCTCGTTCCGTAGGGTAACGTCTGGCTGTCTCGTCAGAGACTGCAACAGATCAAACAAACAGTGAATTACACACACACACACACACACACACACACACACACACACACACACACACACACACACACACACACACAGGATCAGATCAAGAAGTCTGGGCAGCTTCTTTGCACTGTAGTCTGCACTGTAGTTGTGACCCGTTGCTAGGTAGGAGAAACAAACCCTGAATAGAAAAATACACACGGGATGGCCATCTGGCAGCCAAGGTGTCGAATGGTAAGACAGCTCCATGGAGTTAGGTGTATACTTAAGATGTATGTATGTTTTAAGCATTAAGTACGTTGTAACATGTGGATTTTAGCTATAAAGCTGCAATATGAATAAACCAAAATATCATTATTAAAACACACACACACACACACACACACACACACACACACACACACACACACACACACACACTACTCCCTCGTGAAATTATTACCGTACGTGCACACCATTCAGTTAATTCAGTTACTGTTCGACCTCTTCCTGCTTTCCTCCCATTCCGCCCAGCTTACGGTCAGCAGTAGAGAGGAAGCGATCAAGGTCAGGAAACAACTGAACATTATACACTGAAGGATGAAGGGGGGAAAAGAGAGGGAAAAAGAAATAAAATCAGTCATCCTTAAATTTCCGTTAGAGATATTAAAAAAAAATATCTATAAAAAATAAACGAAAAAATCTTGTATTTCTTTCGGCGTATATTTCTGGAGAGAGAGAGAGAGAGAGAGAGAGAGAGAGAGAGAGAGAGAGAGAGAGAGAGAGAGAGAGAGAGAGAGAGAGAGGACAAGAAGAGCCTCACCACGTCATCAGGTTGCAAGTGCCAAGTCAAGAGAAAACATTTAGAAGACCAGATAGATTTATAAATAAGAGTGAAAGAAATAAATAGAAAATCTTGATGAACTTAGGCTTTATAATACTAGGCCTGCCACGTATAGGCCTAATGGATTCTTGCAGCTTCCATTGTGTTCTTATGTTCCTACGAGACGGAGAGAAGAGGATTGAGAAAGAAGGGGAGTGAAGAAAGGAAGGGAGGGAGGTAAGGAGATGGAGAAAGGGAAGGAGGAAAGAATTAAGGAAGCAAGAAAAATGGAGGAGCGAGGATAGCAGAGTAAGATGAGAGAGGAAGAGAAAAGAGAGAGGTGAAGAGCCGAGAGATAAGAGAGAGGGAATGAGATATGTGAAGAAGCGCAGACACTCGTAAAAGAGAGAGAGAGAGAGAGAGAGAGAGAGAGAGAGAGAGAGAGAGAGAGAGAGAGAGAGAGAGAGAGAGAGAGAGAGAGAGAGAGAGAGAGAGAGAGAGAGAGAGAGAGAGAGAGAGGAACCATGGAAAGATAATAAAATGAACAAATAAAAACTCGTTCATGAAAGCTCTCTATGTATTTACTTCTCTGTCTGTCTATCTGTCTATTTACCTGTCCGTGTATTTGTGTCTGTCTATCAATTAATCAGTCAATCCATCCATCCATACATTTTGTCTGTTTGCCTTTATAAACCCCCGTACCTATATATTCATTTGTCTGTCTGTATCTGCCTGTCTCTGCCTGTGTATATATCTGCTTCTCTATGCCTCTCTATTCATGCAGGTGTCTTGTTTTATTTCTGCGCATCTTTCTCTGTCAGTCTCCCTGGTCCGTTTCTCCTTTCTTGTCTCATACTTATCTACTTTTCTTTTCTTTTCATCATACCTCTATCTATCTCTCTCCATATATCTCTATCTCTTACTACTTACCTACTTCCTTATTTTCATTATAATTCTGTGAATATCTCTCTCTCTCTCTCTCTCCATATATCTGTCTCTTTTACGATATTATTTTTTTTTATCACTTAGAATATCCGTTTTTCTGTTTCTTGTAATGTCTCTGTCTCCCCCACGTCATCATTTAGCCTTCCGATCCCTTTCATCCAGCCCCTGCCAGCCTGAGCCTCCAACACCACCACCTCCACATTGAAGGCTGAAACACGACGTTCTGTAAACAGTCAGCTTCGTGAACCAATAGTGAACAATGGGGGGAAACAAGGGAAGGCCGCATACTGGTGAGTGGAGAGACAAAGATGAGTATGAATGTAAGTAGTGTTGAAGGGGATGAAGTCATTAGACAGACACCAAAGAACACAAAGGAAGGCCAAATACCAGCAACATCACATGAGCTGGCCCTTGCTAAGACGCGAAGGTCACGGATATAAATACATGTACAAAGAATTAGTTGTAGATAACTAACTGAACAAATAAGCAATATGTATATCATGAGTCGCCGACACAAATCCACATCATCTTACCCTATATCATTCTTCTTTGTATTACTAGATCAAATTAGGTTAGGTTAGGTTAGGTTAGGTTTGGTTTGGTTTGATGAAATAAGGTAAGGTAAGATTAAGGTAAGTCAACGTAAGGTAAGGTAAGGTAAGGTAAGGTAAGGTAAGGTAAGGTTAGGAAAGGTTAGGTAAGATAAGGTAAGATAAGGTAAGGTTAAGTACGGTAAGGTAAGGTAAGGTAAGGTTAAAATAAGGTAAGGTTAAAATAAGGTAAGGTACGGTAAGGTATGGTGCGATAAGGTATGGTACGGTAAGGTATGGTAAGGTACGTACGGTATGGCAAGGTTCGGTAAGATATAGTAAAGTTCGGCAAAATAAAGTGAAATATGTTATGCAAGGAAAGATAAGGTATGATATGGAAGTGAGTGGAAAAGAGGCATGAGGGAATGACAGAAGAGAGCAGTGGAACGAAGATGATTGAATAAAATAAATATAATCCTGTCCTAACAAGTTTAATAACCTGCCTGCCTGCTTGTCTGTCTTAATATGTGCATAATTTCCCTTATTTCTTTCTCTATCTAAACATTTGCTTCCCTGTTTCTTTCTATTCATATATCTGTTTGCACATATGCACGGAAGAACCTAGTTTTTAAATAGAGTGCACATGTTGAATGAATGGAACAAACTCAGTAATCAGACTGTTTGTACTGACTCAACAGAAAAAAAAAATACTAAGCAAATGTATGAATGAAGATGATGTGTGGAAACAGCCAAACATGATTTATACAGGGACTTCCGCGTGTAGGCCCGATGGCTTCTTGCAGCTTCCCTTATTTTCTTATGTTCCTGTGTTTAATGTCTAATTATATAATATCTATGTGTTTATTCAACTATTTTTCGTTATCTACGCGTGTTTGTTCATTAGTCCGGCTCTGTCTGTGTCTGTCTCTTCCTATGCATACAAATGTTCCTAGTTTCTACCTATATCTATCTATACATTTATCTACCTGGCTGTTTCTTCTTATTAACATACCTTACATCTATCTCTTTTATCATGCACCTGCCAGCCTGAGCCTCCAGCAGCACAAGCTCTCCACCGAAGGCTGAAACACGACGTTCAGCAAACACTCAGCAACGTGAACACAAAGCGTGAACAATGGAGAAAACCCAAGGCAAGGCTGCGTATTGGTGAGTGAAGAGACAAGGGTGAGTATGACTGTAAGTAGTGTTGGAGGGAATTAAGTAGACACAACAAAACACAAAGGAATACTAAATAACAACAGCATCACACGAGCTGGGCCTTACTAAGAAGCGAAGGTGGTGGATATGAATCATTAATAGCTACGTAGATACACTGAACAGAATTCTTGAGTCGTTCTTGATAGTTTCTCCCACAACGTTTTCCTAAAGATTTTTCCTATTAAATGACTTCAGTTTAGTTTAAGTTTGGTCTAATTGTGTTGCGTTTGTTTCGGCTTGGTTTTGGAAGAGAAGGGAAGGGAAGGGAAGGGAAGATGATGTATGGCTAAGTAAGATGAGGTTACATGAGATTAATTCAGATAATCAGATAAGATAAAGTAAAGTAAAGTAAAGTAGGTAAGGTAAGGCATGGTAAAGTAAGGCAAGATAAAGCAATATAAGGTTAGATATTAGTAAGGTAAGGTAAGGTAAGGTAAGGTAAGGTAATGTATGTATGTTAGGTAGGGCAAAGCAAGATATGTTCGGTAAGACAAGGGTGTGGGAATAATTCATGACAGAAGATTAATTCCGAGTTAAACTTGCATGGATAAAAATCTTCGTCGCATGAACAGAACAAAACAAAAGCCAATATGAATAAAGTAAGCAACGCACAAAAACAAAAGATTAACAACATAACTTTGCCTAGAGTTAAGGATGCACGTGTCAAAGTAACCAACCAATCAGGGAACGTCCCCATACCAGCAACCCAACCTGTTCGTGTCCTGCTCGGCCGTCCCTCACTGCAACACGCGTCTCCGGGAAAAGTGCAACGCTTACAACACTATCTCTTTTCGTCTTGGACACGGCCTGACGCGGGAATAAAAAACACCGTCGAGGAAGTGTAAGAGGGGAAGGAAGCCTGACTGGCGGACACCGTGTGCTTCTTCTAGACCAGGTGTATTTGTATCATTGTTCTGTTGGTCACGCGTCGCCTCTAAGCTCCTAGGAAAAGACGTCTCCCCCCCCCTCTCTCTCTCTCTCTCTCTCTCTCTGTGTGTGTGTGTGTGTGTGTGTGTGTGTGTGTGTGTGTGTGTGTGTGTGTGTGTGTATTAAGTATGGCTAGATTCATAATTATACGAGTAGTGTAGTACGGTTGTTATATTAATATACGCGTATTTGTAAAAATACCACCCACTCTACACAAATACTTTCGTAACTTACTCTTAACAGTGACATTTTACGCTGTTGTAATTTGTAAGCCATACACGAAAAGATCAAATAGAAAAAAATAGATAAATAAATAAATAAATAAACAAGTAAAATAGCAAATGAATAACCAAATAAATAAACAAGTAAATGAATAAATGAACACGTAAATGAAACATCGCGTCACATCCTTATCAGACTTGAAATTTCCTACTTCTTTCCCAACACCTTATCATTTCTCCCAGACAGGCGAGTGAAAGAGGAAGTGTGCACCCGCCGCAGGTGGTTTCCCTGACATCCCACGAACAACGAACAGTCTTTATGTTGCGTCATGCCAAATAATGCTCCCCCCTGCTCCCCTGCCCCCACTGCAACCCTACCTCCTTTCCTCTCCCCATCCTCACCTCCATTCATCCACTTTCTCCTCAACCACAACCCACATTTATTACTTAAGACATAAACTCAAACAATAACACATAAATGGAAGGAGAATTACACAGCAGGCGAGTA
Organism: Portunus trituberculatus; assembly: GCF_017591435.1. Classification (NCBI taxonomy): domain Eukaryota; kingdom Metazoa; phylum Arthropoda; class Malacostraca; order Decapoda; family Portunidae; genus Portunus; species Portunus trituberculatus. The sequence continues at coordinate 25,462,978 of NC_059296.1, forward strand.
CCGATTAACACACTGTACGAGATCACACAGAGATACAAGTGTGCAGCGCGGTGAACCATTGAAAAGTATCAGTAATGGGAATGGTCTTATATCCTGGTGGTAATAAACAAACAGATAGCGACGAACTGTACACCTCAGAAGTTACGACATGACAAGAGGTACCGAAACGCAAATAAGATGAAGCACATAAATGACTATTACTGAAAAGGAAGACAGAAAGGAGTACTGAGAGAAATAAAGACAAAAAAAGAGAAAAGAAAATATGAAGATAACACAATATAAATTAAAAGCAACAGCAACAACTACAACAGCAACAACAACAACAACAACAACAACAACAACAACAACAACAACAACAACAACAACAGCACCAACAATAACAACAGCACCAACAATAACAAAAGCAGCAACAATAACAAAAGCACCAACAATAACAACAGCAACAACAACAAATTACAAACAAATATTAGATCGAATAAAGATGAGGAAATAGGAAAAAGATAATAATTCGAGAGAGAGAGAGAGAGAGAGAGAGAGAGAGAGAGAGAGAGAGAGAGAGAGAGAGAGAGAGAGAGAGAGAGAGAGAGAGAGAGAGAGAGAGAGAGAGAGAGAGAGACTGGAAACATAATAGCAACTCGAAATGGAGCGAGTAAAAGATATCAATGGAAAGAAAAAAAAAAAATTCATTCGAAACTGACCGACCGAGAAAAGAAAGAAAAAAAAACAGAAAAAAAGGAAAGAAAAATAACACCGCTCCCATTTTTTTTTTTTTTTTTTTGAGGAGGATACAAGGCATGGATGTGGAACGCACCTGCACACGCCACCACACCTGTGTACTAATGAAGCATGCACCAGGTGTCCCCGCCTCGGTCACTCCCACACCTGTGTTCCCGAATATCAAAACTGGGTCTGGATCCGTCACCAATAGCAACACACACACACACACACACACACACACACACACACACACACACACACACACACACACACACACACGGTGACAGACTGTTTTACCTATACAAGTGACTGCTCTCTCTCTCTCTCTCTCTCTCTCTCTCTCTCTCTCTCTCTCTCTCTCTCTCTCTCTCTCTCTCTCTCTCTGACTGACACGTGGAGACGCGCGCACAACACACACACACACACACACACACACACACACACACACACACACACACACACACACACACACACACACTGTGTACGTGAGAGCAATAGCTTGCACACGTTGGTCTCTACCAGTCCCCGTCAACCTGGCCTTGAGGTGACACCTCACGTCATGAAAACACGCTGCCGGAGAGAAACACTGCCACCTCTCTCTCTCTCTCTCTCTCTCTCTCTCTCTCTCTCTCTCTCTCTCTCTCTCTCTATCTATCTATCTATCTATCTATCTATCTATCTATCTATCTCTCTATCTATCTATCTATCTATCTATCTATCTATCCATCTATCTCTCTGGATGGTGTTCTCAGAAGAGCTAAGTTGAAAAGCTGTCCTTCCTTGTAAACTAAATCTATTAAGAAAGGTTAGTACGAAGAAGTTGCCTTGTGAAGGAAGACAAGTTTATGTAAACACACACGCGCGCACACGCACATACGCACACGCACACACACAAATATCTGACTCTCAACATGATTTTCTCTCAACATAATTTTTAGAGATGCTTTGTAAGGTTTTCATGTATTTTTTCTTTTCAATTAATAGTACAAAGTCCTTTCTTATGTCGTCATTAGAATCAAGAAACCTCCACAAAAAAAATCTCAAATAATCTCTAAAATAAATATAACCCCGTCACCACAATCATAAACGCCTTGAAAAACTAACACACGCAAAAAAAAAAAAAAAAAAAAAAACGTCCTTAAATGGATAATAACAAGAATCTAAGGACCAGTATCACAGTCTCCTATTTGTTCGGGAGCTTACCAACAAGGAAAGTGTTTTGGTTGAATAGCTCACAAAACACCGTGGAATTGGTAGTTTGGCCCTATCGTCTTGCCAGTTCTTTCCTTGGTACGCTCTATGAGGAAAGGCAGCACCAAAGTTGACTGTGGAACCTTATCACGTCTGAAATACTTTTGTTGGTTATCTCCTAAACGAAAAAGGCTGACTAAGGAACTGGTCCTACAACGCATAAAAAAAAAAAAAACAACATGCCAAACTTACAAAATGAAACAAAACTTAGTAACAAATAAAAATTAATAAGAAAATGACGTCCATTTAGAGGAAACTACCAAGAGAACTACGAAAATAAAATTTGAAAAAAAAAAACATTCCAAATTTACCACTTGTGCCGTGAATACCGTAAACTACTACCATCTCTCTCTCTCTCTCTCTCTCTCTCTCTCTCTCTCTCTCTCTCTCTCTCTCTCTCTCTCTCTCTCTCTCTCTCTCTCTCTCTCTTTACCTACTATGACGAGCTGTTTGAAGAGGAAAGCTTCAAGACATTTCTCATCAATTTGGATAATATTTTTGAATATTGAAACAGCAACATTTCCACTAACGACTCGTGGAAAGTCAAGATAAAGATGTTTCACGAAGGCAGTTTCAAGACGCTTCTCAAAATTGAAACCAACAAACACTTCCACTAGAGTCATTAACGAGTAGAGATAAGGCAACGAAACCTTTTATAAACGAGGCTCAATACCTTAACAAAACACAACACCTGTACAATGAAAACACAGCACATACCACACACAACAACACTGCACATAAAACAACACCCATGCAACGACAACAGCACACAACATACACAACACTATACACTGATAACACAACACACCACACAGAATAACTAACACCTATACACTGAGAACAGAGCAATGACAACAGCACACAGCATACACAACACTATACACTGACACTGAACAACACCTATACACTGAGAACACAGCAATGACAACAGCACACAGCACACACACTAACTAACACATCTATACACTGAGAACAGAGCAATGACAACAGCACACAGCATACACAACACTAAACACTGACAACACAACACACCACACAGAATAACACCTATACACTGATAACACAGCAATGACAACAGCACACAGCATACACAACACTAAACACTGACAACACAACACACCACACAGAACAACACCTATACACTGAGAACACAACAAGCAACAAACAGAACACGCATACAGAGACAACAGCACACAGAACAACATCCAAACAGTGATACAGCACAACACTCATACACTGACAACACAGCATGCATGACACAACACACACCCATAGAGCACGCAGGTCAAAGTAAACAGCAACACAGGATCTCAACACCCGCAGCATGAGCACCAATAAAACCACCACCACGTTCTGCTTAACACCATTCTTTAATCAACGCCCACCTCATAAACTACTACGTCGGTGCCAGAGAGAGAGAGAGAGAGAGAGAGAGAGAGAGAGAGAGAGAGAGAGAGAGAGAGAGAGAGAGAGAGAGAGAGAGAGAGAGAGAGAGAGAGAGACGACCACCTCAATATCAACATAATTACATTCGGAAGCCACAGAAATAAGGAAAGCTATAATCAAAATACACACATAAGAAAATTGCAGATTAGTCCAAGAATCACCCAAAAAGAAAATAACCAGAAGTGAAAATAGATAAATAATTACGTAGAAAGGGAACATAAAAAAGAAAATCAAATGGAAAGGTAACTTATGAGAGAGAGAGAGAGAGAGAGAGAGAGAGAGAGAGAGAGAGAGAGAGAGAGAGAGAGAGAGAGAGAGAGAGAGAGAGAGAGAGAGAGAGAGAGAGAGAGAGAGAGAGAGATGCATTAATGTACAGCGCAGACACATATCAACACAATAAACAAGACGAAATAGAGAGAGAGAGAGAGAGAGAGAGAGAGAGAGAGAGAGAGAGAGAGAGAGAGAGAGAGAGAGAGAGAGAGAGAGAGAGAGAGAGAGAGAGAGAGAGAGAGAGAGAGAGAGAGAGAGAGAGAGAGAGAGAGAGAGAGAGAGAGAGAGAGAGAGAGAGAGAGAGAGAGAGAGAGAGAGAGAGAGAGAGAGAGAGAGAGAGAGAGAGAGAGAGAGAGAGAGACCGCAGGGAGCAGAACATCCGACAAGAAGATAAGGGTGGTGTGTGCTGAAATAGGCTTTTCAGATAGAGAAATATTTATAGGCCAGCAGAATGAAGCGGTGAGAGGAGAGATTTTAAATTTAGATAGAGATTTGTTAACGTCATATTCAAATACAGGAACATTTTAAGAGCCTTAATCAATCCTGTTAAAAATAGATACAGGTAAACACAGATTCACAGTCAGACAGACAGACAGACAGACAGACACACACACACACACACACACACACACACACACACACACACACACACACACACACACACACACACACACACACACACACACTCGATTACAGAACTTAACAAACCTCCTTTTTCTTTCCTGCTTACCCTCTCCCCTCCACCCCCGCCCCTGTCCGTCGTGATGACGTGACGTGGTGCTTGCGTCACGCCCTAACCAGCGCCTATGACCTTGCGCCGTCTTTTCCCAACTCACGCCAGAACTATTGTGTGTGAATGGAACAATGATCTCTGGTTTGGGGCGCCGGGGAGTGGCTAGAGAGGCTGGCTGGCTGGTTGGCTGGACACGGCTGAGGAGGCAAGCTGAAGGAACCACAAGCAAGAACCACCAGATGAAAGACCAGTTGGGATGAAATACGAGGAAATTGAGAGAAAAAAACAAAAACAAAAGGTGAAACTAGATGGGAAAGGAAACACATGGAAAGGAATTAACTCGGAAAAGATAAAGTGGAAAAGGAAACACACCCAAGAACCAAATCGGGAAAAACAAGCTGGGGAGGAAAAAAACACGAGAAAGCTGATAAGGAAATTACAGACTAAGAAACAAAGGGAGAAGATAAGCTGGAGAAGGTATATATGAGAAGTTGAGGAAAGTACAGTAACAAAAGGAAGAAAAGACAATGTGGGTAAAAAAAAAAAATTAAAAAAACACCGAAGCTTGGAAGAAAAAAACTGAGAATGTAAAAGATAAATTAGAAAAGAAAGACAGAAGGAAAATATAAAAATCTGATAAAAGAAAAAAACAAGAGGAATACAAGTAAAAAAAAAAAAAAGAGGCAAATTAAGAAGGAAAACAAGGTGGAAACTATAGGAGAAAGAGACAAGTTTGGTAAAGGAAAACAAGCAGAAGAACTCAATAAAAGAGAAACTGTTGGCAAAACTTGAAAAATAAGTAGGAAACAGGAAAAAGAATTAACAAGATAGAGAAAGGCAATGGACAGGGAGGAAAGGATAAGCTGGAGAAGGAAAACTGGAGGGAAAAACATAAGGGAAGATAAGATAAAAGGGGGAAAAGATAACGCGAGGGGTGAAAAAAAAAAAAAAAGGGTGGGAGAACAAACCCAAGAGAGAAAACACGAATAAACAGGAAGAGAAATAGACAATACAAGAAGCAAGAAAAGTGAAGAGACCAAAAAAGAATAGAAAACAAAAAAAGACCAGAAAACAAGAAACCAATAAAAAAAAAGAAAACGAAATTAAAAAGAAAACAAGAGGAAAGCATAACGGAAAGAGACACGAAGGGTAAAGAAAATAGTGAATAAACAGAGAGAGAGAGAGAGAGAGAGAGAGAGAGAGAGAGAGAGAGAGAGAGAGAGAGAGAGAGAGAGAGAGAGAGAGAGAGAGAGAGAGAGAGAGAGAGAGAGAGAGAGAGAGAGAGAGAGAGAGAGAGAGAGAGAGAGAGAGAGAGAGAGAGAGAGAGAGAGAGAGAGAGAGAGAGAGAGAGAGAGAGAGAGAGAGAGAGAGAGAGAGAGAGTCAAACCGATGAAAGAAAACCGAGAAGGCAATATTGGAAAAAAAAATGAAAGGAGAAGGAGAAGAAGAGAGGCACGGGAGAAGAGAGAGGGAACAATGGGCGCCGGCGGGAAGAAGTGTTACTCAGGAGGAAGGAAAGGAAAACGGGAAAAGGGCAGGAAAGAGTGAAGGTCAAGAGGGGAAATTAAAGATGAATGCCTTGTATATTATATCGACTGGTCCCTCTCCCCTTTCCTTATTTCCTGAAGCTCTTAACTCCTTCAGCACCAGGACACGTTTTCATATTCATTCTGTTTACTATTTGGTGATTTTATACAGCTTCAGAATCGTATGTTGGGTATTTAAACAGTGAAGACTTCGGCCATTATTCTTGTGTCCTTCATAGACTCTTCCTAATGTGAGTAAATTCGTCTAATGACCCCAGAAAATTATGATAAAAATGCGTCCCAGTCGTGAAGGGATTAAAGGAGTTAGGGACCCATATTATCAAACAGCACACTTCCTGAATACCCTTGAAAACTGTAGCACTTGGACATCTTCACTGTGATACGCAGTTATACTCAACACAAATAGATAGTCACTATGTTTAGAAGACTGCGAATGTAGAGGATAAAATCTATTTGACAATTTAACCCAACGAATCACCCAAAACAGTGGCAGTGTTGAGGAGAGAAAGATACAAGTCAGGCAGGTTAAGTTAACAGTAGTCAGCCAGCATGCACATCTTCTCTGCTCCCGTCTTATTCCTGCTGGTCACTGTGCAAACCCCCACCACCTTCACGAGGGTGGCTGGCAGGTATCTGCGATCACCTCAACTGGAACAGACATGGTATAGGATATATTTGTGTGTGTGTGTGTGTGTGTGTGTGTGTGTGTGTGTGTGTGTGTGTGTGTGTGTGTGTGTGTGTGTGTGTGTGTGTGTGTGTAATTCACCTCGGCCGCCTGCTAGTCACCCAGCCAGTCTTCCCCATTACGGAGCAAGCTGAGCTCATAGACCGATCTTCGGGTAGGACTGAGACCACATCAACACACTCCACACACCGGGAAAGCGAGGCCACAACCCCTTGAGTTACATCCCGTACCTATTTACTACTAGGTGAACAGGGGCCACACATTAAGAGCCTTGCCCATTTGCCTCGCCGCTTTCCGGGACTCGAACCCGGCCCTCTCGATTGTGAGTCGAGCGTGCTAACCACAACACTACGCGGTGTGTGTGTGTGTGTGTGTGTGTGTGTGTGTGTGTGTGTGTGTGTGTGTGTGTGTGTGTGTGTGTGTGTGTGTGTAATTCACTGTTTGATCTGCTGCAGTCTCTGACGAGACAGCCAGACGTTACCCTACGGAACGAGCTCAGAGCTCATTGTTTCCGATCTTCGGATAGGCCTGAGACCAGGCACACACCACACACCGGGACAACAAGGTCACAACTCCTCGATTTACATCCCTTACCTACTCACTGCTAGGTGAACAGGGGCTACACGTGAAAGGAGACAGACCCAAATATCTCCACCCGGCCGGGGAATCGAACCCCGGTCATCTGGCTTGTGAAGCCAGCCCTCTAACCACTGAGCTACCGGGCCGTGTGTGTGTGTGTGTGTGTGTGTGTGTGTGTGTGTGTGTGTGTGTGTGTGTGTGTGTGTGTGTGTGTGTGTGTGTGTGTGTGTGTATTTACCTAGTTGTATTTACCTAGTTGTAGTTTTACAGGGCCTAGGCTTTATGCTCGTGTGGTCCCGTCTCCATATCTACACTTATCCAATTTTTCTTTAAAACTATGTACACTCTTTGCTGATACCACTTCCTCACTCAAACTGTTCCAAGTCTCAACACATCTTTGCGGAAACTAAATTTTTAACATCTCTCAGACATCGTCCCTTCCTTAGTTTCTTACTATGCGATCTTGTGCTTCTAAAGTCATATTCTTCTCTCAGGATCAGTTTCTCATTATCCACTTCATCCATTCCGTTAATCAATTTATAAACTTGTATCAGATCCCCTCTCTCTTCTCTGCTCCAAGGTTGGTAGATCCATTGCCTTTAGTCTCTCCTCATATGCCATCCCTTTAAATTCTGGAACCATTCTTGTAGCCATTTTTGTAGTCTCTCTAATTTTCTTATGTGTTTCTTTTATGGGAGTCCACACAACTCCTGCATATTCCAATCTAGGTCTTATTTTAGTACTTATCAATTTCTTCATCATTTCCTTGTCCATATAGTGAAATGCTACTCCAATATTCCTTAGCAAATTATACGTCTCTCTGAAAATTCTATCAATATGGCTAACCGGTTGATTATTTTCTTCCATTGTCACTCCCAAGTCCTTTTCCTTTTTACTTTTTCTAGTTCTACTCCATCTCCCATCTTATAGATTCCCACTGGTCGTCTTTCACTTTTTCCCATTTCCATGACATGGCTTTTGTCCACATTGAATTCCATCTCCCATTTTTGCTCCATTTCCAGATCTTGTTTAAGTCTTCCTGTAGTATTTCACAATCCTCTTTTGTTTAATGACTCTGCACAGTTTCGCATCGTCCGCAAACAGATTTATGTAGCTGTTCACTCCCTCTGGCATGTCATTTATATATACGAGAAAAGTATTGGTGCCAATACTGACCCCTGTGGCACTCCGCTGTCTACTGTTCTCCACTTGGACTTCATATCTTTAACTATCGTCCTTATTTCTCTCCCCTTAAGTAATTCTTCATCCATCTCAATGTGCTTCCTTTTAAGCCACCCTTCTCCTCTAACTTCCATAGTAATCTTTCATGTGGCACTTTATCAAAAGCCTTTTTAGATCTAAATAAATACAGTCAACCCATCCTCTCTCTCTTGTACTTTATCAACTATTCTAGAGTAGAAACTCAATAAATTTGTCACACATGACCGACCTTTTCTAAAACCAAATTGGCTATTTGATAATATTTTGTTGTCTTCAAGAAACTCAATCCATTGCTTCTTTATTACTTTTTCACACATCTTGCATATTACACTAGTTAGTGATACCGGTCTGTAATTTAAAGGTTCTTCCTTCCTTCCGCTCTTATATATGGGAACCACCTCAGCTCTTTTCCACTCCACTGGCACTGTTCCATTTTCTATTGAGCATTTTATGATGTTGTATATTGGACTTGCTAGTTCTTCCCTACATTCTTTCAGTATTCTGCCTGAGACTTCATCCGGTCCCATTGCCTTTTCCTCATCCAATTCCGTCATCAACTTTTTATTTCAAGCTTGGTTACTTTAATCTCTTTCATATAGACAGTCTCTATTACCCTGTGGTCTTTCAAATTTGGATTCCTTAGTAAAGACCTCATGAAATTTACTATTTAACAGTTCTGCCATACTTTTGGGTCTTCCACCATTCCGTTTTCTCCTTTTAACCTTTCTATTGTTTCTTTTTGTCTTATTTTTCCATTTATGAATCTGTAGAACAATTTTGGTTGTTCCTTACATTTTTCGACAATGTCCTTTTCATAGTTCTTTTCTTCTTCCTTTCTCACCTTAGCATATTCATTTCTTGCTGTTTTGAAGTTTTCCTTATTTTCTGGATTTCTGTTTCTTCTCCACCTTTTCCATGCTCCATCTCGTTTCTCCTTTGCCCTAGCACATCTTGCATTAAACCAATCTTTCTTTCCTTCTTCTTTAGGTCTATATTTCGGAACATATTCCCTGACCCCAGTTTTGTATATTTCCAAAAATAAGTTATATTTCTCTTGAACCGTTAATGAGTTTTCCATCTCCTCCCAGTTTGTTTTTAAAATAGTTCTTGAGATTCTCAATATCAGCCTTTCTGTAATTTAATCGGTCTCCTTTGTATGATTCATCTCTATCTTCCTTTCCTTCTTCTATATCCATCTCTAATATTACATGGTCACTCTTTCCCAATGGGCACTTGTATCTTATATCATCGTTAATTGGTATATCCCTTGTAAAAACTAGGTCTAATCTTGCCGGCTCATCGTTTCCTCTGAATCTTGTGTTTTCCTTTACTCTTTGGACCATCAAATTATCTATCATTAGGTTCAGGAATCTATCTCCCCAGGCATCTTCCCCCATACCACTTTCATAATTTTCCCAGTCTACCTCCTTACAGTTGAAATCTCCTATCAATATCACTTTTCTCCTTTCCTTAATGATTCTTGTAAGACTCCTTATTGTGTCATCTATCATGTCTCTATATTCTTGGTTAGTCCATGAGTTTGTTTTTGGTGGCACATATGTTCCAATGATTGTTAACTCCTTCTTTTTTTTTTTTTTTTTTTTTTTTTTTTTTTTTTTTTGTGTGTGTGTGTGTGTGTGTGTGTGTAATTCACCTCGGTCGCCTGCTGGTCACCCAGCCAGTCTTTCCCATTACGGAGCGAGCTCAGAGCTCATAGACCGATCTTCGGGTAGGACTGAGACCACATCAACACACAACACACACCGGGAAAGCGAGGCCACAACCCCTCGAGTTACATCCCGTACCTATTTACTGCTAGGTGAACAGAGGCCACACATTAAGAGGCTTGCCCATTTGCCTCGCCGCTTACCGGGACTCGAACCCGGGCCTCTCGGTTGTGAGTCGAGCGTGCTAACTACTACACTACGCGGTGTGTGTGTGTGTGTGTGTGTGTGTGTGTGTGTGTGTGTGTGTGTGTGTGTGTGTGTGTGTGTGTGTGTGTGTGTGTGTGTTTCGTATATTTTCCCAAGCTGGATGCAAAAAAAGAAAAAAATACTAGCGAGAAATGTGAAATGGTGAGAAAGCGTGAAGCGTTTGTGTAAGAGGACGCCGGGATGTGGAGGCGTGACAAGACAAGAGTAAGGCGGTACTTACAGCACACCTGGCGCGTATATGTACAAAGAGAAAAGAAACGTACAAAATTAAGCTTACTAATCCTCTTATGTCTTTCCTTTCCCCAGTAACATGAATATACTAAGAGATGTGGGACGTATATTATATGAAGCTTACTAACCTTCCTTTGTCCTTCCCTTCCCTAGCGTCCCAGTAACTTGAGTGTACTAAGAGATGAGAGACGTACTAAATTAAGCTTACTAATCCTCCTGTGTCTTTCCTTCCCTCCATCCCTCAGTAACATAAGCGTACTAAGAGGTGAGGGACACAAAATATGTATTAACCCTCCTGTGTCCTTGCTCTTCCCTCACTTCGCATATCAGTAACACAAAATGAGCCTGCTTCGTACACACACACTCTTCCCAAGACCTGGATTACAAGTCTACTGCAAGAGGAGAGCATGAAGAAATTGTGCAGCGTTTATCTATTTATTTATTTATTCTCTTACTCTACTGATCAACGGATTTTCTTTTCTTGTTTTTTTTTTTTTTCGATGGGGGGCAGGGGGAAGAAGAGAGGTAGGAGAAAGCGCCAAATGAAAGTTATGCCGTTTTTCTTTTTTATACCTGTTTTTTTACACGTTATAAGTATATTTATGTAAAATTATTAAGTATACAAAAATAGAAAATAAATAGACGGGTAGATAAATGGATAGATGGATGAAAGGATGGATACAGATGGAAGAAAATAAATAAAATCATACAAAATCAAGAACGGCAACAACACACAGCAGCAAATAAGCAAACATCATCTTTATTTCCATTTCACGACACACCTACTGTACGTCACTTCCTTCGTGCCCCGTTACACTGGATGACGTAACACGCGGCGGAAGCGCTCCTGCTATCATGCATCTGAGGTTCTCATACGAGTATATAACATTCTAACAAAATTTTCTTGATCAGTAATCATGAGAAGAAATAAAAAGAAATAAAAAGGAATTGGTTCTGAAATACTCTACAACACTCCACATACTTTCTCTAATTTTTGGCTCTAAGGCTTGTTACTACTTCCTATCTTGCTAGTAAAGATAATGAGATTCAAAGAGTGACTGACTCTTCCTGACAGACTTATGCGTACATTCCACTCACTTTCCCTAATCTTGAGGCTCAAAGTCTCAATGCTGCCTCCTCTCATGCTCGTAAGATAAGAAGCTTCCAAAGGTCACTGACTCCTACCAACTCGGTCATCCTGGTACAAAGTATTTAAGCATGAACGACAATGAAGTATTCCTCGATTCTGTAAACTTTCTATTGTCAATTAAATCTAAACATTTCAGCATACCACGAATCATTCCACTGTTGGTGTCTTTGGTACTGGTTTAGTTCAAGCTCCTTTACATGACCATATTCGGAAATGCTTCATCCTCTTACCATGACGTTAATTTGTCACCAGAATCTTGAAAATAAAAAATACCAGTAACTTCACGTAGAGTTGTTAGAATATAGTGGATGTGCGGAGCAGGACCGTTTCAGAATATGGCCCATATATACCCCAGAAATATTAGTATGGTAATCAATTAACATAAACTATAATATACATTTTTTTTTATAGATAAAGATTCTCAATAATCCTAGAGGGTGTGAAATATGACATGGACAGATAAAATTCAAGCCATTCTAAACATCCGTAATGTTTTGGACACAGTCTTAAGGATCATCTGAAGTGAGGCTTTGAATGAGGTGAACAATGAGCAACTTGAGACAGGACAAACAACGATTGTCATGGAAAGGGTCATATGAAAGTTATCGTGGGAATAGTGAAGGCAGAGAAAAGAAATGAAAACGTGAAAGACATGACAGATATGGAGATACAAAGAGGGAAATGACGCAGAAATTATCGAGAAAATCGTGAAGCAGAAATGAAAGGCGAAAATCTGAAAGACTAGAGAAGTATGGAGATACAAACAGAATATATATTAAGGTGTTGAGGCGAAAATCGTGAAGGCAAAGTTGGAAGAGAGAACGTGAAATACTTGAAAGACAGCTTGCCAGTGACACACAGCACTGGATGGGAGAAGGACATAAGGGTTACTGAGGAAGGCGTGAAGGCAAGTGAAGAAAAAAGCCGAAAGACTAGAAAAACGTGATCCAGAAAATAGGAAAGACGCACCACCGGATAGGTAAAAGACATGAGTTAAGAGAACATCAGAGAAAGGAACATTGAGACCATTAAATACTTAAAAGACGAGAAAAATATGACAACATCAGTAAAGAAAAAAAAAACGATACTTGAGTTATAGAGAACAGTTAAGGTAAAGTTAGGAGGAAAAAAAAAGCGAAACATTTGAAAGATATGACAGTGTAGATGGTAAAGACAACATTGAACAGAAAAAAAAAAAGTACACAAGTTGAAGAAAAGTTAAAAGAAAAGTCTGAGCTAAAAAAAAAAAAAAAAAGGAATCATGAAACTAAATATAAGAGAAAATAAGAACAAAAGAGTCTTCAAACAGGAATGACGAAAAATATTGAAGAAAATGTTGAATGACCACGGAAACTACGGTATGGAGGCCAGGGCGCGGGGGAAGCTCGTCAAGGTGTTGAAGGGAAACAGGAAGGCTGAGGCTTTGTGTGATAATCTGGCGGTCGGTCGGGCAAGAATTCCTTTACAATCAGTCCGCAGTGACGATAAGACATGATGCAGCAGAGTCAAGCTTCATTAGCAACAATGAACCAAGGAAGCAAGTCCCACAAGAATAATGAATACGGCTGCTTGCTTTGCTCTATAACTGGACCGGCTTGCATTGCGCCGGGGATCTGTGTAGAGTGTTTCCTCAACGGTACCAGAGTTGGGGGGAAGTGGATAGAAGTAGACAAATGGATAGGGAATGTATGGGAGGGTAAAATGCCTATCATCTGTGTGAAGGTGATAGACGATGTTCGTAGCTTTTACCAGAGAGAGAGAGAGAGAGAGAGAGAGAGAGAGAGAGAGAGAGAGAGAGAGAGAGAGAGAGAGAGAGAGAGAGAGAGAGAGAGAGAGAGAGAGAGAGAGAGAGAGAGAGAGAGAGAGAGAGAGAGAGAGATTAATTTAGTGTCATAACAGCACGGTCAAATGGCGCTGCATATTAATGAGGTCTAAACACAGAGTTAGATGTAATATCAATAACAACAGCCAGCAACAATAGTGACGGTGGTGGTAATAATAATAATAATAATAATAATAATAATAATAATAATAATAATAATAATAATAATAATAATAAAAATAAAAAGCAAGATTATTGAGAGAGAGAGAGAGAGAGAGAGAGAGAGAGAGAGAGAGAGAGAGAGAGAGAGAGAGAGAGACACTTATTGGATGTATCGGTTTGAAAGAAAAAAAAAGAATAATGATAATCCAATCAAATGGAGTATGTAGGTACAACACATTCTGTCATGCCTCCCTCACATAAAGACGTTTCCCCCACACAGCCTCCCATCACTGTCAATTCAGAGATACTTTTTGTTACTGTGGTATATATGCACCACAAAATTCGTGACACACTAATGGAGAGAAAAACTATCACACACACACACACACACACACACACACACACACACACACACACACACACACACACACACACACACACACACACACACACACACACACACACACACACACACACACACACACACACACCGCGTAGTGTAGCGGTTAGCATGCTTGACTCACAATCGAGAGGGCCGAGTTCGAGTCCCGGTAAGCGGCGAGGCAAATGGGCAAGCCTCTTAATGTGTGGTCCCTGTTCACCTAGCAGTAAATAGGTGCGGGATGTAACTCGAGGGGTTGTGGCCTCGCTTTCCCGGTGTGTGTTGTGTGTTGATGTGGTCTCAGTCCTATCCGAAAATCGGTCTATGACCTCTGAGCTCGCTCCGTAATGGGGAAGACTGGCTGGGTGACCAGCAGACGACCGAGGTGAATTACAAACACACACACACACACACACACACACACACACACACACACACACACACACACACACACACACACACACACCTTCCTGTATTACGAATTAATCAAATATATATTGTTAAGGATGCAAATATATGCAAAATTCAAAGCAACTCTCTCTCTCTCTCTCTCTCTCTCTCTCTCTCTCTCTCTCTCTGCACTCATGCACACACACACACACACACACACACACACACACACACACACACACACACACACACACACACACACACACACACACACACACACACACACAGAATTGAAGGTATGCTGTCAAGATACCGACCAGAGAGAGAGA
>NC_059296.1:25482826-25495326 GCF_017591435.1 Portunus trituberculatus
GTAATAATGAGCAGCTCTAAGTTCGCACTGAGACGGTAACGGCTGGTGATTGCGTGTCCTGTGGTGATCAGACCCTGAATACACAATAAAACGCTTACTAAGGAAAACAAGGAATCTGATTCAATCCGGTAAAGATACAATTATACAACGAATCTGCCTCTATCCAGTAAAGATACAATATGATACAAACGGTAAGAGTCATGGTCACACACACACACACACACACACACACACACACATGTCCTGCTGCATCATATGACCGCCTGGTGCTGGTATGCCGCGGCTAGTGCAGGAACGTACAGGACAAATCCTAACCTCCAAATTAGACACTTTGACCTTTCTTTTAGGACTGGGTCATTATTTCTTGAATTTTCTTCTATTTACTCTTTCCTTGTCCTTCGTCAAAGCCCCTACATAAATAGGTAGGTTAGTGAATGTCTGAGTTCGGAGCATCCTGTACTCACCTGGTGTAGACTCGGCAGGTGGCGTTGTTCACTCTGAGGTCTGACTTGTAGCGGCGGTAGTCCTCAAAGGCGTCTTTGATAGCGGTAATGCCCAGCACGAAGATGAGCGGCAGCATGGCCACCTCCTTGCCGAACGCGTTCACCGCAGGCACGAAATTCAACAGCACGATGAACAGGAAGTACAAGTTGGCGAACCTGAGAAGTGAAGGGACACCGAGCCACGTCAAACACTAGCCTGGGAGGTTGTCCGGGTGGTGGGTGAGTCAGTCTCGTTAGTGACTGTATTCTGAAACGCTGCTTGCAAGATGGTTCACATTTTTTTTTTTTTTTATTTAGAAGTATCTTATAACGGACTGACAATTCCCATTATTTTATCCTAGGTTTGTTGTCTTGGCCAGAATCTTTCCTACATTACAAAATAATGAATAATTATATGCATAAATGCTGCGTATCCTTATTTCTAGTTGTATTGCCTTAGGTCTCAACCACCGTAAATAAATAAAATATCACTACGGTAACAATTACACATAACTAAGTACACATAATTAAGCCCACAAGTCAATTATCAGAAAAATTATGGTCTCGTTTGGCAAAGCGAGGCAGACAAGTGTAATTCTGTAACACTGCCAAGGCCTCTGGGTGACACAACACCTCACTAACTCAACACAAGGCAAAACTTACCGCAACCTGTTCCTGCCTCACTCATCCACGCGAGGTACACTCACGCCCCGCAACACTAACATTAACACTAACACTTCTGCCACTTAACTCTTCCTAATGACCTCTGATAACCACTTCCTTGTTCCTGTTTTTTCTATCCTGTCTCACTCATCCACATGTAAACACCAAATACCAACATCACCACTCCTCTGTTCTCAATCATCTCTTATAACCTCCTCTTCATATTTTCCTTCAACTATTCAACGTGTTAAGAGAAACTTATCAATGGACGCTAACACAAATCCAATTGCCTTTAACTTGTTTCTCATCAATCTCCAATAACCCCTTTGCTGTTCCTGTTTTTCCAAAGTGTGATAGTATTGAATGCATTAGTTTCTTACTCTGTCTTACTTTATGCCCTCAATTGTTACTCTACTTAACACTTAGGGTAGTAGTAGTAGTAGTAGTAGTAGTAGTAGTAGTAGTAGTAGTAGTAGTAGTAGTAGTAGTAGTAGTAGTAGTAGTAGTAGTAGTAGTAGTAGTAGTAGTAGTAGTAGTAGTAGTAGTAGTAGTAGTAGTGGTGGTGGTGGTTGATTATTTGACTCATTTTCCTTCCCAAGCTTACATCTTCTCCCTTGACTCTTCCTCACCCACTTCCCTGTCACTCCGCCCTTTACTGTGCTTATATACCATACACAGTAAGGTGCTTGGATTAAAACAAATTACAAATATGATACAGACATACGATACATTAATCAACATCTCAAAAAACTGCCTTAAGTACTTTTCTTTTGAGATTTTTGGGCAGATTTCACGTCACAGCCCAATCTTCCTCCCCAGCAAGAAAGAACCTAAGAACCCTACCCACGCAAGTATCTCAGAACCCAATTAAGAACCCCAGAGCCTCAGCCTATCTTCCTCCCCAGTACGCAAGAACCCCAGAACCCCAGCCCATCTTCCTTCCCAGCACGTAAGAACCCCAGAATCTTAATTTATCTTCCTCCCCAGCAAGTATGAAACCAAGAACCCCAGCCTATCTTTCTCCCCAGCAAGTAAGAACCCCAAAACCCCAGCCTATCTTCCTCCCCAGCAAGTAAGAACCTCAGAACCCCAGCCTATCTTCCTCCCCAGGAAGTAAAAGCCTTAGAACCCCAGCCTATCTTCCTCCCCAGCAAGTAAGAACCTCAGAACCCCAGCCTATCTTCCTCCCCAGCAAGTAAGAACCTCAGAACCCCAGCCTATCTTCCTTCCTGCAAGAACCCCAGAACCCCAGCCTATCTTCCTCCCCAGCAAATAAGAATCCCAAACCCCAGCCTATCTTCCTCCCCAGCAAGTAAGAACCTCAGAAACCCAGCCTATCTTCCTCCCCAGCAAGTAAGAACCTCAGAACCCCAGCCTATCTTCCTCTCCAGCCCGCAAGAACCCCAGAACCCCAGCCTATCTTCCTCCCCAGCAAATAAGAATCCCAAACCCCAGCCTATCTTCCTCCCCAGCAAGTAAGAACCTCAGAAACCCAGCCAATCTTCCTCCCCAGCAAGTAAGAACCCCAGAACCCCAGCCTATCTTCCTCCCCAGTACGCAAGAACCCCAGAACCCCAGCCTATCTTCCTCCCCAGCAAATAAGAATCCCAAACCACAGCCTATCTTCCTCCCCAGCAAGTAAGAACCTCAAAACCCCAGCCTATCTTCCTCCCCAGCAAATAAGAACCCCAAACCCCAGCCTATCTTCCTCCCCAGCACGCAAGAACCTCAAAACCCCAGCCTATCTTCCTCCCCAGCAAATAAGAACCCCAAACCCCAGCCTATCTTCCTCCCCAGCACGCAAGAACCTCAGAACCCCAGCCTATCTTCCTCCCCAGTACGCAAGAACCTCAAAACCCCAGCCTATCTTCCTCCCCAGCATGCAAGAACCTCAGAACCCCAGCCTATCTTCCTCCCAGCACTCACTCACCTGTGGAACTGTTCAAACAGGTTCTTGGGCAGGAAGGAGAGCACCGTGTACTTGGTGGTGCAGATGGAGTTGTCGGGGAAGATTTCGTTGGGGTTGATGTCCCCGGCCGAGATCTCGTGGTTAGGGCGCACCAGCCGCGTCCGTCCTTCCTCCGAGCCCTGAGGTAGACACAAGTATAGCGTTAGGAGGGTTTTTGTTGGTTTATTTGTTACGTGTTTGCCTCGGGTTGGTAAAGTAAGCCACCAGAAGATCTACATCACTTCACTCCCACCATGCTGCCTTGGGTCAGTAAAGCGTTAGAGGCTTTACATCAATTCACTCACTCCTAGCCTGTTTATCTCGTATCAGCAAAGCAGTAGAGGATTTGTGTCAGGTATTCTTCAATGCTTTTTGCTTTTGTCTCGGGTTAGTGACGTAAATACTTGCATTGGTAGTGTCATATACGAGGGATTTTAAAAATAGCGTTTACTTGCAAAGCTGTACAGCCAGAACAAAGTGGTGACGGCAGTGGCTGCATGGGAAGAGATTCAAATACACGATATGGGTCTGAACCTTTAAAAGCAACGAAAATAGGTAAGTTTCGATATATCATAAGTAAACAACAGTGACTACAGTCTCGAGCTATTAATATAATTAAGTCTTGTGAGTGGTTAACTACCACAAGAATCAGTTTATTTCTAATGTGTTTGTCTCACGTCAGCAAAGTACTAGATGATTTGCATCACCTCATTTAGAGTTTTTTGCCTTGGATTAAAAAGCATTGGACGATCTACATCACTCTTTTCTAACAGTCTTCCCTTCCACCAAGTAAACGCTTACACGGGCACACGCGCCCGCGCGGCGCGCACATACAAACAAACGTATACACACACACACACACACACACACACACACACACACACACACACACACACACACACACACACACACACACATATAAGGACTACAAGGGGACATGGGAAGAAATTGAAGAAGGTGCAGTGTATAAGAGACATTAAGAAGTACAGTTTCCCTCATAGAGCTCTGGAATGGATTAGATATAGACATCGTAAATGCAGTCAGTGTTCACAGTTTCAAAGATAAGCTGGACGAAACAAGGTATAAAGACGGGTCACACACACACACCCACACACACACACACACACACACACACACACACACACACACACACACACACACACACACACACACACACACACACACACACACACACACACACACACACACACACACACACACACACACACACACACACACATAATGAACTTGCCTTGTGGATGGAGGAGTAATGTATTTCCAAGCATGCATCAGACATCTGATATCAATTTGACTTCAGTTTATTTACTTTTTATTAATCTTTACATGACAGAAAGAAACAAGTGTTACCAAAATTCATACTGTAATTGTGACATTTCCCTTATGTGTGTATGTTTACATTTACGAAATTTGTATCCTTTATTAGACAACAGTGTCTTTCCTCAGTGCACGCCTGGTGATAGACAGCAATCAGTCACTGAGGGAGGAACATAGACAACTTAAACCCACCACTGTACCAAACGGGTAAACACATTGGCTGGCTCATCACTAGGCAGGCACGCCACTCATATCAATCATTGGTGCCCCGTCCATCATAATGTGTCCCCACACACCCGCCCTCCCCTGTGTGTGTGTGTGTGTGTGTGTGTGTGTGTGTGTGTGTGTGTGTGTGTGTGTGTGTGTGTGTGTGTGTGTGTGTGTGTGTGTGTCCATCTATTTCCCCGCTGGGATTCCGACTGACAACCCGGAAAAAAAATACCTACTATTATCAAGCGACAGCGAGAGAGAGAGAGAGAGAGAGAGAGAGAGAGAGAGAGAGAGAGAGAGAGAGAGAGAGAGAGAGAGAGAGAGAGAGAGAGAGAGAGAGAGAGAGATGGGGAGGGGGGGTATGGCACCACCACGGTCCGTGCCTGACTCACCTTCTTCCAGAACATGAGTCTCCTGAGCAGCGAGGGCTTGTTCTGTCTGATGGTGTACACGCTGTCGGTATGGGATGCTTGGCGGGTGTGGCCCTTCTTCAGGCCTGACCCCGTCCCGGACTCTGCTCGCTCACGCTCTCGTTCCCGCTCCCGCTGTTCGTATCCCGCCGGCAGGATGAACTCAGTCTTGGAGGCCATCCGTCGGTGGCCGCGCCCTCCCTCCACCAGGTAACCATGGGAGAATGTGCGCTGGTGTCCCCGCCCTGGTCCTCCACTGCCGTCCGCTGTCGCTGCCATTGCCGGCCCTGTCGCGGCCGCCGGCATCGCCCCCCCATGCCCGCCACCTGCAGCACAACCAGCACACAACAATCAGGGCACTGTTGGGGTGGTGCGGGGAGGCAGCACCAACAGTAGGAAGGTAACCAATACTGAACTCATAACTCCTTCACACCAGCGTGAATTGGGGGGTCGTGCTGGGTGGGTGGATGAGGACGTGTTGGGTGGATGAGTGAGGGCATGCTCGATGGGTGGATGAGGGCGTGGTTGGTGGGTGAGTGGGTGGGTAAGAACGTGGTAGATGATTGGTGGGTGGGTGAGGGCATGATCAGTGGGTTGGTGAGTGAGTGCGTGATGGCGAGGTGCGTGGGTGAATGAGGGCGTGGTGCGGAGGTGGGTAAGGGCATGGTAAGTGGGTGCGTGAGCGAGTAAACAAGGACGTGGTGGGTGGGTGGGTGAATGGATGAGTGAGAGAGGACGTGGTTGATCGGTTGATTGGTTGGTGGGCAGGTGGATGAGTGAGTGGATGTCTGCCTTACCTGCATCGCGGGTGAGCATAATCCCGCCATGCGAGGCGCTGCGGGCGTGGGATCGCGTCCCGACCCCGCCATGCGCCTCGCTCATCTCCACACGATCCGGCTCCGCCTCGGCCTGCAAGAACAAAGCAATACGTGAATGACGGCACACGCTACGACCACTATGCCAACACCATAATTAAGTATTCCAAAGCATCAACACATCAGACACCACACGCAAATAATACCAACAATAATACCACCAACAACAATAAGAGAAACAGCAAAAATCAGCCAACAATAGCGATAAAAACAAGAGCAACATTAATACCACCACCACCACCACCACCGACAACAGCAACGACAACCCAAACAGCAGCAGCATCAAGAAGCAAGATCTGTTCTGAGTATCCTCCAACTTTATACAAATACGAACCACTCATGTATTTTCATTTGGCCAATATTGTGCTTGGCATATGAGAGAGAGAGAGAGAGAGAGAGAGAGAGAGAGAGAGAGAGAGAGAGAGAGAGAGAGAGAGAGAGAGAGAGAGAAATATTCACTGTTTATCTGGTGCAGTCTCTGACGAGACAGCCAGACGTTACCCTACGGAACGAGCTCAGAGCTCATTATTTCCGATCTTCGGATAGGCCTGAGACCAGCACACAGCACACACCGGGACAACAAGGTCACAACTCCTCGATTTACATCCCGTACCTACTCACTGCTAGGTGAACAGGGGCTACACGTCAAAGGAGACACACCCAAATATCTCCACCCGGCCGGGGAATCGAACCCCGGACCTCTGGCTTGTGAAGCCAGCGCTCTAACCACTGAGCTACCGTGTGTGTGTGTGTGTGTGTGTGTGTGTGTGTGTGTGTGTGTGTGTGTGTGTGTGTGTGTGTGTGTGTGTGTGTGTGCGTGCGTGCGTGCGTGCGTGCGTGCGTGTGTGTGTGTGTGTGTGTGTGTGTGTGTGTGTAATTCACCTCGGTCACCTACTGGTCATCCAGCCAGTCTTCCCCATTACGGAGCGAGCTCAGAGCTCATAGACCGTGAGTATGTGTGTGTGTTTTCTCATGGTGGCCTGCGCAGTGTTGAGCCGAGCACCGTGGGAGGGCACTGGCTAATTAATTACGGCAGGTAGTTTGTGGGCTGGTTAGTTAGTTAGCTTGTTGAGGTAACAAGTCCAAGAATTAATTATGGGCAGCAGCAGCGTTCACTCTAGGACTGAAGAGGCAAGAGTTATGACAAGGTAGAACGATCGTCAGCATCCGAGACCTCACATGCACCTCGTAAGGCCTGCACGGCTTTGTTCTTCCATCAGTCCCTCTGTCTCCTCGTGATCGCCCGTACCAGACACAAAGCATCCTTACGGCAAGCCTCCAGACATGCACGCACGACAGGAGACACTGAATAATGTCAATTTTCCTGCACTGCACCCTAAGATCGTATTCTCAAAATATCCTTAAGGTAAGTCTCTTAACATGCACGCAGCACGGTATCAGATAAAGAGATTGTCATACTCAGTGAATAAAGCTCATTTTTCTGCGCCATACCTTACGATCACAATTCCAAACTATGCTTACTGTAGGTATTCAAACATGTACGCAGCAGATAACACAAAAGCGAGACACGATATCAGGATTGTCATCTACCTCATGCTTACTGAATATTGCCAATTTTCCTGCACCATATTATCGGATCGCATTATCAGAGCATCCTTCCAGCTCGTGTTCAGACATGCACGCGGCAGACAGCACGGAGAAGAGAGAGAATACGAGATAAATTAATCGTCTTGCTCGCTGAATAATGCAGGTATTACTTAGCCAGATCGTTAACCTCCTTTCTCACAAGGCAGTATTCAGTACAAGAAAAGACAAAATGGGTTCAAGTTTTAAAAGTCTGATTCAAAAGAGTTAAAGGAATTAGTTCTCATGGGCAGAAAAACACATAATGGGTTCAAGCTTTGTCACATTCAAAAGAGATAGAAAGGAATTAGTTTTTCATCAGGACAGGAAAAGACATAATGGATTCAAGCTTTAAAAGTCAAATTAAAAAGAGATAGAGAATTATTCGTTTTCAAATCTAGAGAAAGATGAGTGGAACAGTCTCACTAATGACTCAGTAATCAGGTTGCAGTGTTGAGTCATTACGGAACTTTGAAGGAACATTAGACAAACTCCTCCTGTATCTCCCTCCCACTACTTTACTATATCCAGCGTCTCTCAGTTTAGATTAGGTAGTGTAGTGTTTATCAATCTTTTATATTCATGGAAGAGGATTGTATGTGGAAACAGAGACCACCACATGTCAGTGATTGTTCATGGTTCACAGCAGCTTCCCTTTTTTTTTTTTTTATACCATGTGGGCTTTTCACGGCAATTTCTGGGCTAAAGGGGATACTTTTTTGGGTACCTCCTATCTCAAAGCCCACCCGCTAGGAAACCGTTGCCCCGAGTGAGGAAGCCCAACCTACACTCGGACCTTGTATTCATAATTAGTCTATTTCTTACCATGCTTTATGTCGTCAAAAAGGAAGTTGTTAAGGTTTTCAAGGCGTTTCCGTGATTCTAATAATCTCAACAAAGATTCTGCATCAATAAAGAACACGAGAAGCAACCACGAGAAGTTCACTAATGGTTTTAACTTTCAAAACACTTGTAATGAAGCCGAGGAGTCTTTCAAAATTTTCTCTCTCTCTCTCTCTCTCTCTCTCTCTCTCTCTCTCTCTCTCATGTATCCATTTTTTTATTTAATTTTCGCTCTAATCAAAAACATTACAGCCCATACACCGTGTCTCTCTCTCTCTCTCTCTCTCTCTCTCTCTCTCTCTCTCTCTCTCTCTCTCTCTCTCTCTCTCTCTCTCTGTCTTTGTCCCTTTCCCTTTCCCTCTCCTTCTCCCTCTCCCTCTCCCTCTTTGTTTCCCTCTCCCTCTCCACAAAAGATGGCTTCCCTTTGACGAGCAGCATTACGACCGCCAGACGACCTTCCCGCCGCCCCTCGCTGACGAATTCACCTGGCGCCGTACGACCTCGCTGCTCCGGCGCCACCAAATTGATTGAACGCCCCGTGGTCGCCAAAACAGCGGTGGTGGGAAGTGGAGCAGGACGAGGCGGCGAGGTTGTGAAGGATATACATGAGGGTTACCGTGGTGCGGGGGAGAGAGAGAGAGAGAGAGAGAGAGAGAGAGAGAGAGAGAGAGAGAGAGAGAGAGAGAGAGAGAGAGAGAGAGAGAGAGAGAGAGAGAGAGAGAGGGGGACAGAGACAGACAGATTGATTGATTGATAACTTTATTGTTGCAACAATGTATACAACAAGGGAGGAGGTCGGGTCATGAGAGAGAGAGAGAGAGAGAGAGAGAGAGAGAGAGAGAGAGAGAGAGAGAGAGAGAGAGAGAGAGAGAGAGAGAGAGAGAGAGAGAGAGAGAGAGAGAGAGAGAGAGAGAGAGAGAGAAAGCGGGGGGTGACAATAAAAAAAAAAAAATTTAGAAACACTATATAAATATCCACAAAACACCAGAACGGACTGATATAAATGTCCTACACCAAGCAGATGTTCCTTCGTCAACACCGGCGCCATATGACGACGTTATTGCGGCGCCAAAAAGATGCCGTATTAGTGCCATTCATCTCCTTCACCATAAAGATTCTCGAGGCTCACAAGAAAAGGTAAGTATTCTTTCTCTCTTTCTCTCTCTCTCTCTCTCTCTCTCTCTCTCTCTCTCTCTCTCTCTCTCTCTCTCTCTCTCTCCCACGAATATTTACAAGGCAATACAGGGTTTTCAAGAGTGTTTCTCCTGCTAATAATGTGGAAAATCTTGTTAATCATTCACTAGAACCATAAAAGCATCCATAATAACCCGTGTCTCTTGAACTGGGCCCTTCTGCATGTAGTGGAGATGCGGCGTAGAAGTGTTTCAGAATACAGGGCAACGTATGCCGCTGTATTGGCTGTGGTGGTGGTTATTCTTGGCAGCAGAGAAGGAGAGCAGTGTTGTAAGATGGAGGAGGAGCCTGTGAACTGGACAAAGGCTTGCCAGACAGGAATATGTCAACCGGTGTTACACTCCTCGTCCTGCTGTGGCCGCCTTTGCTGCGTCATGGAAACACTGAAGGTGGGTAAATTCAAGAGAGAGGTTTTAATACATTTATCCACTTCTGCATGATTTTTTTCGACTTTTCTTTAGGGAATGGAGCCAGAATGGAGGTTTTCCTTTTCGTTCGTTTGGTTGCTCCAGGCCAGTGTCCGTCTTGCATAGTAAAAAGAAAAAAACGCCTAGAGCAGCGGGTTTACAAGGGATTCAACGAGATGCAGAGGTATAAAGCAAGGCGCCTTATACCTCAGGACCATAACTATTGGCAGGTGATATGGTAATCTTTGGGTCTTTGTGCCTCGGTTCACTCCACCACTAGGTAACTCCCGGGGGCCAAGAGGCCGCACGGTGAGCACGGTGATATATTAGTTGAATTCTTTAGGATTTTTCCAATGAAAATTATAAAAATCTCATTTGAACTCAGACAATATTTTGACAATAAACTTTACTATCAGGATATAAACAATACAAAATCTGAATGTGCACACAAGAATACTCTCATCATTTTTATTTTCACCAACAATCAACACCAATAGGATTGTATACGGACATAAATTTTGATGAACAGCGCGTTGCAGAAACATTGCCTCTGTATACAGGGTGTGTGCACAGAGAGTGTTGGTTTTCTCGAGCGAGCAACCAGAGCCGATCGGCGCCAAGAATTACTCCAAGTATAACAAATACTATCATAAGTAGGACGCGGGCAGCCCTACTGAGGTTTTTTTTTTTTTTTTTTTTGTTGGCCAAGGCCAACAAAAAAAAAAAAAAAAAAAAGGGTCCACTGGATTGCCAGTTCCCTTAGAATTATTAAGAGTTAACCAAAAGTCAGGGACAAATGTCCGGATACCTCACTCTTAAAAGAAGTCAAGTCATCGCAAGATGATGGAAATACAGAAGCAGGCAGGGAGTTCTAGTTTACCAGAGAAAGCTATGAATGATGAAAGTACTGGTTAACTCTTGTATTACAGGGTTGGAAAGAATAGCGGTGAGAAGAAGAAAGACTTGTGCAGCGAGGCCGCAGGAGGAGGGGAGGCATGCAGTTAGGAAAATCAGTAGAGCAGTTAGCATGAAAATAGCGATAAAACATAGCAAGAGATGCAACATTCCGGCGGTAAGAAAGAACCTGAAGACAGTCAATCAGAGGAAGGGAGTTGATGAGACGAAAAGCTTTTGATTCCATCCTATCTAATTACATTAAATATTTTGGAATTGGATATTAGCTCAAATGAGAGATGATTAATCTTGTCTTTTTCTTTTTGGTAGAATGTCAACATCAGTTACATCATTTCTTTTGGGTGTAGCCAAAAACTCTTCTCAAGTCTCCTTTTTTCAGGCCACTAAATTTTATATATTTTATATATTTTTTTTTCTTTTTTGCCATTTATATTTCCCTCCTTCTTTTAAGTTGTGCAGGAGTACTCTGGAGCAAAATTATCTCATCACTAGATTATCTTGACATTTGTACTACACAGCAGGTAAACCAGCAGCTACCGCGCTGGTCATAGCAGATCACCCCTTGTGATCACCTATACCAGCGCTGGTCGGCACCGCTCAGCACTGGTCGGCGCCGGTTACTGGAGCGAGAAAACCAGCGTTCTCTGAGCACGTACTCTAACTTGTTATGCCCTGTAATTCCAAGAGAGATCATTGTATGACTTGATCAAACACCGTAAGGGCGATTCTTCCTTGCACATGGTAAATCACCCCACGGCCTGAATCTGTAAAAATGCCTCGGTCTCTCATCACAAATGTTCACGTGTCAGTTACACAGACCACAGAGGTGAATAGTGTGGCTGCACTGGTATTTCTCCCCTGTTATTATACAACACCTGCAACACTATCACTTATCATAATCATTTAAGTACACAGGTAAGTGTGTTGATTAGCGCGGTTTCATTGGTATTTCCTCCACCGATATCGCAGAACCCTTGTAGAAGTATCACTAGAAACACGAAAACCATTGTAGACTGATAGCATCCACTACAGCCTGTTGGAAGTGGCCGAGATAAGGCCACGACACATTTATGTTATGAATAAGGTTATAAGACAGGTCCGTATTCTGAAACGCTTTGCACTCTCACCGTGATTATGTTCGAAGGCCACAGAGATGATTAGCCAGGTTTTCAAGAGTGTTCCTCCTGTTATTAATGTAGAAACTTTTTTAACAAGTCACTAGAACCATAAAAATTCTCTTAAAAATCAGCGTCACTTCAACTACTGTAGTTTTATTTATTTATTTATTATTATTTTTTTTTTTTTATGAAGTGTCGATGCGGCGCAGAAGTGCTTCAGAATACGGTTCATCCTCGTAACTCAAGGGGCACAGGAGGTTGAGGTGACGATGAAACCAGAACGCACTGAGGTAGGCCTATATCTGGCCTGGCCCTCAGAGGAGACATGTCACGGTGCCCTTGCGACTGCTTACGATTGCTGGGAAATTACACTGCTTAAACCAATCTGATATTACCGACTAGAGAATACAACAGCTAATGGTTCTGATTTCATTTAACTATAAGTATTACTCTTCTTACATGTAGCCATATTTTCAACTTCCATATCCTTATTCGGCGTCTGAACTCAGCTACTTT
>NC_059296.1:25500326-25507826 GCF_017591435.1 Portunus trituberculatus
ATTTTATTTACATTAGGAAGAGGCTATTGAGGTCAGATTAATAGTTAGAGTCTTCACTATAGCAATCCCCACATATGTTACACAAGTTTTTGAAGGTGTATTAAATAACTAAACAATTACGAGAATGAATATGAAAACGCGCCATGATACTGAACGAGTTAAGTGAAGAGATTAATAGAGATTGTGGCGTAGCTTTTTTATATTAATGTAAGCGAAATACCCACCTAGAAAAACAAAACGACGAAAAAATACCAATAAAGATGCCGGTCCTTAGAGAGGGATCGAAAAAAAAAAAAAAGGTGTGCGTGACGAGAAGAGGAAAGGAGGTAATGAATGAGTGACGTCAGTACAGCGTGTGTGAATGAAAAGAAGGATTGAAAAGGCCTTAGTGGTGTGACTGGCAAGGGTGGGCAGGTGTCTCCTCCACAGGTGTGAAGGCGACACCTGCCCAGCGAGTGAAGTGTCTACCTTGTGAATTGTGATGAACTGACTGGCTGACGGACGGACTGACTGACCTACTGACCTGCCCAGATGATGAGCCGAACAGCATGACGGCGATGATGATGATGATGATGATGATGATGATGATGATAATAATAGTAGTAGTAGTAGTAGGAGTAGTAATAGTAGTAGTATCATCATCATCATAAACAACAACAACAACATGAAGAAAAATAAGAGGAGGAGGAGGAGGAGGAGGAGGAGGAGGAGGAGGAGGAGGAGGAGGAGGAGGAGGAGGAGGAGGAGGAGGAGGAGGAGGAGGAGGAGGAGAAAAGAAAAGAAAAGAAAAGAAAAGAAAAGAAGAAGAAGAAGAAGAAGAAGAAGACGAAGAAGAAGAAGAAGAAGAAAAAAAGAGAAGATGAAGGAGAAGGAGAAGAAGAAGGAGAAGGAGAAGAAGAAGAAGAAGAGAAGAAGAAGAAGAAGAAGAAGAAGAAGAAGAAGAAAAAAAGAAAAAGAAAAAGAAAAGAAAAGAAGAAGAAGAAGAAGAACGTAAGCTATTCCATTAACTGCAGAAATAAATGGAGAGAGAGAGAGAGAGAGAGAGAGAGAGAGAGAGAGAGAGAGAGAGAGAGAGAGAGAGAGAGAGAGAGAGAGAGAGAGAGAGAGAGAGAGAGAGAGAGAGAGAGAGAGAGAGAGAGAGAGAGACCCCAAATCAACAAGTAGGACAGGTTGGGCTGGTCGGGTTAGATCATCGACTGGTGGTGGTGGTGGTGGTGGTGGTGGAGGCCGTCAGTGAATCACCCACGCGTCCCTCATCCCAGCAGTGCCTCATGAGTGCTGTGTGTGGGTACATGGAAACACAAGACGCATCACTAACTTAACCCCAAATTCTGAAGCGCTTTGCTCTCTCACCGCGACTACTTCCACAGGCCACATAGATGATAAGCGGGGTTCCCAAGAGTGTTTCCCTAGCTGTTTAATACGTAGAAATCTTAATCTGTCACTAGAACCATAAGAAATAATAAATACGTGCATATAGTCAGCTAAATTACTAAATTATAGATGCTTTGCTCTTTCACCATGACTATTTTCACAGGCCACATAGATGATAAGCGGGGTTCCCAAGAGTGTTTCCCTAGCTGTTAATTACGTAGAATATTGTTAATCTGTCACCTTAGCCATAAAAACAAAAACGCGTGTAAATTTGACTAAATAGTAAATGTTTTGCTCTCACCACAATCAATTTCAAAGACCACAGAAATGATTAGCCGGTTTCCTAAGACTGTTTCTGCTATCAATAATGTAGAAATCTTGTTAATCTATTACTAAAACAACAAAAGCATCCTTAAATTCAACTGGCTTTTAAATATAGTGGAGTCTCGTGCGGCGCCTGTGGGAGAGTTTCAGAATATGGCACTAATACTAAGGAAGAGTGATAAGTGAGGCGCAGATAAGTAAATTTTCCTTGGTATTTGAGTATTTTCACCTTTACAAACCTACCCATTCAGTATATATCACTGTAACACACTTTATTTCCTACATTAATCTTTTTCACATTTTTCTTCTCTCGATATTTCTACTGTGGATATGTTTCCTTGTATATCTATTCCTTCCACATGTTTACTCTTAGGGCATTTACATTTTGCCATAAAACCAATGTATGAAGGAAATGATGAATGTTCTGCTGTCACTGTTATGATTTTGGTTTCGTTATGTTAGGTACAAACTAATGGTAGATGTGACGGGGAAAAATATCTGAAAAAGGGGAGTTTTGGGAAACATGAGTTGGGGTTTGAAGTGATAAAGCTGGATAAAAATTAATTAAGCTTTAGAGGGAAGATATGTATATGGGAAATTTTCAATGCTGTGGTTTTAGTAAGGTTAAGTACGTTTACTTAAGCTAACAGTAAGACAAGTCGAGGAAGAACTGTATGAAAGGGAGTGCTGTAGAAACTGATTATGCTTAAGAGGAAAGAAATGTATAGCAGAAACGTTCAGTGCTCCAGTTTGGGTTATGTCACATTTCCTTCAGCTAACAGTAGGAAAAGTTAAAAAAGAAATGTATGAAAAGGAGTGCTGGAGAAAGCCGATTAACTGAGAAGAAAAACGTTCAGAGAAATCGCTCAACACTCATCACAAACCACTGACGCCATTACCACTGCCTCTGTCACTGTCACTGTCACACGAGCTGCAGTTATCGGCCAGCCTTGAACACTGACGACGACCACCACCACCACCACCACCACCACCATCACACCGGCACAGTGACGTCCTATAACACGGACAGCTGCACCAAATACTTGTACATTGTAAACCTTGACAGCACTCTTCATGCACATGTTTTTTCCTCATGTTCTGTATCACACAAAAGAGGAGGAGGAGGAGGAGGAGGAGGAGGAGGAGGAGGAGGAGGAGAAGGAGAAGGAGAAGGAGAAGGAGAAGGAGAAGGAGAAGGAGAAGGAGAAGGAGAAGGAGAAGAGAAGGAGAAGAAGGAGAAGGAGAAGGAGAAGGAGAAGAAGGAGAAGGAAAAGGAGGAGAAAGAGAAGGAGGAGGAGAACAACAAAAATAACAAACTTAACTTAAATACGATTCTTTTAAGCTTCATTTCCTAACTTTGTGGAAGAAGAAACAAAGAACAAAAGAAAGAACAAAGGGCAGCACAACAAATCACAACCGTGCACTTGTTGCTAATACATTAAAACAACCGACAGTTACAAATACTTGTAATAACGCGGGAAGCAACACACAACATTTTCCATCACCGTGTTCGTACCAACACTGCACCACACATTACCATAAGTACCTTCCCTCCGACCCCAAGCCCCAGCAGACAATACCAGTCTTACATGCCACCTCTCCCTTATCACACATGGCTGTCCTCCCCAAGGCTGTGGTGAAAACTGCTGCGGTTTTCATGAGTGTTTTCACTAGTCTGGCAACAGTGCATAGATAACATGGATTTTTTCAGCCTCAGAGATAAACAACACACATGCGAACGCGAGTAATCATCTCCGTGGCCTTTGAATATAATGCTGATAGAGAATGTTTATAAATAGTTCGTGGTTATGAAAAGTGTTAACTAACCCCTTCAATACTGGGACACATTTTTAGCTTGAGATTTGTGTACCATTAGACTATTTTATTGACATTAGGAAGGGTCTATGGAGGCCAGAAGATTAATGGCCAGAATCTTCACTACTTAAATCCCAACATGAGTTTCTGAAGCTGTATAAAATCACCAAATAGTAAGCAGAGTGAATAGGGAAACGCGTCATGGTACTGAAGGGGTTAATGATGTCACAGTTATGCCTTTGAGACGAGAGTGGGTGATGTTGGGTAGACTTTCCCTCTTCCAGTCATACTAAAAAATTATCCTTTCGTTTATGTGCTCTTTAAAATAACCTTGATCAGAGAAAGAAATGCTTAAAAACACGTGATATGCAGAGTACTAATTCCCGAGTAAGTGATGCGAACAGACTTTCCATCTTCCGATCATACTAAAAATTTAACCTTTCGTTTCTGTGCTCTTTTTAAAATAACCTTCAGAGAAAAAAATGCTTAACCCCTTCAATAATGGGACACATTTTACCTTGAGATTTGTGTACGATTAGACCATTTTATTGACATTAGGAAAGGTCTTTGGAGGTCAGAAGAATAATGGCCACAGTCTTCACTGTTTAAATCCCACACAGGAGTTTCTGAAGCTGCATAAAATCACCAAATAGAAAGCAGAATGAATATGGAAACGCGTCACAGTACTCAAGGGGTTAAAAACACGTTATCATGCAAGTACCAATTCCTGAGAGATTGATAAAAACCATAACTATACCATTCACAGCTCTCTCTCTCTTGAAAATAAACCCTGTCAGATACAACGTCCGTAGAGTCCCGTCCACTCACCCCTTCATCACTTCGCGTTGCCAGTGTGTTAAGTCGCCAGCTGTGAACCGCCTGCCTCGCCTCGCATCCACTACAAGGGCTGCCAATCAATCTCTCTCTCTCTCTATCCCTTTCCCAAGATACAACGTCAGCAGAGTCCCGTCCACTCACACGTTCATCACTTAGCGTTGCCAATGTGTTAAGTCGCCTGCTGTGAACCGTCCGCCTCGCCTCGTATCCGAAACAAGGACTGCCAATATATATATATATATATATATATATATATATATATATATATATATATATATATATATATATATATATATATATATATATCTCTCTCTCTCTCTCTCTCTCTCTCTCTCTCTCTCCTCTAACTCGGGCGGATTAAAGGGTGTGTTTCGGATACGAGCCGAATCCAGCGAGGCGGTTCATAGCATACGAATCAATCACTGGCAATGAAGGAAAATGAGATAAAGCAGGCGTGGGCAAACAACGGCCCGCGGATCGCATGCGGCCCGACAAATGTTAGTAACTTTCAAAGAGCAAATTAATAAACAACGCCAAATGGTATTGTGAGCATTTCATTTCCTTCCCGCAAGTGTGCACGTGCGTGTGAGAGTGGCCTTTTTAGAAGCCTTTAATTTTGTATTTTAAATATTAATGATTTTGGGTTAATATAGCATGCGGCCCTATAACATTGTAATTTCTTTTAATGTGGCCTATAGCACTGAAAAGTTTACCCACCTCTGAGATAAAGAATAAAAATTGGAAATGTGAATAACGCATTAAGGGAAAAACATATGATGAGAGAGAGAGAGAGAGAGAGAGAGAGAGAGAGAGAGAGAGAGAGAGAGAGAGAGAGAGAGAGAGAGAGAGAGAGAGAGAATGTGGAGAATGTGAAAGTGACACTAATAATAAGAGGAGAATGATTTAACAGGATGGGGAAGAAGAAAACAACAGCAACAACAACAAAAACAACAACAACAACAACGCAACACAACAAAAAACAAAAACAACAACAAAAACAGCAGCAGCACCAGAAAAGAAGAAGAAGAAGAAGAAGAAGAAGAAGAAGAAGAAGAAGAAGAAGAAGAAGAAAAAAAAAGAAAGAAAAGAAGGAACAAGAGAGAGAAGAGAGAGAGAGAGAGAGAGAGAGAGAGAGAGAGAGAGAGAGAGAGAGAGAGAGAGAGAGAGAGAGAGAGAGAGAGAGAGAGAGAGAGGAGAAAAAAATAAATAAAAGCAGAAGTAAGAGAATAAATAGAGAAAGAGAGAAGGAATGAACAAAGAATGGATAAAGTAGAAGAGAAAAGTTGACTAAATAATAACAACAAGCGAAGGAAGGGAAGACAAGTGAATGAATAAGTAGAGAATGAAATAAAGGAGAAGAATTTTAAGTACCAGAAGAGATGAGTGAACGAGAAAGTGAATAAACATAAGGAGATGAGGGAGGAAAGAGGGGGAGGGGGGGACGGGTGGAGGAGGGAAGCGAGTGAATGAGGAGAAGGAGGTAAATGAGGGAGAGGGAGAGAGGGAGAGAGAGAGAGAGAGAGAGAGAGAGAGAGAGAGAGAGAGAGAGAGAGAGAGAGAGAGGTGGGGGGCAGAGAGGGTGATTAAATGGGGGTGAGGGTGAGGGGTGCGGTCAGATAATTTAACTGGTGGCGATATTAGATCAAGGAGACTCACTTTCTTGCCTCTATACACCTCTCTCTCTCTCTCTCTCTCTCTCTCTCTCTCTGTGTGTGTGTGTGTGTGTGTGTGTGTGTGTGTGTGTGTGTGTGTGTGTGTGTGTGTGTGTGTGTGTGTGTGTGTGTGCATTATTTTTATCATTCATTTCCTAAAGTTAAAAGATTACGTTCCTAATTACTCTCTCTCTCTCTCTCTCTCTCTCTCTCTCTCTCTCTCTCTCTCTCTCTCTCCCTCTTTGCGTGTCTTTTCACATTTTCCCGATTACATTAACGTTAATTATTCATGTCCCCCTCAACTACACGTAAGTTTGTTCCATGTCTCTGTCTGTTTGCCTGTCTGTCTGTCTGTCTGTTGAAGTGCCCAATGTCTTACGGTAAATATCTTCGTCACCTTAATACAACTAACAGTGGTGCGTCTATTTCTTAGCTGTCCAGTTTCAAATCAGTACTAATATAAGAAAAAGATTCGTGTGTTAAGCTTATCTAGTTTGTAATCAGTAATTTTTTAAGATAGTATCAAAATTCCGTGTATCAAAGCTCTTATCTACTTTGAAATTAGTACCTTTTGAAATTTAATATTAAAGGTCTATTTCTTTCAGCCCTTTACTTAATTGAAACCAGTGCTTTTCCAAAAAAATAAATAAACAAAGTAAAGGGCTGAAAGAAATAGACCTTTAATATTAAATTTCAAAAGGTACTAATTTCAAAGTAAATAAGAGCTTTGATACACGGAATTTTGATACTATCTTAAAAAATTACTGATTACAAACTAGATAAGCTTAACACACGAATCTTTTTAAACTACAAAAAGTTGCTTGGCTATTAAGCTTTTAATATAGTTTAGTGTTAATTATTCTTCTACATCATAAAAGAGTGTTCTGTGTATTAAGTTTATTACCTATTTCAAATCAGTACTCTCTCTCTCTCTCTCTCTCTCTCTCTCTCTCTCTCTCTCTCTTAAATCAGATCAGGTGTGAAGGAGGAAGCGGGCACAAGGACGCAACAGTACCAAACACCACCTAACTAACTAACACACACACTCGCCACTCCAGAAACTATCACAAACCGTTAACTACTACATAAAAACTTCCCATCACCACTTCGATACATACGGAAACATTTCTATGCACCGCTTGAAAAATTGATGTAGCCGAGGGAGAAATGAAGCCAATCTCCCTTTCGTCCGATTTCGTGTTTTCTATTTAGAGGACAATGTTCACAGCGCTCCGAGGGACAACAAAGGAAGGCCAAATGCAGTAAAAGAGTTCAACAGGAAAGGAGGAAAGGAGTTTATTGTTACTGCACATCCCTTCGATATACGATTCGTCAGGCTCACTTCCTTTTTTTCCCCGATGTGTGTGTGTGTGTGTGTGTGTGTGTGTGTGTGTGTGTGTGTGTGTGTGTGTGTGTGTGTGTGTGTGTGTGTGTGTGTGTGTGTGTGTGTGTGTATTTACCTAGTTTTACCTAGTTGTAGTTTTACAGGGCCTGGGCT
>NC_059296.1:25517826-25582826 GCF_017591435.1 Portunus trituberculatus
TTCATCTTATACATCTATCCTTTTCTTTTTTTTTTATTCCTGAGCATTTGATAGAGTTTTCATGATGCGTTTTCAGGACTTTAGCGGCAATGTAACAGATTCTACTTGAGGCTGATGTCACACGATTACCTTCCCTATATATTCACATAACCTCGTCCAACTATCCACTATGGTCACGGTAAACCTGACTAAACATTGACGCTACACCCTTCACTGTTACACGCATCATTACCCCCCTATCTTCATCTTTTCTATGGTCATGTTGAATAATAGACACACACCACTTATCTCTCTCTCTCTCTCTCTCTCTCTCTCTCTCTCTCTCTCTCTCTCTCTCTCTCTCTCTCGCCAAGGTTGGTCACGTGACTATGATTGGGGATTGAGATTAGGGGAAAAATAAGAAACACAGTGATTGGGTTCCCGACTGTACTGACTCTCTCTCTCTCTCTCTCTCTCTCTCTCTCTCTCTCTCTCTCTCTCTCTCTCTCATAATGATACTACTACTATTACTACTACTACTACTTTTACTGCTACTACTACTACTACTTTTACTACTACTACTACTACTACTACTACTACTACTACTACTACTACTACTATTACTACTACTACTACCTTTACTAGTATCAATAATAATAGCAATAACAACAACAACAACATTCACGACCTATGAAATAATACGTACACGAAATTTCTCATCATAAAAAAATAAAATAAAAAATAAAATAAAATAAAATGAATGAATAAATAAATAAATAAATAAATAAATAAATAAATAAATGAATAAATACATAGATCCCTTGTTTCAGGATAACATTTAAGTAATTAACTGATAAGACAGCAAAGTTGCACCTCTGACACAGAAGTTCACACGGGTGGTTGTCCCCTGCGGAGTGTTGATTGGAGTGGCAGGAGGAGGTAAGGAGGGGGATAAGGGAGGAGGATTACTAGATGATCCTCCTCTCAATGGCTCCTTTAACACCATCCCTCAGCCCCTTTAACAGTCTCACCCTCAACCTTTCAGCTTCTACTTCTGACCTACACATCGCCTCTTCTCTCTTTCCACTCAGCCATAACAATACAGCGTTCCTTTGGCCTCCTCCCTTCACTACCCAATGAATCGTTCTGCATTATTTAACCTTTTTTTACCTGCACTCTTTTCATCTCTATCTTTAACCTATAACTTCTTTTTACTAATATTTCTAGGCTATCTTCTCCCACGTGGCTGAAACAATGTAGCATTCCACTGGTTTCTTCTCACTACCAGCCAGTAAATTTTAATCTTCTTTCAATATCTTCAATGGTTTTAATTCTCATCCTTTCGACACATGTCTTAAGTTTTTTTTTTTTTTACTAAACATTTATACTTTATTTTCCTTCACGTGGCTGAAAAGATGTTGCATTCCACCGGTTTCTTCTCACGACCAGCCAGTAATTCATCTTTCTATATTCATAATGCTTCAAATTTTCACTCTTTCGACCCATCCTTTTAACCTTTAGCTTCTTTTCACAAACGTGTATACTTTATTTTCTTCCACAATGTAGTATTTCACTGGTTTCTTCCCACTACCAGCCAGTAAATCACCTCTCCACATCTATAATGCTTAAAATTTTCACCCTTTCAACTTCTCCTTTTGACTTATAGCTTCTATTTGCAAATATCTGTCCTCAATTTTCCTTCACGTGGCTTAAAAAATGTAGCATTCCACTGGTTCCTTCGCACGACCAGAGAAAATCACATCTCAATATAATTAATGCTTTTAAATCTCACCCTTTCCACCTCTACCTTTAACCTATAGCATTTGTTTTCCCAATATTTATTCTCTATCTTCTTCCACGTGGCTGAAACAATGTAGCATTCCTCGTGTGAACCGCGCATTACCACTTCCAATATCTTAAATGCTTTCAATTCTCATCCTTCTGACCTCTCCCAGTCTCCCTTTGACCTATAGCTTCTTTCTCCCAATACCTCTTTACTGTCTCCTCTTGCACGTGGCAGAAACCAAGCACCTCTTCCTTACACCTCAATATCGTTAAAAGGTTTTACTCTCATCCTTTTAAACTTTGTTGCTGACCTGTATTTTTCTCCTCATTATTTCTAACCCATTTTCTTCCACGTGCCCGAAGTAACGCACCTCTTCCTTACCCGCTTCTCTTTACCAGCTTGTAACTCATCCATTGGTGTCATTAAACGGTTTTCCTCTCACTCTTTCTACCTCTGTCACTGGCCTATAGATTAATGTCCTTTTTTTATCATCATTCTCTCTTTTACTGGTTGTGACGGATCTCTCTCTCTCTCTCTCTCTCTCTCTCTCTCTCTCTCTCTCTCTCTCTCTCTCTACAAGTAAGTCACACGGATCAGTCACCAGCTAGCTGTACCTGTGTCGTGACCTCAGCTTTCACCTTCCTCTCACGCCAGCCATGCAAATGATAAATAGCCACACGGGGAGGGGAGAAGGGAAGGAGGGGCGGCATCAGATTAGAAGATTTGTGTCAGTATTTCACGTGAGGAGTACTGTAACCTGGCCTTGATGATGATGATGATGATGATAACGACGTAACAATATTAATAGCGGAAAATTTAACACCAACAGGAAATTATGACAACGATAACACTAACAATAATAATAATAATAATAATAATAATAATAATAATAATACACATGTACCACGTAGCTCTCTCTCTCTCTCTCTCTCTCTCTCTCTCTCTCTCTCTCTCTCTCTCTCTCTCTCTCTCTCTCTCTCTCTCTCTCTCTGTGTGTGTGTGTGTGTGTGTGTGTGTGTGTGTGTGTGTGTAAGAAGTGTTGACCCACTACAAATATTTGAGCCGCTCCCACCCACGCATCCCACGTCACTACCTACCACCACCACCACAGAAACCTGCCCAGTGCCCACACTCACCACCACCACCACCACAGAAACCTGCCCAGTGCCCACACCACCACCACCACCACCACCACCACCATCACCACCACACAAACCTGCCCAGTGCCCATCCTCACCACCATTACCATCACCACCACCACCACCACACAAACCTGCCCAGTGCCCATCCTCACCACCATTACCATCACCACCACCACCACTACCACACAAACCTGCCCAGTGCCCATCACCACCACCACCACCACCACACAAACCTGCCCAGTGCCCATCCTCACCACCGTTACTACCACCACCACCACCACCTACACTAACACAGACATCACTTTTACGACAAGCAGCAGTGATATATAATGGAAAATATATCATAAATGGATAAAAGACGAGAATAACACTGTAGACAACTCCTCCACGCAACAAACACTGGTTGGATTAATATGCCAGGTTAATTCATCCCATCTTTCTTGCACTGATATTTTTTCCGTTAACACTGTACTAAACGTATCTATAAAAGACTAACAAGATAAATGAATGAATGAATGAATAAATAAATAAAAGGTCGTTGGACTAGTAAATCATATGTAGCATCACTGATGAAAATTTATCAGTGTGACGTTAAAACTGTTGACTCTTTCACTGTAAGACAATATTTTTACTCAATTATCACTCACATCTTCATGCCAACTCATCTTGTTTAAGTTCTGCATGCCTCCTCTCCTCCCGCGGCCTCGCTGCACAAGACTTTCTTCTTTCACCCCTATTCTGTCCACCTCTCTGATACAAAGGTTAACCAGTATTCTCAATTATTTATTCCATTCTTTGGTAAACTCTGGTACTCTGCCTGTTTCTGTATTCCTACGATTTGAAATCTTTAAAGATGGAGGTTTCGAGACACTTATCCTCTGGTGATGACTAGCGCTTTTGACTCTGTATGGAGACCGGTACTTCAATGGGCATATTGCTTTAGATGCCCTCCTACGCATAGAAAAAAATACACTCTACTAACTTATTTGGTAGTGCTGTGGCTCAGACAGCTCTGTATTCTGGGAAGAACAAAGATAACTCATCTTTTATTCTTGTGCTCAAGTAAATTGCTTTTCAACGGGCAAAAGAAAACAAGGGAAACCACAAGATGTGACAGTCCTGTATTCAACATGCCTACCCATTTCCACTAATCATCCTCATCTATAAACTGTCCTAATTTCATGAAGCTCTATTTGGCACTAACAATCTGATTACTGAGTTTATCCTATTTGTACACAATATCTGAAAACACATTATTACCTATGTCTATCTTAAATCTAACATTACCAAGCATGAACCTTTTATGTCCTATCATGATTACTGATAATGAGGACTTCGTTTATATCACCCACATCATATCCTCTATACCACTTACAGACCTCTTGTCCTCTGAATGCTAAGAAAGAACGCCAAGTATAGTAAGAAAAAGACACATATGCTACATGAAGGAACTGCCATCTAATCTCGTGGAGTATTGAAGCTTCTCTAGTGTTTTCTTATATTCTTATGAAAGTTACATGAAAATAATGCTGTACTTCTAACAGCTAACATGGCTTCTTGCCGTTGTGTGTTTAGAACAAAGAGAGCGACCTGGCAGATCAAACATTTAATGGCCTGTGGTTCAATGTTCATTCAGCATTTTTTTTATGTAAAAGGAAATAGGGCAACAAAAAAGAGAGCCAGATAACAATAATAAAAAGGCATAAGAAGAGAAATAACAATAACAATAAAAGTCCCAGGAAAATACCAGTCCCAAGAGAGAAAGCTATAACTATAACAAAAAATTGGAAGAACACTGGCAGATGTTACTTTCAATAACAAGCGTCGTACTATCACCACCCCGGTCACTGCCAGCCGGGGAGGTTAGCACGAGCTGCACTGTTGTGTGTGGACAAGACTAGCGGATCACAGACACACGGTATGCGATGCGATTTAGTCCTTTTGTGCAGAGTTGTCAGTCATTGTAAACACAGAAATGGCAGGGTGATCTTGTGTCATGAGAGAGAGAGAGAGAGAGAGAGAGAGAGAGAGAGAGAGAGAGAGAGAGAGAGAGAGAGAGAGAGAGAGAGAGAGAGAGAGAGAGAGAGAGAGAGAGAGAGTGTGTGTGTGTGTGTGTGTGTGTGTGTGTGTGTGTGTGTGTGTGTGTGTGTGTGTGTGTGTGTGTGTGTGTGTGTGCGCGCGCACGCGCGCGCGTAACAAATGGTCAAACTTTCATCCTCCTTAGAACAAACACCAATGATAATTCTCTCTCTCTCTCTCTCTCTCTCTCTCTCTCTCTCTCTCTCTCTCTCTCTCTCTCTCTCTCTCGTGCCATTATCACTGAAGGGAGATATCTAAGAGTGAGAAAGTTCATAATACCAGATTTCACTAATATTTTGATGCGCGATGCTACATTATTTTCATTTCGTTGCTCCAGTGCTTTATAAATCAATCAATCAATCAATCAATCAGTCAGTCAGTCAGTCAGTCAGTCATTTCCACGGCATTACTTCACTGACACGACACGCTTTCTTCAATGAAACACCAAGAAAAAGTACTGCACTGATTATTAGTAAGTTTTAACCTTTTCAGTACTGGGACGCACTTTTACCACGAGATTTTGGTATGATTGAACGAATTTATTTACATTAGGATCGACTATGGGGATCAGAAGATTAATGGTCAGTCTTCATTCTTTTAATCCCCCACATAAGTTTCTGAAGCTGTATAAAATCACCAAATAATAAGCAGAATGAATAGGAAAACGCGTCACGTACTGAAGGGGTTAAGTTGGGTCAGAATACGTTACGATAGATTAGGTTCGCCTAGGTAAGGTTAGGCGCTAATTATGTTTGACTCAGTTTAGTTTCGTTGGCTTTGTTTGAGGTTTGGTTAGGTTAGGTTAGGTTAGGTCAAGGTAGATTATGTTGGCTTATGATTAAGTTAGGGTAGGTAAATTAAGGTTAAGTTAGGTTAGGCTACGTTAGGTTGTCTTAGATTAAGGTAGGGTAGGTTAATTAAGGTTAAGTTAAGTTAGGCTAGGTTAGGTTAGCTTAAGATTCAGTAAGGGTAGGTAAATTAAGGTTAAGTTAGGTTAGGCTAGGTTAGGTTGGCTTACATTAATGTAGTATACGTTAATTAAGGTTAAGTTAGGTTAGGCTAGCTTAGGTTGGCTTAGGTTAAGTTAGGGTAGGTTAGATAATGTTGGCTTAGATCAAGTTAGGTTGGGTATGGTTATCTTCATTTAGGAATAAAGTGTTGTTCTATATCAGACAAAGCAATATACAACATACTGACCAGTACCAAGGTTACCTTCCGTAAAGTTAAATTAGATTAGATTAGATTACGTGTACACAGGTATGAAAGTGGTCACGTTTTCCTCTATACAGTAATTTTTTTTTTTTTTTTTTTTTTTTTGCGTCACTGGGGTGTCTAAGTCCACGTCTGCTTACTGGGGTGTTTACTGTAAGTCCAGGCGAGTTCAGGCACCAACGTATGATGGTCGCCACGACAAGCGGTACCTTATGACAGTCTGCCGCCTCACCACCACCACCACCACCACCAAGAACGCTTCATGCTCACTTGCTCGGCGTGATGACCCAAACATTACCAAGCGAAGAAACGAAGGGTTTTTTCTTTTTTTTTCTTTTGTTTCTTAAGCGTGGAGGTCGACCAATAGGAACACACGTACACACCCACAAGAAAAGATAAAAAAAAAGTTCATTTATCACTCCGATATATATATATATATATATATATATATATATATATATATATATATATATATATATATATATATATATATATATATATATATATATATATATATATATATATATATATATATATATATATATATATATATATATATATATATATAT
This sequence comes from Portunus trituberculatus, assembly GCF_017591435.1. NCBI lineage: Eukaryota > Metazoa > Arthropoda > Malacostraca > Decapoda > Portunidae > Portunus > Portunus trituberculatus. The sequence continues at coordinate 25,524,594 of NC_059296.1, forward strand.
ATATATATATATATATATATATATATATATATATATATATATATATATATATATATATATATATATATATATATATATATATATATATATATATATATATATATATATATATATATATATATATATATATATATATATATATATATATATATATATATATATATATATATATATATATATATATATATATATATATATATATATATATATATATATATATATATATATATATATATATATATATATATATATATATATATATATATATATATATATATATATATATATATATATATATATATATATATATATATATATATATATATATATATATATATATATATATATATATATATATATATATATATATATATATATATATATATATATATATATATATATATATATATATATATATATATATATATATATATATATATATATATATATATATATATATATATATATATATATATATATATATATATATATATATATATATATATATATATATATATATATATATATATATATATATATATATATATATATATATATATATATATATATATATATATATATATATATATATATATATATATATATATATATATATATATATATATATATATATATATATATATATATATATATATATATATATATATATATATATATATATATATATATATATATATATATATATATATATATATATATATATATATATATATATATATATATATATATATATATATATATATATATATATATATATATATATATATATATATATATATATATATATATATATATATATATATATATATATATATATATATATATATATATATATATATATATATATATATATATATATATATATATATATATATATATATATATATATATATATATATATATATATATACATATATCCGGATAGTGATAAATATAACAAGTAAACAAACGAACGAACACATAAATGCATAAATGAACAAATAAATAAGTCAATAAAAAGACAGGACGCCAGAAAAGTAAATTTCCTACATTTTTTTTTATAATAATAATAATAATAATAATAATAATAATAATAATAATAATAATAATAAAAACAATAATAATAATAATAATAATAATAATAAACAATAGCAATAGTAATAATAATAATAATAATAATAATAATAATAATAATAATAATAATAATAATAATAATCACACTATAACTAATAATAACTAACAATAACAATAAAGAAATAAACAAATATCAGTCTTTTTATGGATGCTTATATATCGGGCAACAAACCAACCTTTTTATTGTTCATTAGTTGAGAATAATTAATAGTCTTTCACTTCACGGAAGCGGGGCACCTGTGGACGCCGCGGGCTGGGAGAAGCGGAACAGCTGTGAGGATGCGGTGATGGTGGCTGTGTGTGTGTGTGTGTGTGTGTGTGTGTGTGTGTGTGTGTGTGTGTGTGTGTGTGTGTGTGTGTGTGTGTGTGTGTGTGTGTGTGTGTGTGTGTGTGTAGTTCTTAGGTTCGTGACTCGTTTCCTATATCAGTCCAGTTCATCCATTACTAGATGTACAACACACCTTGTCTCTATCACCTCTTCTATTCATTCTGCTAATCTACATTCCTACAGGAGAAACTGTACTATTCAATATGCATGCCATTCAAACTGTCTCTCTCTCTCTCTCTCTCTCTCTCTCTCTCTCTCTCTCTCTCTCTCTCTGTGTGTGTGTGTGTGTGTGTGTGTTAGTTCATGCGCGATTGCTCCAGTGGTCCGTGTCATATGCACGCTGCCAACAACCTACATTTGCACTGGACTTGCCAAACACGTCAGCCACGTCAACAATTAATCCATTCCTGCACATCACCCACGGAAAGGAGTCACGTCACGTCACGTCACGGAAGGTACTGTACTCACGTGTTCCAGCCAGCCAGCCAGCCAGTCTGTTCACGTATACCACTTCTTTCTCATTAGGTTTCGTGGATTCCCTTGAGTCTTAAGTGTTTTGATCTACTGGCATTCTCGAGCAAAGCCTGATAACTAATACGGTTTAAGAAGACCAGAGGGTTTTAGACTGTGTATAGTAGTGTCTATCTAATTCGTTCACTGTTTTATAGTAACTGTCTCTTGAGCCTTCTGATATACCTATAATCCTCAAAATAAATAAGTGAATAAAAATGTGATTGCTGATATTTTTAGATCAGATGAGACCAAGGGAGGTGTTACTATCAAAACTCTGCTCACGTGTTACTGTCAAAAATTTGTTCTCTCTCTCTCTCTCTCTCTCTCTCTCTCTCTCTCTCTCTCTCTCTCTGTGTGTGTGTGTGTGTGTGTGTGTGTGTGTGTGTGTGTGTGTGTGTGTGTGTGTGTGTGTGTGTGTGTGTGTGTGTCTCATTAGGTTTCTCATACTTCCCTAAATCTTAAGTGTTCTGATCCATTGACAATCTTGAAAAAAAACGTGACAGATCAAAGGACTCTGAGTGAGGGGAAAAATAAAAGAACCTTGGAAGTGATGAATGTGTATCGGCAGGAGTGATGAAGTGTGTTAAACTGGAAGTGATGAAGTGTGCCCTGAAGACCTTGCAAAAAACTTATAACAGACTCTTAGTTCAGATTCTTTGAAAGTGAGGAAAGAAATGGCAAGATGCAGTGAGAGAGCAGAATGTATATTGACACCATCACAAACCCTAATAACTAATAAGATTCTCAAGTGGTCAGGTGAGACTTAAGAAGAAAATAAGAAAGCAGAGCAATACTGACAACTTTACAAATCCTGACATTTTACACTCCCCACACCAGATGAATTGAAAGTGAGAGAGTAACACAGGAGGAGTAAGGTAGTGAGGTAGTGAGGTTACTGGAGTATTGACCTAAGTGTGAGTACCTGCTGGTGGCGCCCCGCTCGCTGGAATAAGAGACCCCTAAGTATACCGCGAGCTTAAAACATTCACGCAGGTATGGATTAGTATGGAAGTGCAGCTGTCCTTAACTCCTTCAGTACCATGACGCGCTTTCATATTCATTCTGCTTACTATTTGGTGACTTCATACAGCTTCAGAAATTCACGTGGGGGATTAAAATAGTGAAGACTGACCATTAATCTTCTCCATAGACCCTTCCTAATGTCAATAAAATTATCAAATCGTATACATATCTCAAGGTAAAAATGTGTCCCAGTACTGAAGGGATTAAAATGAAGCTTGACTCTTTAAGGGTGAATGTTGTATAGGAACCCGTGTTTACTACAGTCACCACCACTGCACCACCACATTACATGGTTAAAGTTTTCTCGTCGTCATCACCATCATCACAATCAACGCATCATCACTCCTTACTAAATGGTCTTCCCTCATCACATCACCATACCACCACCACCACCATACACTATACCCATTGCACGCCCCTCCTTGCCGCATCATACAATCAACACATCATCACTCCTCACAACACGATCTTCCCTCATCTCATGACATCACATCACCAGCACCACCACCACCAAACACTACCCTTTGTACGCCACTCCTTGCCGCATCATACAGGAGTACATGGATTAGGTTCCACCACATCATCACCAGCCGCACATCATACCACCACCACATTACATGATTTTCCTTTTCACATAATCACCATCACCACAATGCACACACCATCCACCATGCTTCACTTACACCCCCACCACACCACACACTATACAACACGACACACCACCACGTAAATCATCAGGTCACCTCGCTAAATACCATAATTTCTGTAATTCCACGCGATATGACTTTTCAACACACCACCTCCACCACCACCACCACCACCACCACCACTTCAGCCTATGGTTCGTCACTCGGTACAGGAAGGAACACAGACCAGGCAAGGGCTTATAGATGACCTTTGGATGTATTACAAGCCCCTACTCCCAAGCTTCATCACGTGCCGGAAAGAACGAATCGCCGGGCTTTACCACCTCTACAATCAAACGTCAATCCCAGACTCGCTCGCTCACTGTACACTCGCTACTGCATTTCCTGATATCTGCCACACCGGGCTGGTTTAATCAGTGAACACAAATAAGGCGATAAAGCGAATGTGTATCCCGCTCCGGCCGCTGCCAAAGCCAACAGAGAGAAGGACTGGATAGCCAACACTGGAAGCGGCGCGAGCTTGCACCACCTGCCTCCCCACGGCTCTTAGGCAGAGAACGGCCTTGTCAGCGGCCGTCTCTCAGGCCTTGTGTGATGAGGGGGTCACGTTCCTCCCCGACTGCCCACCCTCAGCGGCCCCTGCTTATGAGTGTGTGCTTGCTGTGTTTATATAACAATAATCATACCTAAATACTGTAAAACCATGTATTAATTTCACTGTATAAAATTCTAATTTTTCTTCTTCCTTGTTGGCAGGTAAGAGGAGAAAGTGTGTACTTTTTGCTTACAAAGAATATTAAACAAATGTTTATCAATGTAAGGGGAATGTGAAGATGTCAGCACTTAGTGTGGCAAAGTTACAACACTCACTGCGTGGCGTTAATGATGAACTCACTGCTCAAGTCATGAAACGCTATTCAAACACTGACAACTGTTGATATAACTATCACTGCCTTGCGTTCCCGGGTACAGCATCTCGTGCCTCGCCTGGCTGAGTCTTGTTCGTCACTGCCCACACTCATGCACACTCCTCGGCGCTCCGAGCCGCGCCACAACACCTGGGTGAGACAGGACACAGTGCCGCCCAGCGCGGCGGTGCGGACGCTCTCGACGGGTCAAGTGGAGGAAATGACAAGAATCCAGCAAGTCACGACTCGGGGAACTCCAGCCAACACGTATCCACCGACCGCGATCAGGGTGAACTAATACCGTCTTTATTGACACTCCCCATGCAACCCTCCCCCGCTGATGGCCGCTTGTCCTACCTAGCTGGCGGCGGCTGCTGTTGCTGCTCACTGGTGATGAGTAAGAGGAGCTGAAGGACGACGAAGAAAGAAGAAAACAAAGCCAGTAACATTAATAACAACAATAGCAGCAGCAACAAGAGGAGGAGGCGAGAAAGGTACATTACCGGTAGCGATTACATTACCATGGGACGGACTTTTCTTACCTAAATTAAGTCTTGAGATGCTTGAAGTGTGGCGGCACGGTGAGCCACGCCACCAAGACAGCTCCAAGACTCAGCAGTCCCTCCCCGCCACGACCCTGCTGCTCGCACAGGCACGGGGCATTCAGGCACAACACGGCGGGAGGAATTACTAGTGTGACTCAGGGGGAAAACTAGCAACATTCATATTCGATCAAAAGCATTGTTAGTAAAGGTCGCAACAATCAAGTTTCTGCTGCAACACTCAGGCGCAGGGTTAGTACTGGTGAAATAATGACTCACTGTATCTGCTATTGTTTGAGGGAATTAGCAGTATAGTATTCACATTCTGTTAATTATCACAAAAAAAATCAAAGGTACAATCAAAGGTACTCTTCTGTTCACAACACTCGGCCGCAGGATTGGTGAAAATAGTGACAAATTATCCTACTAAGAGTAATGGGACTTCTATAATTTGTCAATGCAAATGCCAACAGATTTTCCTTAATTCAGTTAATATTCACAGATTTCCCTATAAAATATTGCTCTTCATATCTGGATTTGCAGGGTTTATCTACCTGATGATTAACACTTCTCTGTGCTGCCAAAAATAGCTAAACTTTTTTTCATTAATTCTTTATACATGAGAGAGAGAGAGAGAGAGAGAGAGAGAGAGAGAGAGAGAGAGAGAGAGAGAGAGAGAGAGAGAGAGAGAGAGAGCACAGTAACAGCAGCGTGCCTAGCGAGTGCCGAGTGCCTGCATGGTGAGTGTCATCATCGCCGCCCAACGATGAGGCAACCCAGTGTTATGTAACCCCGCCCACGCCACGCCCTTCACTTGGTACGTACAGTGTGGCCGTGAACACACACACACACACACACACACACACACACACACACACACACACACACACACACACACAGGAGAGCCTTCTATTCAAAACCCTTTATTCTTATACTCGAAGAATCAAACACTGCTAAACAGAGTACGTGCACGCCGTCCCCTTCCATGGACGTGACAATTAGGGACACCAAACAGAGCGGTAAGAAAAAAAATTTAAATAGTGAAAAAGACCTCAGCCACGTATCCATGCTAAGAATTAAATAAACAAATAAAAAATAGACACCACCCTTGTATTTTGTACCATATTCTGAAACACATCTGGCCACATCTCCACTACTTTCAGAAGTCTCTAATAATAATCTAGTAGATGAACTTACTAAGGCTTTAAAAACTCTTTTTACGGACTGTCCGGTCGCCTGAACAGTCGGCCTGAGAGACGCCGGAGTGTCAACCACACACTATTCAAACTGCCTAAATGCATAACTCAGTTCTAGCGAGACAGCGCGGAGTGATGATGGCCTCTCCGATGGGTAAGGATGCCCTAGACCTACTTATGACAACAGCTATTTCAGTGCCCTACTAATTCAAAAAGAACAAGAGGATAAAGAGGAAAGTACGGACCAAGGAGTGGCTGCTGAAAAGGGATATATAGATTGTCACATATGAATTTACTGGAGTCGAGACTACCTACAGCCAGAAGATTGGTTCAGTTATCTCAGGATGGACGTATACACTTAGTTGATGCTGCTGTCTCTTGCAAGTCCTTTCATCAAAAAAGCAAGACAGATGCATGCGCAAGGCCATCACCTCATGAGAGGCTGACAGCATTTAATTTCTCTGCAAGCAAGTCATATGCTGGATTTTTTATCAGAATAGTCTTTTGATTTGATTTTCTAGAGACAGATTCTCCTTGTAATTGTTAATAAATTCCTTCTGAAAGCGCCGCTCTTCTTCCATGGAACAGAGGGTGCTTGGTGCGGCACACGTCTTTATTACACTGCCGAGTGCTGTACTGAGTGATGTGGCCTCAGGGCCGCCTGAAGTACCCATACTCTCAGTTCTGCCTGAACCAGACCGATGGAGTCAACCTGTCAGCTGCATGTCTCATCAGGTGGCCTTCAGTCTGCCTGAACAGGCCCCCTGCCTGTACACGCTCAGTTCTGCTTGAATAGTCCCGTTTTGCTTAGGCGGCTGGACAAACCGCCTGAGCATGTATGGCGCCCTTTCAGATAAACAACATTTCTACACTATTGACAGAAAAAACACTCCATAGAGAACCCGGCTAATCATCTCTGTGGCTTTTAAGAAAATAGTCGTGGTATAAGCAAAGCGTCTCTGAACACGAGCCCTTGAACAAAATTTAACGTAATATTTATATAATTTTAAGAGTGTCAGGTTAGCAGTTTTCTTGCTTCTTGTTGAACTGCGTTGTTACGGTGTGAAGTAAGCCTAGCCACTTCATACCTATTGAAAAGACAAGTATGGTAGTAGTAGTAGTAGTAGTAGTAGTAGTAGTAGTAGTAGTAGTAGTAGTAGTAGTAGTAGTAGTAGTAGTAGTAGTAGTAGTAGTAGTAGCAGCAGCAGCAGCAGCAGCAGCAGCAGCAGCAGCAGCAGCAGCAGCATTAGCAGCAGTGACACACCAACAACAGCAGCAGCAGCAGCATCCCCAACACTCCACATTCCCTGCATAGCCAGGATGATCACACGTACCGAGCTTAATGGTTATATTTCCTGACACGCTACTGGCCGGCCACCTCATGAACACTAGTCAGGGTTTCCCCTTGCAGCGCGGGCAAGGTGGCGCCGGGGTGGGGCTCGCACATCACACCCTGTCCTCACACCTTTGCCCCGGCGCCCCTGCCTCAAGATCCTGGTCGTTCATAATGCTTGGACAGCCAGCCACGTGAGATGAGGGCTGTCCGTGTCGCATGCTTTTCTTGACGAGTGGTCATCCTTCTCTATTGGCTTCATCTTCCACCCTCCTTCCAATACTGATACTAATACTAAAATTAATACTGTTACTACTACTACTACTACTACTACTACTACTACGACTATTACCACTACTAGTAGCTACTACTATACTACTACTACTACTACTATATAATAATAATAATAATAATAATAATAATAATAATAATAATAATAATAATTCTCAGCGTATGTTATGTAATTCTTATATACTTAATAATACAATGAAGAGGAGGAGGAGGAGGAAGAGGAAGAGGAAGAGGAAGAGGAAGAGGAAGAGGAAGAGGAGGAAGAGGAGTCGAGTGTGTGTGTGTGTGTGTGTGTGTGTGTGTGTGTGTGTGTGTGTGTGTGTGTGTGTGTGTGTGTGTGTGTGTGTGTGAGGAGGAGGAGGAGGAGGAGGAGGAGGAGGAGGAGGAGGAGGAGGAGGAGGAGGAGGAGGAGGAGGAGGAGGAGGAGGACGAGGACGAGGACGACGACAAGAAGAAATGAAGACGATAGCGATGAGGACAACCACCACCACCACCACTATCATGATCACCATCATCATCACGGACAAGAGTTGCGACACCACTTCACCTTCACCTTGAACGAGCGACTGTGCTTCTTCCCTATACACCCCTAACCACCCCCGGCACGTATAAACACACACACACACACACACACACACGTTCGTCACCTCCTCGAGTCACAACAGCATCAAAAAGACCTTTCTATCACCCACATTTTCTACGTTACATCAACCAAGGCAGCTCATCCCAAACAGCCTCGTAAAAATCAACATTACACGGTGTTTCTCCTTTCTCTTGTGTTTTTCTTCCTGGCATTCCAATTGGCTGAAACAAAACACTAGCAGCGCCGCGAGTAAGCTTGCAAATCGATCGATATTCAATAACCTGAGTGTGTGGGAGCCGAGCGTTGTTAGTCAATGATTCCCCAACTGTGCGTTCTGACTCTTTCTCTGACAAACTATGGAACTCCCTATGTACATACCTGCTTCTGCATTTCTATCTTCCTATGACCTGAACTCACTGAGGAGGAAGGTTTCAAGGCATTTATCCCATTCTTCTGGCTAACTTTCTCAGACCAGCAATGGGAACTGGCATTTAAGTGAACCTTCTTGCTCAGTCGTTTTTTATTGCCCTTGGCCTGATTTCCCCTCTTAATCAAAAACATAGATAAGCATAATTCTGAAAGATAGGTTTGTGCTCTTCAGTTTGTGCCTTTCACTGGGCTTGCACTCCACTGACTACAGGATTGATGCGCCGTCCGAGTCCAAGATGTGTAGTTTTTGTGCGCCAATAGATTTTGCGAACCATTGATTTAAGTCTTTGAAAGCACAATAGCCTGCCAGTGCTTGGGTTTGGTTGGGTTGGGTTAGGCTGGGTTAGGCTAGGTTTGGGGCGAGGGGCAGGGGCGGTTAGACATTGTAAAGTAAGTAACCTTAACTAACCTGAACCATCCGCAAGGTTACTATGTCATTACTACCTTCGATATGGCAGACAGAGAGAGAGAGAGAGAGAGAGAGAGAGAGAGAGAGAGAGAGAGAGAGAGAGAGAGAGAGAGAGAGAGAGAGAGAGAGAGAGAGAGAGAGAGAGAGAGAGAGAGAGAGAGAGAGAGAGAGAGAGAGAGAGAGAGAGAGAGAGAGAGAGAGAGAGAGAGAGAGAGAGAGAGAATTCATACTTGAAGAACAAGCAAAAACAAACACACACACACACACACACACACACACACACACACACACACACACACACATTGTAGTTCCGGTATGTAGCTTTTTTTATATTAACTAACATTATATCACTGTTTATAGATTGACACCTAACTTTTCCTTCTTTTTTCCCTCTTATTACATTAAAGAAAAAAGAAAACACTTCTCCATAGACAACAATAGTCAACAGTACCAGTAGTAAGTAGTTTGCTTACGCCCTTCTCTCCTGAATTAAAGAGATAGGAAGAAACTGATTCCCAAATAGAGAGGTAGCTGAATGGAATAGCCTCAGTGTAATCAAGTTGTTCGAGTTGTCACTAAGGAGCTTGAACAAAATAGTATACAAATTAATGGGAGGGGATGACAGGTGGAAGCATGTAGATCAATGGAATAGACTCGGTAATAAAATCCATAATTGAGTCATTAGGGATAAGATAAATTGTAGATGACAATGACAGGTGGAAGGGGAAAGTCATACACAGGGTTGACATGATCCATGAGAAAACTCCCACGTGTAGCTCTCATGACTTCCCACAGCTTTCCTTGTTTCCTTATGTTGTTATGAAGTCTCTTGTAATATTACGTGAGCAGATTTCAAGGGTAATTCGCGTCTCCTCACTCCAGCACAGTTCATAGCAGCGTGCGAGTGTTTCTGTATAACGGCATGGTATGTATTGTCACCACATCCAGAATACGCAGTGAGCGAGTAAAGCCTTGACGTAACAATCAGATTCATGGTTGGTTCTTGAGTAACAAATTGACCATTGGTTAGTGCAAGACTTTCAATAGTCGTGTGTGTGTGTGTGTGTGTGTGTGTGTGTGTGTGTGTGTGTGTGTGTGTGTGTGTGTGTGTGTAGGACTGAGTCAACCCTTGTAATAGTTCATTCTATTACCAAATTATTATAATTATTTTTCTTTAAACACACACACACACACACACACACACAAACTATATAGTGGCTTAAACACTCGACTCACACCCGAGAAGGCCCAGCTTCCAGTCCCAGCCTGGGCATGGCAAATGAGCGAGCCTCTCATGTGTAGCCCATATTCACCTAGCAGCCAGTACAAATGTCCGGGATGTGACCCAAGGGACTGTGACCTCACTGTCTCGGTGTGTGGTGTGGGAGGGATCTCAGTCCTACCGTAAGATCGGTCAGTATGACCCCTAACCCATTTCCGCAGGGGAACGGCTGGCTGGGTGACCAGCAGACAACCATAGGTGAATGACACACACACACACACACACACACACACACACACACACACACACACACACACACGCACACAAAAAAAATTAGTTTCCCGCAAAGATGTGTTGGGACTTGGAACAGTTTGAGTGAGGAAGTGGTGTCAGCAAAGAGTGTACATAGTTTTAAAGAAAAATTGGATAAGTGTAGATATGGAGACGGGACCACACGAGCATAAAGCCCAGGCCCTGTAAAACTACAACTAGGTAAATACACACACACATTTTGGTGGAGCATTTCACTTGTAGGTATACTCACTACATTGTTTTATTTGAGGAAATACAAACATGCACACATTCCTCCAAATTATTGTTAAACTCCTCTTGTTAAGATTTTAATGTGCCCTCATGTTGGAAAGGCTTTTTATCGGTGTGTGTGTGTGTGTGTGTGTGTGTGTGTGTAGCCTTGACACAATGAGAGGGAGCGACCGTGGGGCCCTCTTGGGGACTTTGGTGAAGGTCAAAGTTGTAAAGACGGCACCACCTCCATCTGCCAGAAAAAAGAAGAAGAAAAGAAAAGAAGAAGAAGAAGAAGAAGAAGAAGAAGAAGCAAAGTAGTAGTAGTAGTAGTAGTAGTAGTAGTAGTAGTAGTAGTAGTAGTAGTAGTAGTAGTAGTAGTAGTAGTAGAAGATAAAAATCGTATTGTAGTAGTAGTAGCAGTAGTAATATTTCTATCAATACTGTAACTTCCACCTCCAAATTACGTCCTGACCTCTGCCCGCCACAACACATGCCAGTGAGGGAGGCCACCAACACCACCAGTAAGATCAGGAAATACACAAACAACAAAACAGTGGAAATGATGCAAAGGATTACGAAATGGACACTAATATAAATAAACAATTCCCGTCCTTCCAACTTCTCCTCTTCCATCCTCCTCTTCTTGCCTCCTCCTCTTTCTCTCCATGGAAACGTATTACTATCCCTCCCACTTGCTTCTCATCCTTCTCTCCTCCTCCCTCTCCTTCTCCTCCTCCTCCTCCTCCTCCTCCTCCTCCTTTTTCTCCCTTCTCACCTCCTCCTCCTCCTCCCTCTCTTTCTCCTCCTCCTCCTCCTCCTCCTCCTCCTCCTCCTCCTCCTCCTCCTTTTTTTTCTTCTCTTCCTCCTCCTCCTCCTCCTGTCCCTTCACCATGACCTTGCCTGGATCTGCTTCTTGGGAAATACACGTCAGACCGGTTTAGTGGGTGTGATTTTCTGATTTTCCTACTTTCTGGGGAACTTCCATTTAAAACTGTGGAAGTATGGGAAATGTGTATACGTAGGGTTTCTCTCTCTCTCTCTCTCTCTCTCTCTCTCTCTCTCTCTCTCTCTCTCTCTCTCTCTCTCTCTGTGTGTCTTTTGTCGATGTTCTTAACCCCTTGAATATTGGGACACAATTTTAACTTAAGATTTGTGCATGATTGGACCATTTCATTGACATTAAGAAAGGTTTATGGAGGTCAAAAGGTGAATGGCCAGTCTTTACTATTTTAATACCCCCATGATTTTCTGAAGCTGTATAAAATCACCAAATAGTAAGAAGAATTAATTTGAAAATGCATAATGGTACTGAAGGGGTTAAAGTAATAATGTATTTAAATAAGGGAAAAGAAGCAAATAGCTATAAAATAAAGGTTAATAAATGAAATAGTATATTAATTAAGTTGTCAATACTGAGTCATTAGGAAGCTTTTGAAATAAGTTTAGACAGATTTATGGATGAGGATGACAGGTGGGAATAGGTAAATAAGGTTTCATGTGAGAACTGCAACATGTAGGTCTAATGATTAGCTACTCTCTCTCTCTCTCTGAATATTATCACATGGAAAACAGCCACATAATGTTTGATTTTTTTATATAACAATTTTTATAATATTACATCAAACACCATCTACCTTCAGCCACTTCACCTCCATCCCAGAACTACCAAGGATTGGCTAGCCATCAGGACATCAACACACTGCACATGTATCCGGTGTCAAATGGAGAGAACCTTAAGAAAAATCACAGTTGCACATTAAGAGAGGGTTTCCTGGAACATTCAGCATTCCTGCACCCCAACACTTTTTTTCCTTTAAGTATGAGAGGCCAAGGGCAACAAAATGATTAAACAAAAAGCCCACTGAGATGCCTGTAAGTTGCAAAGCAGGTCCAAGAGAGTTAGCCAAAAGAATGAGATAAATGTTTTGAAACCTCCCTCTTAACTAAACTCAGCTTACAGGATGTTGGAAATATAGAAGCAGGTAGGGAATTCCAAAGTTTATCAGAGAAAAGGAAGAATGATTGAGAGTAAAGGTTAACTCTTGCATTAGAGATGGACAGAATAGGTGTGAAAGGAAGAAGAAAGTCTTGTGCAGTGAGGACGCAGGAAGAAAGAAATGCAATTAGCAAGATCAGAAGAGCAGTGGGTATGGAAATAGCAATAGAAGATAGCAAGAGATGAAACATTGAGACAGTGAAAAACTGCAGCCTTTAGGAGCCTTTAGTGACCAGGTAACAAGTGTGGATTATCACCTCATACAAGGCAAGGTCAGTATTTTATTTTCTAAGGCATCTATTTGTTTGGATAATTCCAACTTATCATTTTCTCTTAATGCTTAGGGGAGAAGTCAAAGGAAGTCTGATTCAAGACTGGTGAGACTGACTTTGATGAAGATGCACAGGTTTTTTTTTTTTTTTTTTTTCTTTCTCTTTTTGCTGCTTCTTTTTTCCCTATTCCTCTTATGTCCCCAGTATGTGTGTGTGTGTGTGTGTGTGTGTGTGTGTGTGTGTGTGTGTGTGTGTGTGTGTGTGTGTGTGTGTGTGTGTGTGTGTGTGTGTGTGTGTGTGTGTGTGTGTGTGTGTGTGTAAACCAGTTCTCCACACACCACACACAAGCATGAGACACCTGGCACACTATTAATATTCCCACTGCTTCTTCCCTCCCTCTCTGGTGTGTGCTCTCATGGCCACAGGTTACTTAAGATGGGAGAAGAGATGATACCGATAACAGATGGAGAAGTGGCAGTAGTAGTGGTGATAGTTCTAATAAGGAATGATGAAGATGGAGTTTTTCTATTTTTTTCTTTTTACTTTTTTTACTTTTTTGTGCATGTTATTTTTTATCCATATTTACATGTGTGTGTGTGTGTGTGTGTGTGTGTGTGTGTGTGTGTGTGTGTGTGTGTGTGTGTGTGTGTGTGTGTGTGTAACTGGTTCTCTATACATTACATACAAACAAGGAACATCCAGAGCCTTATCAATAATCTCACTGCTGGTGTTTGGTGATGTAGAACAATGACTAGTGAGAAGATGGAGGTGGCAAGATGCAACATTCTGACCTTTTGATATTATTACAAAATTGCACAACTCTCTCATTCTGGCTCATGAAACTATGTACATGCAATTGTATTTTTCTAGAGTCACTTAAAGCATGTATATATGTCAGGATATCAGGTTAGATTATGTTAAAAATAAATCAATAAATAAATGTGATTCATGGTTAGACTAGGTAAAAATGCATGAATAAGTAGCTGGTTGTTATGAAGTATATAGATATGATAAGTGTGAAATTTCCTGGGGTAAAAAATACATGGATAGGTAAATAAAAGTGACTAATGAAATATAAGATAACTGACAGATCTCCCAGTTAGATTAGGTACAAACACAAATAAACAGGTCTCTAACAACAATGTCAATGAAGTACTATAATAACATTCCTACCAACGCTACTAATAAATGATCAATTGCTAAATCTTAAGACAGGGAGAGAACCAAGAATGAGAAGAGTTCAAGATTATTTCCTACAAGAGAAATAGTCTATAAATCAGAGAATGTTCTTGCCAATAAAGTTAGAATGAATAAGGTCACTGCAAATTTATTGAAAGGCAAGATATTTATCCCATACTTATGGCTCACTCTCTCAAACCTGTTCAAGGACTGGCATCTCAGGTTGACCAAAACAAAGCACCAAACATCCAAACAGCTTATATTCACACCTTCAGCCCCATTATCCCAAGATATGTACGTACATAGAAAGGGAAGACATGAAGAGCATAATGCCAGATAAGCTTAAAAGTTAAAGGTTGGACTTCAAGAGGAGTTGTGTTGCATTTCCCTGCAAGCATTTAGCCACATAATAGATCTTCTGTGGACATCCCTTTCAGACACTTCCCTACGATGTTTCCCTAAATACTGTACAAATGAAGTGTTGTAACAGTAAATGTCCAGCCAGACAACAACCTGTCTCCACTTTAAGCACTCTAAGTATCTTCTGCCTTAGAAAATAAATAAATCTATCTATTCACTTACTAAGGTAGTAATCTCACCCAGAATGACCCTGAGCACTAATCATTCATACCATCACACTCTTAACCTCATCATCCCATACTGGAGAGGATAGGCAAGTGAACCACCCTCCTACACCTCAATGTGACAGACACCAAATCATTGAATAAATAATTAATCATCTGACAATTTGAAGTCTTTTCTTTTTTTCAGGTAAAATTCAAATTCTTCCAGAAATTTAAAGTGACAATCCATATTCTTCAGAGGATTTGATTTTGTTTCTGAGGATTGAATTCACCTTGCAAACTATTTAGTATCACACAGAGATGTGTAAAAAACATTAATGACAACAAGCATGGCTGGGAGCTTACAATAGCAAAAAAAAATCTATCATGATAACCGCTGAATCAATAACAAAAACCTTATTGTCTATAATCAATAACTTTACCACCAAATTATTGATAACCAATAAATCAATAAATACAAAAGTCCAGACTAGTAATATTTCAAAAGAAAAAATCAATAAATCCAAATCTTCACATTTATCTCAGAAAATTTTTAAAAACTTATGAAAAAAATTCAAATGCAATGTTTCCCTTTTCCTTCATTAGCTAATGAAAAGTTTTAAGTAAAATAACTATATTTCATTTTGAAAGTAAAAAAAATTCAACATGCTAATAATTTAAAAAACTACAATCATCAATTATCAGTTGTTTGGAACCAAAAGTATTGGCAGTACCAATAAATCAATAACAATGGAAGAATAATTTTTGGATAACCGATAATGCCCACCTAAGGTGACTAGTGTACCTGTGTCAGCAGCTGGTAGAGTATGTGTGTGTGTGCCATGGTGATGCATCTCCTGACACAGATCCCACCATCACACACACTGGCACACTGATTTGGATATGCTTCATTCCAAGCAACACACCTCTGGGCATGACGTCAAATACACACTGCACACAGTGACGATGACGGTGCATACAAGATACATTATCAATAAGTGCTGTGATAAGTTCTTCACTATTTCTGGTCAAGAAAATAAGAAATAATGTTTGTTTGTTTCTCTCATTACTTCTCAATGTCCTGCTTTATCTACTTCAAACTCCATCTATTTCTCCATCCACTATCCATATTTGGATCATTACACAGCTGCATGAAACATTCATCCTCCCCAAGCAATATTCACAGGCATGATTAATAACAACCATAAAAAATATACAAAAAAAGAAAAACTAAAGAAATAAAAAAAATGTCCGGAACACTTGATAATTATGAAAAAGGAATGCAGTAATGATATAAAGTCACATGTGTGCAAAGCTATTTAAAATGGATGCAAGTAGAATACTAATGCATAGCTATTTTCTGAACTAATGGGCATGAATCATGATGTAATGGCTTCATTCGAAACCACCAACTTTCATACAGAATCTAAACTGGTATTTCATTAATTTCATTGCACTGAAATTGCATGCATGTAAACAGTTCTGATTCCTGTAAATTTGCAAATCTTAAATGAAATGTCAGCAATATTCTTGTAACACTGACCTCACTGAATTTAAAAACTTCATCTCCTTGTGGGCAAAGGTATCATAAGATTATAGCAGATACAAAGCACCTTCTCACTAAGCTCTTGAAAGACAGAAAATCAAGTCAACAGTTTGAATGATTAGAACAGTCACCTTCCCATAAACAGGCTAATTGTAAACTGACTTCCAGTAACAACAATGGTGACAGAGAAGAAACTTTGACCAACCAGTGTACAAACAAGTAAAACATATAACCTTTGAGTAAATATTCTGTTATGATAGTATAAATTTTATAACAGTATTTGCTACTGTCCCATCTTTAGCTGGCCACTAAGATCTTTGTAAGACTTCTACCCAGTGTTCCCTACAGCTTTGCAAATACATGGCTCAGTAACCATTCCATGCCAACAAACCTGACTTCAATTGCCACACACACCTGCTTTAAGGTATATATTTCACTTAAAAAATATGGTATTGATGAGTTGCACAGACCACATTTAGTACATATATATGTATTGTATCTGCAAAACTTGCAGTTTTGAACAGTGGCATCATGACACTGCAATTCATGTAAAGGTAGCTACTGTGTGTAACCTATATTGTCTATCTTTAATGCACATCAAAGATTTTCATTAAGCATATGTACTGTAATACTGCAACTGACCTAAAGAGGCTCATGTGTATGATAGTGTGTACAAAAGATAAGAGCTATTAGTATATATGTAAGTAAACAAAAGTAAGGTATTAGGCTTTGAAGAGTAAAGTAGCCAGTCACTGAGTTTGATTGCCTGTAAGAGATGAATTCACAAACAAATTTTAAATCAAGCTGACCTGAGAAAAATCAAAATACTGTAACTACATAATCTGGACATTTTAACTTGATGAGATGCAACCATGAAGGGTAAAACAATGCACTGATCCAGCGATGTCTGTAAGATTAATGCGTGGTGAAAGCGATGAAAATGTGCATAAGAAATCTGGTATGTCAAACCAAGATAAGGAATGAAATCACCAGAGTGATTCAGGCAGTAGAGCACACCACTATAAGATTGTCTGACCACATATCATAATAACATAACTAAATTTCTTAAAGTATATAACATCAGGAATAATAATGATAAAAAAAAGTATGATATGCACACACTACCTCAACACACTCTCTTGCTATGCAGGCAAACTTTTGATTGTGTTATACACAAAACACATATATACAACTATAAAATATATCAATACAAATAATTTACAGAAAGCAATATCAAAATTGGACTTTTCCTTTATCACCATGCCCTTAATGACTTCTAATGAATTGATAGGTTATCTTAGGAAGTACTGTACATAGTACTTTTACCAATGAGTACCACTTGTAGTTAACATAAGCAAGATATATTAAAATCCCTTTTTATCTAAGGTTATTGTGGTGACAATTATCCAAACATGTTGTTACCTTGGAACTCTCAATCAGTAATGAAATATATACCTGATAAAATATGGCACTACTTCCATGTATTTTGAAAAGCAAAGAATGACAGTCACAACAAAACTGTCTGAAATGCCTTTTTTTTTTTTTTTTTTTTTTGTCCTTTCCTACCACCTTCACAAAAACTTGAGGACCTTGTAAGAAAAGCTACCCTGGATGCTGCCACCTCACAATGCTTGATTAGTTCTGAGATAATTGTTACCTCATGATTCAGCAGAGCAAAACAAGGCATTTCAAATTATTTTAATGAGACTAATTCTGAACACATCTATATACACTGAATAAGTATACTTATGAGTATGGATTCCATTACTAATCACAGCATTAAAATCACAAATGTTAAATGTTTTCCTAATGTCTTCATACGGCAGACTGTTGGTGGTTCGATGAGAGGGACTGGACCAGTCAGGAAACAAAAATTTGTCTCAAGAGTACTAAAGGCTAACAATATATAATTCTTCCCTCAACATTCATTCATTTTACACATACATACACACACACATATATATATATATATATATATATATATATATATATATATATATATATATATATATATATATATATATATATATATATATATATAATATTAGCCTAGCGAACGAAGTTCTCATCTTTGAGTTGAAGGAGGAGGTTAAGAGGCTTGGGGAGGCAGTGGAAAAAATTAGGCAGGAGATCAGTGTTAGGCCGAAGGTTGGACCTTCTGAGGGTGACAGGATGGCTTGGCCCTCTGTCGGGAAGAGCAGAGTGGGGAAGAGGGAGCAGGCAAGCCAGACTGGGAAAGATAGTAGTCACGATGGGCAGAGATGGCAGGTTGCGAGGGAAGGAAAGCGGAGGCAGTTAGGGAGGATAGGACTAAACCTGTTGAGTGTGAAAATAGGTTCGGTTTGTTGGAGGGGAGGGAGAGTGAGAGTGGAGTGAATGAAGTGGTTGTGGTGAGTGAAAGGAGAAAGAAGGGGGTAGAGGAGAGGAGGAGGAGGGTTGTGCCTAGCACACCTCAGGTGTGTGTGGTGGGTGACTCTCAGGTTAGGTATTTAGATAGCACTTTCTGTGGGAAAGACAGGGATAGGAGGACGAACGTGTGTATGCCTGGTGCAGGTGTGAAGGCAGTGAGTGAGGAGGTGCAGAAGAGGGTTGGGGGGATGGAGAGGGAGGGTGTAGTAGTTTTGCACGTAGGTGGGAACGATGTCAGAGCAGGTGGGTCGGAGGAGTTAGTGGCAAGATTTCGGGAAATGTTAGGCAAGATAAGGGAGAGTGGTAGGAGGTGTGTAGTGTCAGGAATCTTGCCTCGTGTGTATGTTAGCAGGGAATGGTTGTCTAGAGCCATTGGTGTGAATGATCGGGTAAAAGGGATGTGTAAGGATGTGGGTGTCAGCTTTGTGGATGTATGGGATAGGTTCTATGGGCGAAGGGATTTGTATGCTAGGGATGGTGTGCATCTGAGTAGGAAGGGTGTGGATGTGCTGAGTGGATGTCTGGAGGGGAGTTGGGATGGAGTGTAGGGGTGAGGTAGCAAATGCATTCCAGAAGAAAGATGCTAGACATAAATTAGATAGGATAAACAGAGATAGTGAAAAGATTAGGAAAGATTTCCAGGTGCAAATAGGAGAGAATAAGATTAGGATTCCAAATAAGGAGACAGCATCTAGGAAGGTAGCAGGACTTAAATGTTTTTATGTAAATGCCAGGAGTCTTAGGAACAAGAAGGACGAGTTATCTAGTTATATAGTTGAGGAGGACTTAGATGTTGTATGTGTCACAGAGGCATGGGTAAATGAGGAAAAGTTTAGGAAAATAGGAAAGAATATGAAGTAGATGGATACATTATGTATTTACACCAGAGAATTGGTAGGATAGGTGGAGGAGTAGTTATTTATGTAAAAAATCCTTCATTTCCAGTCAGGTTAATGGTATTAAGGTAGATAACAGAGTAGAGTCCTTATGGCTGGATGTTAGAGTAAACAAAAGTAAGGTTATTAGAGTAGGAGCTTTTATAGACCACCTAACCAGTCAGCAGATGTAGACAACCTTATGGTAGATGAGATAAATAGGGGTGTACTAGTCAGACAATTATCTTAGGGATTTTAATCTTAAGTCAGTAAACTGGGAGAGGATGGTAGGAGATGCTAGTGAAAATAAGTTTATGGAAAGTTTTCAGGATAACTATTTAGTGCAGATGGTAGATAAACCTACTAGGGGGAGGAAGGTTTTAGACATAGTACTAACAAATATTGAGCATTGTTTAAAGGAAGTTGAGGTAGGAGAGACTTTAGCAAACAGTGACCATCATATAATTAGATTTATCATTAATTCCAGTAGGGATAATATAGTGAATAAGACTAGAGTCCCAAACTATCAGAAAGGCAATTATGGTAGGTTACGTCAGTTATTAGGAGAGGTAAACTGGGAAGATAGTTTTGGAAATAAAACTGCACAGGAGATGTGGGATATTTTTAAGGTTGTAGTAAAGGGTATAGTGATGCAGTGTATCCCTTACAAAGATATAAGGCAGAGAAACAGGAAGCCATTATGGTGGACTCATGAGATAGGTAGCCAGATCAGAGAGAAGAAGAGGGCATACAGAGAGTTGCAGAAAAGTGGGAAGATGTAGATTTGATTAGGTACAGACAGGTCAGAGATGATTTGAGTAAGGTTATAAAAAAAGTAAAAGGCAGGCAGAGATAAAACTAGCTAGAGCTGGGAGTAAAGATCCCAAAAATTATATAGTTATTACAAGGTCAGTGATAAAAGAAATAAGGATAGGATTGGACCACTCAGAAAAGATGGTGTAGTAGTGGATCAAAATGAAGACATAGTAGAATTATTGAATGAACAATTTTCTTCAGTATTTACTAGGAAAGAATAGGAAATCCTGTTACAAACAGTGTGACGAGTAGTTTAAGAGCTTTAGAAAATATTGATATAAAACCGGGAATTATTAGGAAATTTATTCTTGAACTAGACGATAGGAAAGCTAGTGGTCCTGATGAGCTACATGCCAGAGTACTTAGGGAGGGTGTAGACAGTATTTCTGAAGCACTTAAGTTAATCTTTGAAAGATCACTTAGGTTTGCTGAGATACCTCAGGACTGGAAGTTAGCTAATGTTACTCCAATATTTAAAAAGGTAGGAAGGATGATGCGAATAATTATAGACCGATCAGTTTAACTAGTATAGTATGTAAGATACTAGAGAAAATCATTAAGGGTAGTATTTGGGAGCATTTAAATGAGAATAGATTAATTAGAGATACCCAACATGGCTTTAGATCAGGGAGGTCCTGTCTTACAAATTTGCTCGATATCTTAGAATATATTACCAAGGAGTTAGATGATGGAAATAGCATAGATGTTATATATCTAGATTTTAGCAAGGCGTTTGATAAGGTACCGCATAGGAGGCTAGTGTACAAATTGAGACTACATGGGATAGGGGTAGGTTAGTTGATTGGATTAGTGAATGGCTTTCTGATAGGAAACAGAGAGTAGTATTAAATGGGGCAATGTCTGAGTGGAAGGAAGTGGTTAGTGGGGTACCCCAAGGATCAGTGCTAGGACCTCTTCTTTTCTTGGTGTACATTAACGATTTAGATATAGGAATTAGTAGCAAAGTATCAAAGTTTGCAGATGATACTAAGATAGCATGTGCAGTACAGGGTGAAAAGGACAATTACAGAATACAACGAGACCTGGACAGGCTGATAGCATGGGCAGACAGGTGGCAGATGGAGTTTAATTCTAAAAGTGTCAGGTTATGCATTTAGGTAAAGACAACACAAACTTTAACTATGAGATGGAGGGATGTTGGCTAGAGGCAGTAGAGGAAGGAAAGGATTTAGGAGTAGTGATAGACAGGACTATGAAATTTTCAAAGCAATGTTTAGAAGCAAGAAATAGGGCAAATAGGATCCTGGGTTTTATAAATAGAAATGTTAGTTATAAAAGTAAGGAAGTGGTGCGTAGCTTATATAATTCCTATGTTAGGCCCCATTTAGAGTATTGCATACAGGCCTGGTCACCCCATTATAGGCAGGATATCAACATGTTAGAAGCAGTTCAGAGAAGAGCAACTAGGATGATACCAGCATTAAAGCGCCTGGAGTATAGAGATAGATTAAAGGAATTAAACATGTTTTCATTTGAGAGGAGATGTATAAGAGGATATGATAGAGTTATTTAAAATGTTCTCAGATACAAACTACATAGATGTGAGATCTTTCTTTACCTTAGAGGAGGAAATAGGACTAGAAATCATGGCAGGAAGATTAGAAAGCAAGGCTGCAGGTTAGATATAAGAAAATATTTCTTTAGTCATAGGGTGGTAGACTTCTGGAATGCATTGCCAGAGACGGTTGTAAATAGCACTAGTTTGACAATGTTTAAAAACAGATTAGATAAGCACTTAAATTTATTAGATTTATAATTATGTATAGCATTGCATGATAGTTTTTATAAGAAATTTACTATAGTTAAACAGGACATGATCCCCATGTATGGGGACCACGAATTGTAGAGGATTTCGCTGCAGGACTTAGCCCTGTTAATGGGCCAAATATTTAGAATTAGTATCTAATGTATTGTGTACTTGTAAGTGTATCTTTAAGTACTGATGACGAGGTCGCTGTGCGACTGATACAGGATAACCTAGATGGGCCCTGGTGGCCCTTTGTTATCCTATTATTTATGTTATGTTATAAAATCCACAGCATGTAAACATAGCAGCATAGAATTTCCCCTGCCCTATATAATCCCTTTTCCATTAGAGGCCCAAGTCAGGAGAAACAAAAAAAAAAAACAGGAATATTGCATGAAGCGGAGGATTTAACTAAACTGAAGCAGAATCACAGACATGAGAACATGACATCAAATAGTGGGAGCACGCCTCTGCCATCACACTGTCACCACTCGGCTCACAAGCACTAAGGAACTACAGAGAACGTGTCTTCCGGGAAGCAAGCCTATCAGACCCAAGATAACACCGCCGGCCACTCTGGGCACGCCGAGGTCAGCCCACCACAGCACTCAGCACGCGGCCCAGCTGGTGTTGCCTGCTGCCCCATACCCGCCCTGCACCCCACCAAACACAGCCACCACCACACCCTCGAGACACAAGCAGCATACAGGGCGGTGGTGGTTGCGGGGCGTGAACGAGTAGCACTAAGAAGAACTAAGAAAGAAGGGTACACACGACCACACCAAACTAGACCACAACACAAGGCACCACCAGTCCCGTCGCCAGGCTGTATCCTCGTCTTATCTCTCACCATTATATCTACTTAACACTCTCCTTGTGGTACTTACATTGCGATGAAAAGGAAATCCAAAAGGGAAGGTAAATAGCCTGTGAATAAGGGAGGTTAACACAACACTACTGCAGGAGAGGTCGCTACACACCCTATAAGAACGGGAGTAACACTGACACTGGCCTGACGTAAACAACTCAAGCTGCCTCTGGTGACGTCACGAGGAAACACCACACCATCGCCTTGCGTGTATTACCACGTATTATACTAGGAAACGCTTGAGGAAGATTGGAAGGAAAAACCTAGCCTATTGATTTCCAGTCACTGTTTAGCTATTCATTTAGGAGCCCGTATATGACTCTTTTCAAATCATGATCTACACACAATGATATTTACCTACCTAGGTAACTACAATGTATAATCTGAACACTTCATGTAATAACTTAATCTAACCTAAGCCTCAAATGGAAATGTTAATGTTATTTCACTATTATTCAAACTCTAACTTGGAATAATATTGAGATAATCGGCCATTCTGTCCAGCCACTTACAACCAGCTTACGGTGCCCCAATTATATATGAAAGCAGGCTGACTGTTTAGGTAGAGAATCACGCCCCGGGTCATCACCACATCCGTTGTCCAGGGTCCAGCGAATCCACACCGATGCACACTTGCTCTATAGGTATACCCACAATCTTCATAAATCACAGCTTCATCTTTGAAGGCCTCTTAATTAATAAAAGCTTCTCATTTCAGACTGGAGATCAAGAGAGATGTGGGGAGAGGTTGAACAGCTGTATTAAAAAACAGGTCTTTCACCACAGCTGTTTTCAAAGGCAACAGTGACAACTAACTCAATTATCAATATTATTTTCCTTTTAATGCTATAGAAACGTTATCAACGTATTATATTAGAATCGTATGAACACTTAGGAAACCGTGTAACTTCAAATCGAGGCTCTTTAAAGTGATAGAAATGCAGCGTGGAAATATTTCAGAATGATCGACAAGCGTGAAGGAAAACGCAAAGATGTATAGTTACGTATTATCATTTGCCTATTTTATTTATTGTTTATTTGTTTGTTTATCTATCTATCTGTTCACTTATATTATTTTTACCTGAGGAATGACACTTTTCCGTGCTGGCAAAGTAGTTCATTTGTTTTCTGATTTATCTACCTAGGTAACTATTCCTTTTCATTAATATTATTGGTTATGCATTCTTATACCAAGTTAGAGATTTCCCAGTATAATTCTCATTCACCACTTGCTCTTGGTGATTCAAATAATTGTTACATTAAACTTTTTTTTTTTTTTTTTTGTCTTGCCGTTGTGGTAAAATGACTCAGTAGTGCTATCAGGGGAAAACAAGTTGACGAGTGGGGATTTCAATCGTATCCAACTATAGTATGTAATTAGTGAATGAGCAGGATGAAAGCTTTTATCAACTATTCTCTGCACTACTAAAATATCAATGAATAGATATGTTTAAATCTCTCTCTCTCTCTCTCTCTCTCTCTCTGTGTGTGTGTGTGTGTGTGTGTGTGTGTGTGTGTGTGTGTGTATATAATTCACCACGACGGTCGTCTGCTGGTCACCCAGCCAGCCTTCCCCATTACGGAGCGAACTCAGAGCTCATAGACCGATCTTCGGGTAAGACCACAACACACTCCACACACCGGGAAAGCGAGGCCAAAACCCCTCGAATTACATCCCGTACTTATTTACTGCTAGGTGAACAGGGGCTACACTATAAGAGACTTGCCCATTTGCCTTGTCGCTTTCCGGGATTCGAACCCAGATCCTCTCGGTTGTGAGCCGAGCGTGCTAACCACTACACTACGCGGTGTGTGTGTGTGTGTGTGTGTGTGTGTGTGTGTAATTCACCACGGTCGTCTGCTGGTCACTCAGCCAGCTTTCCCCATTACGGAGCGAGCTCAGAGTTCGTAGTCCGATCTTCGGTTAGGACTGTGTGTGTGTGTGTGTGTGTGTGTGTGTATTTACCTAGTTGTATTTACCTAGTTGTAGTTTTACAGGGCCTGGGGTTTATGCTCGTGTGGTCCCGTCTCCATATTCATGTGTGTGTGTGTGTGTGTGTGTGTGTACTTAAAAAGAATGGTTAAGAGATATAATTCAATAAATTAAAAAATCAAATTCACTGGCTAATTACTGTTGAAATTACTTTGAAATAAGTAAATAAATATTTCGAGGAGAAACAACCTTCAAATGGACTCACCAGTTCAGTTACGCAGATGTCTTGGTACTGTGATCCTCTTCAGCAACAGTCTGTCACAAATAAAGAATACAGAAACAAGTTATGCTGATATTCCAGTATCTGCATTACGCTAGTAGTCCCCGTGGATCTGCTAGCTGGTCGTCATGGCAACGGCAACAAAACAAACAATATCTACAGCTGACCGAGACATGAACCCACTTTTTCAGGTAAATTTTACCAAATAAGAGCACATTATTGCACAGTACATTTGGCATACCAGTGGAAGAAACGGCACAATGTTGCGCTCCCAGATGGCGGACTTTAAGTTTAAGGAAAAATAGTGTCAATTTTAAAGACAGCGCATATTGAAAGTCAAGTGACATAGAAAAAAAAAAAGTCAGTATACAGCTGCTTTACCATAATGATGCATCTTAGTACTTGCTTCAGCGGTACATATAATAAAATTGGAACGAAAATGCATCTTAATGTTTCATCATGTATGCTACCTAGAACCAGTGCAATACATACTGGCAGGTCACGGGCATAGCCAGCCAAAATTCTCAACCAGTGCAACTCCGCTGATACGCAGGTAAACACTCTCTTACCTGTTTTGTACTTTGTAGACAAGCCAAAACCTCTCAGACTAAGTTATAATGCTTGTTTATTCTTGTAGTTATGATTATGTGAATGAATTATAAATACCATTATCCTTACCAATATCTACATATATCATTGCTACTCAAACTAAAGTAAAATAAACTAAATTGCTTATAATATGGGTCTTGTTGTGAATATTCATAAACCATCATCTCACTTCAACTCGTTCCAGCAAACATTTTGTGAACCAACTCTTTATGTTGAGCATATCAAAAGGAACAGAATTGTATAAGCTTCCCAATGAAATGTTTCGTTTTCTGTGATTAGTAAATCGCGGTATGATCCTAAACTAAATATTTTCGGAAACCTGTATTTTCTTACTTATCTATTTTTTCCAAATTTACATCAACCTTTTACGATGCAGCTTAGAATTTTACTTAACTCTATAGAACTACTGGAAAAATTATACATGTAATTGCATTTCAATAGATCAAATGTTTCTTTTTCCTTTGTTTATACAAATGCATTGCACCTTCTTGCGATGGTGCAATGCATTTGTAGACTATATCACCAAAGTACACACCGTATTTAATTTTCTCACAACTTTCCTGTGTCAAGTAGTAACTCATATGTTTGTAGTCATGAAAACTCAATAACAATTTTAGTGTTTTCAAAGCTTTCATATATTATTCATTTTTGTACAAGTAATGGTGGTGGTATATATCATAATTGATAATAATAACAATATTAATGTGAGAGCATTGTGACGAGTTAATCATTGAAGGTAGTGAAGGAAATACGGTAGTAGTAGTAGTAGTAGTAATACTACGTAGTAGTAATAGTAATGTGTGGCAGAAAATAAATTCATAAACGACTATTCTTAGTTCACTTTATTTCCTGTTCTTCAAAAAGATTGTCACTGGTTAAAAAAATAAATAGATAAAAAATGACAGTCACATCTGAATCAAAACTTTTATCCATTGCCTAATTTTTATATCAATGAAGAAATTAATTGCTTCTGGCAACTTACTAAACGTTATTAGTAAAAAAAAATAGACAATAAAGGTACAAATAGTAGTAGTAGTAGTTGGGATTCTAATGATGTGTGGGTATGTGTTTATCCTTTTCATTTCTGCGACTGTATCTCTTCCTACGGTTTGGATATACATATATATATATATATATATATATATATATATATATATATATATATATATATATATATATATATATCTTTTGTGCCCGGTACTCAGCAGTGTGTCCAGCAGGAGTGTGATCACGCGCAAAAATACTCTCCCACCCGCTTCATTTCATACTCCTCGCAGTCTGTGAAAGAAGGGGATGAAAGACAATGCTGTAGTGGCGCTGGTGTTGCCGTATTGTGCATAGTTAAATATGCAGCCTAAGAAATAACCAGTGTTGCACACACAGTGTTGCACACACACACACACACACACACACACACACACACACACACACACACACACACACACACACACACACACACATCAAAAGTATAGCTTCCCGTATCGGAGCATTGATGCATGGAACAAACTGAGCGTGGATGTGGTGTGTGCAGCGAGTGTCAGTCAAATGAAGGAAAAATTGGACAAGTGTGGACAAAGAGACAGGACATAGAGAGCTACGGCTCGGGCCCTGTAATCACAAATAGGTAAATACAAATAGGTAAATACACACAAGAGAGAGAGAGAGAGAGAGAGAGAGAGAGAGAGAGAGAGAGAGAGAGTGTCCGATGACGATATGGGCTTCAGCCTGTTCGATTAGCTGGCAACACACTCCAAGCCCAGCTCTATCTGACCAAATAAAGCTGCGATGGTAAAAAAAAAAAAAAAAAGAAAGAGAGATGGGGGGTAGGGGGGAGACGTGGATCCAAGCAAAATGATAAAAACACTATCCCAGCAAAAGATAGTGAAAATAAAACACTAATCTTGTTGTTAGGTTACGTTAATACAGGGAAGGCCAATTGATTACCAAAACTGGGCTCAGCAAACCCAATGTAGAAAAAAAAAAGAAAGAAAGGAAATGAAACCTTTACACTCAACACTAGAAAATTAATATAGTGACTCAGCGAGAGGAAATAATCAAAGAAAGACTTCACAAAAGCACAAAATGCATGAACACTCCTCCACGCTCGGTTAGATAAACCTAACCGTACACAAAGCACATCACCATCCTCACTCACCTCCAGCTTAGGATTACAAAAGAGAAAGTGACATGGCCGCGCGCTTTCATTCAGTATTCGCCAAGACAATAAACCAAAGCTCTACCACGCCGGCTTGACCTCCAGCCACTCCCGACCGCAACACAATGTGACCCATACTGAGTGAATGGCCGCTAAGCAAAGAGCGTCACTCCAAAGTTCAAAAGTTTCAAAGTTTATTGAGAAAAGGGGGAAGATACAAACAAGGGGTGGGACAGTGCAAGATACAAAAACATAGAAATACAGAAAAACAGAAGAAGAGCATAGTTGCTGGGCGGTCCAGCTTGCGTCACTCCCCTCACCCGCTCCTCCTTATATACCCCCCATCCAACACCTCCCCTGCCTGAACACACTCCTTTAACCTATCCCAATACCTCGTGCTTTCATCATGTGGTTTGGCCGAAGTCGTGTTCGAGGATCATGGGTTAGCACCCTTCAACTGCACGCCCCGGAAGGCGCCAGTGACCACAACTTCGAGAGACGGGATACAACTCCCGACTAAAACATGGTATCCACGGCACTCACTGCTGGGTGGACAGGGGCGCGGATGAGAGACAGAGTGTGCTAACCATTGCACCATGGAGTATACCCGATACCTCTGCGCCGCGTAAAGACGTAATCGGCGAAGAAAATTATCACACTAAAGTAGTGCAACAAAACACAATACAAAAATGCAATTACTATTGTAGACAGACTTGGCAACTAATAACAGTGTTGCATGCATTTTAAAATTACCCTTGGAAGTAATATACAATATAATGAATCATGAAATAAAGTTACATTATTGAAGGTGTACATACGAGTACATCACAGAAGGCGTGGCACACGCTTTTTCTTCTAAACACGGAGTTATACAAGTTATATAATTTGCTGCCTTCAATATCAATTCTTAATGAAATATAGGTAGTATGGCTTAATAAAACACTTATAACAATAAACTTACAATTTAAATATAAAGACAGAATTATGAATGTAATCAAAACGCAGCGGGTTGGCTGGCTGGCGGGCAGGCCTGGCCGGATTTCACGCCGCGTGTCTTCTTTCCTCTGTAAAGGAAGATGATCACAAGGAAAACTTTTCCCCACAAAGCAATTCAACCATTTACACATCCACCGCATACAACATATTCACAAACACTACACTACCGTTTGTTCCGTCAACTTTTCTTGCCAACTTTCTGAAAATCGATAATTTTATGTATCCACAGCTGCTCGTCAGCGCTCTCATCGACAATAAACAAGCATGGCTCTCTCTCTCTCTCTCTCTCTCTCTCTCTCTCTCTCTCTCTCTCTCTCATACACAGCCAGGCTTGAACCCACGAATGCACCTCCGCTGGGGCACAAGCAAGCAGTTAATGTTTTGCATGCATCTTATCACAGGTTTTGTAAGTTGTAGACAAACCTTACAAATTCAAATGTAACCCATGGTGCAGAAGTAGAGATTCAGAGACCTTTCATAAGTGCAGAGATCTATCAAATCATACGGACCATTGTTTGTTGTTCTATAAGTGCAGAGATCTATCAAATCATGCGAACCATTGTTTATTGTTCTATAAGTGCAGAGATCTTTCAGATCATGAGAACCATATTGTTTGCTGTTTCATAAGTGCAGAGATCTATCAAATCATACGAACCATTGTTTGCTGTTTCATAAATGCAGAGATCTATCAAATCATACGAACCATTGTTTGTTGTTCTATAAGTGCAGAGATCTATCAAATCATGCGAACCATTGTTTATTGTTCTATAAGTGCAGAGATCTATTAGATCATGGGAACCATTGTTTGCTGTTTCATAAGTGCAGAGATCTATCAAATCATACGAACAATTGTTTGTTGTTCTATAAGTGCAGGGATCTATCAAATCATATGAACCATTGTTTGTTGTTCTATAAGTGCAGAGATCTATTAGATCATGGGAACCATTGTTTGCTGTTTTATAAGTGCAGAGATCTATCAAATCATGAGAACCATTAATATGTTTCTTGTACAAGTACTATATTCATAAATTAAGTGTCATGACATGAGAAATTAAACGATTTCGTATTTTTTAACAATAATGTTTAAATAGTATATCTTTATATTATAAGAATGGCTTTTCATTTGACAACAAAAGTTGACATTAGCTCTCCTCCCCTCCGTGAAGACAGTCACTTCCATTTGACGATTCAGACTGAATAGAACGACGGAAAGGGCCAAAAGTTGACGAAAAACGGAATTGACAAAAATAATGACGGAAAGCGCGCTATATAGTGTACCAAGTTGTACTGCAGCGTCCTTGAGAAGCTACTGCAAACTACTAAACGCTGAAAGCACCGATGATATATATACTAAAAATATAGTGTAAATAAAATAACAGTGCAGATTGAAGTCAAATGACATGATATATGAAAAAAATCAGCTTTTAATAGAATGTTGTACATTAGCTGAATAGTTTCATCACATTTCATCATGTATACTATGCAATAATCACTGTGTTTTCTCTTTCAGTGAATATACACATGTGTGTAAAAATGCTTCAGAAAAAAGCCAAGACTGAATCACATCTCAATTACTTATAACAGGCTTCAGTGAGTAGCAAAGTGGTTTTCGAAAGTGTCTGATAACTTGACAATAGTCGGAAAAAAACAACAACCATGTGAACCTCATTAGTTCATTGGTGTCTTGAAAATAGCTTGAGTCTACAGCGTACCAAAACAAAACTCCTCGGAAGTATAAGAGAGGGTATTCCTGAAGTATTCCTGAATGGATGCGTACACTGTTGTGGGGCGGATCGGGGAGGGGGCGCACGGGGTGGTAGTGAGGGCCAGACATAACCTGACGGGACGGCTAGTGGCGCTGAAGAAGGTGCCGCTGAGGAGGCTGGACCACGGCATGCCCACCACGGCGCTCAGGGAAATCAAGGCACTCCAGCAGATTAATTCACAGCATGTAAGTACTGTGGGTGGGTGGTCAACACACACACACACACACACACACACACACACACACACACACACACACACACATCAGTGAAATGAGAGAGAGAGAGAGAGAGAGAGAGAGAGAGAGAGAGAGAGAGAGAGAGAGAGAGAGAGAATTTAATATTTTTACTCACAAAACATTTACAAATATGTGAATAAGACTGAGTTTCATCCAGGAGGTAGTTTTGTTGCAATGCATGATGTTGTGCACATAACATTTGTCAGGTGACTCTAATTAAGCCGTGGCCGCCCTTAACTGTGTGTGTGTGTGTGTGTGTGTGTGTGTGTGTGTGTGTGTGTGTGTGTGTGTGTGTGTGTGTGTGTGTGTGATAACAATAATGGTAATAATAACATACAGTTTATTGGAATTGCAGTATATACACACTGAAAATGTTTATAAGGGATGGGGAGAGGGTTAAGATTGGTACACTCATGGTACAATATTTTTTATTGTACCATGGGTACACTAGCCTAATGGTGAGGATCGCACTGAGGTGGTATCGGTCCGTGCGTGGTGCCCTCAGAGGCATTATCTTGTTCTGGTATCTTGTGACACGGCCCGGGCGAGAAGCATTAGGGAGGAGGGAGAAAGTTTGTGTGTGTGTGTGTTCACTGTTTGATCTGCTGCAGTCTCTGACGAGACAGCCAGACGTTACCCTACGGAACGAGCTCAGAGCTCATTATTTCCGATCTTGGGATAGGCCTGAGACCAGGCACACACCACACACCGGGACAACAAGGTCACAACTCCTCGATTTACATCCCGTACCTACTCACTGCTAGGTGAACAGGGGCTACACGTGAAAGGAGACACACCCAAATATCTCCACCCGGCCGGGGAATCGAACCCCGGTCATCTGGCTTGTGAAGCCAGCGCTCTAACCACTGAGCTACCGGGCCGTGTGTGTGTGTGTGTGTGTGTGTGTGTGTGTAGTAATAAAGGATATAACATGACGGAATTGACTCAATTCTGTGAAAAGCACAAACAGTTAAATCCAAAGAGGAGAATATAACGTAACATGTGAGTAGGTGATGCGGCTGCTGGAGGTGTTCGCTGACGGCGCGGGCTTCGTGTTGGCCTTCGAGCTGATGCTGGGGGACCTAGGCGAGATGCTGCGGGATGCATCGCGGCCCCTCACACGCGCCCACGTCAAGACCTACATGACCATGCTGCTCTCCGGCGTCGCCTTCCTCCACAAACACAACATAATGCACAGGGTGAGCTCTCTCCTTTTCAACAACCTCTTGCCCTATCAACTCCTACGCTGATGATATCACCCTACATTTTTCCGCGTCTTTTCAGAGACTACCAACCCTTCAGCAAGTCATCAGATCACGTAGGGACGCTAAAGAGTGCCTAACTTCTGATCTTTCTAAGATTTCTGATTGGGGCAGAGAAAACTTAGTGTTCAATGCCTCAAAATTTCAATTCCTCCATCTATCAATTCGACACAACCTTCCAGACAACTATCCCTTCTTCTTCAATGACACTCAACTGTCTCCCTCTTCCACACTGAATATCCTCAGTCTGTCCTTTACTCATAATCTTAACTGGAAACTTCACATTTAATCTCTTGCTAAAACAGCTTCTATGAAGTTAGGCGTTCTGCGGCGTCTCCACCAGTTTTTCTCGCCCCTCCGACTGCTAACTCTGTACAAGGGCCTTATCCGTTCTTGCATGGAGTATTCTTCGCATGTTTTGGGGGGTTCTACTCACACTGTTTTATTAGATAGGGTGGAATCAAAAGCTTTTCGTCTCATCAATTTCCCTCTGACTGACTGTTTTCAGCCTCTTTCTCTCTGTCGAAATGTTGCATCTCTTTCTTTCTTCTATCTGCTATTTTCATGTTAACTGCTCTACTGATCTTGCAAACTGCATGCCTCCCATCCTCCTGCTGCCTCGCTGCACAAAGCTTTCTTCTTCCTCTCATCCCTATTCTGTCCAACTCTCTAAGGCAAGAGTTAATCAGTATTCTCAGTCATTCATACCTTTCTCTGGTAAACTCTGGAACTCCCTGCCTGCTTCTGTATTTCCATCTTCTTACGACTTGACTTCTTTTAAGAGGAAGGTTTCAAGACATTTGTCCTGAATTTTGGATAACTCACTTGATTTTTAAAGTAACTGGCAACCCCATGGGCCTTTTTTATTCCATATTTTTGTTACTCTTGGCAAGTTCCCCCCCCCGCATAAAAGAGAGAGAGAGAGAGAGAGAGAGAGAGAGAGAGAGAGAGAGAGATTCTTTAGCTGAGGCTTAAAAACACCTTTGTGTACTGTCAAATTAGTTAATCTTTATTCCACTTCTTTTTTTCTTTTTCTTCAATGCAGCTTTTTTTTTCGATGTACTACCGCACGCTTCCATATTTCATCAACGTGATCAATTTTACATTTTTCAACATAACATTTTCTACCCATAATTTCTTGAGAGATTAAAGCTTTTCAGAATACTGGACCTGGCAAAACATCATAACACATCATGATAAAAAGAAAAATAAATACTCAAATAAAAACAGTTGGATTCTAATCAAAGAGAACAGAGAAATAGTTTCAATTTAACTTACTTGCCTGATGAAGTTTATACAATTTGCTTTTTTTTTCTGCATTTCGACACTGTCTTCATCACCGTGGTTCTGCTGGCTCCTGTGATGGCAGGACTTGAAGCCAGCCAACCTGTTGATCAGCGGGAAGGGGCAGCTCAAGATAGCGGACCTGGGCCTGTGCCGGGTGTTTTCTCGGCAGGGCAAGAGGCTCTACTCCCACCAGGTAGGAGGAGAGAGGCACAAGGGATGGTGTCAAGATCGTACTTTGAAACGCCTTGCTTTCCTACCACGACTGTTTTCAATGGCCACAGACATGATTAGTATTTCTCCAGTTATTAATGTACATGCATGAACCTTAAAAACACCCTTAAAACCGTCTTCATCTAGAGGTTCTTGAAAATAGTCGGAGTGTGGGGCAGTAAAGTTTCAAATTATGTCAGTACAGTAAAAGGTAAGATGAGATAGACGAAAGGTGACGCGGAAAGGAAAACAGAAGAAAAATAACAAAGTGTCTGATAGGAAGATAGGAGAGGGAGATAATGTACATATTAGGAAGATATATGAATAGGAGAGAAATGAGAACATAAGACGATGGAGGTAGAGATGCAAATAGAGTGAAAGATGAAGGAGAAAGAGGAATGAGAAGGAAGATGTAGATTGGAAGTGTTCGAGAGAGAGAGAGAGAGAGAGAGAGAGAGAGAGAGAGTAAGAGCACATGTCTCTCCCAGGTAGCGACAAGATGGTACCGCGCCCCTGAGCTGCTGTACGGGGCGCGCCAATACCGGGAGGGCGTGGACCTGTGGGCGGTGGGATGCATCTTTGCCGAAATGATCAACAACTGTCCACTCTTCCCGGTAAGTGCTCTCTCTCTCTCTCTCTCTCTCTCTCTCTGGTATTCATTCCTTTGTTAAATGTTTGCCTTTCATCTATGTGTGTATGTATGTATGTATGTATGTATGTATGTATGTATGTATGTTTGTATGTATGTATGTATGTATGTATGTATGTATGTATGTATGTATGCATGTATACATGTATGTATGTATGTATCTATCTATCTTGCTACCTACCTACTTATCTATATATCTATCCGTCTACCTATCTATCTACCTATCTACCTACCTATCTATCTATCTATCTATCTATCTATCTATCTATCTTGGGAACAGGAAAGTATGTAGTCTCTCAGTGGCCAAAGTGGATCGTGTCGCGGCAAAAAGTCCAACATGCACGGCGCCATTCCTTCCGATAACCTATTCAGTGTAGCACATCTCAAATGTAACGTTGGCCAGGATTTTTCCTATAACTCCCATTATTCGCCCATATCTCCTTTCTCAACATTGCCATTGGTGTTTCACATCAGAGGAAGACAGAAAACTGCATATCACAAGTTTGTCTGGTTTCATCAAGCTACGAGATGTCAACATACCTGTCAAGTCTACGTTTTTGGCGTAAGTCTTACGTAATTTCTATAATTTTTCAAGTCTTACGGAAGTGTTTCCCAACCTTTTTAGGTTGCTATCCTAAATGCATTCTTAACCTGGAGTAGCGACCCTAATTGTATATAATAAATCCAACCTAACCTGACCTAACCGAGACAGAGACAAACAAGTGGAGACAGCCAGGCAGACAGAGGTACAGACAGACTAACAGACAGAAGAAAAAAGGGCAATGGGAGGAAGCATTTGCGAGTTATTATAAAAATCAACAAAACAAACAAATATGATGCATGCAATATGTTCATTCACTGCCACAGCATCACAGATGCGACTGACAGCTCATTCAGGCTCCTCGTTGACTGGTCGGCAGTAAAGTACACTTATTTTACATGAAAACTACTCGTACTACGGGCGGAATTGCAGGAATTTTATGTTTTATGACTCTTTTGTTACTGTGTCCAGTAGAATCTATACCTAGTCCTGCTAAAGTATATCAGTTACATTAATCAAAATAAAAATGTGAACAGCTGTGAATTATTAAGATATGTTTTTGCAAGACCCTCTGGCGACCCTCAAAAATACCCTCGCCATGCACCCTAATTTGGGTAGCGACCCTGGGGTTGGCAACCACTGCTTTAAACACTGATTGTGAATTCTTGGTGTCTTTTATGGGTACACTCTTTACAATACATAAGCCAACAAAGTCACTATCCAAATGAATAACAGCATCATAGGTAAAGATACATTCCAAGTAACTGAGTAACATTAAAGAAAGAGAAGAACTTTAGCGAGGCAAGACCAGCAGTGACGAGAGCCAAGCAGTGCAGCAGTTTAGTGTGGCAGCAGCAGTGTCCCTGAGGCTCAGCTCGTCAGTCTCTGGAGTAGTGCACACATTGGAGACATCAGTGTCCTGCAAGTCTTCCTCTGACCAAAGCAGCAAGCAGAAAAATTTTCATGAGTGCGGGAGAAATACACAGGCACTGACACTTGGGCAGACAGTTTCCCTGCTGGCCCGTCCACGCCATCCTTGAGGCTTGCTGCCTGTTGTTTCATCCAGGAAGACATTTCTCAACGGCATCCACCGCCTCTTTTTTAGCAGTGTGAAGTGCCACCTTCTCAACTAACGGCCCCCCACACAATATCAGTGGGCTTCTCTATCTCTGCTCGTGTTGAGCAACACACTAGTGAGATCCAATAATCCCATTAATGGCCGTGACAGTCCCTCACCATTCAGTGGGTCACCCGTCCAATCAGTGGTGGCTGGTTTGTTCACAGTCACTGGAGACCACAGCCACCTGTGGTTCACTAGTACAGCTTTCCTCACTCAATGGTTCTGCCAACCCATCACAGGGCTTAGCATGTACGAATTCCACGAACCTATCAGAGTGGTTCAATGAACCTTCCCTTACTGAAGAGGTTATGCCAGCACATTCCATAGGGTTCAGTGTAACTGTCTCTCACATCTCCATCTGAGAGATTCATTGCAGTTCTCTCCCCTGACACGGCTCTGCCAAGCCCCATCAATGTGGTTCATGGTTGTCCCTACTGAAGGGGTTTTTCCTATAGTATCATTACTGGAAAGGTCCAATATAGCTGCCACTGAAGGGGCTCTGCAGTCCATCAGAAAGATGGAATATATCTCTCCTTTCAGGAGATGCACCGATTCCATCAAAGAAGTTCAAATATATCTTACCTCATTGAAGGGGTTCTGCCAACCCTCCAGAGGATCTAATACATCCGTCCCCAAAGAATGGGATGAGTCACCCCGTCGAAGGGGTTTGATACAACTCTTTCTTCCTACACTGAGGAGTCTGACGTGTCTCTCTCCAATGGAGGGGCTCCATCTCCCCCACCTGAGGAGTCTGACCCGTCTCTCTCCACTGGAGGGGCTCCACCTTCTCCCATCAGAGGAGTTTGGGACGTCTCTCTCCACTGGAGGGGGTCCACCTCCCTCACCAGAAAATTTGGGACGTCTCTCTCCACTGCAGGGGGTCCACCTCCCCACCAGAGGAGTTTGGGACGTCTCTCTCCACTGGAGGGGGTCCACCTTCCCCACCAGAAGAGTCTGACCCGTCTCTCTCCACTGGAGGGGGTCCACCTCCCCCCACTAGAGGAGTTTGGGACGTCTCTCTCCACTGGAGGGGCTCCATCTCCCCCACCAGAGGAGTTTGGGACGTCTCTCTCCACTGAAGGGGGTCCACCTCCCCCACCAGAGGAGTTTGGGACGTCTCTCTCCACTGGAGGGACTCCACCTCCCCACCAGAGGAGTTTGGGACGTCTCTCTCCACTGGAGGGTCCATCTCCCCCACCAGAGGAGTTTGGGACGTCTCTCTCCACTGGAGGGTCCACCTCCCCACCAGAGGAGTTTGGGACGTCTCTCTCCACTGGAGGGGGTCCACCTCCCCCACCAGAGGAGTTTGGGACGTCTCTCTCCACTGGAGGGGATCCATCTCCCCCACCAGAGGAGTTTGGGACGTCTCTCTCCACTGGAGGGGTCCACCTCCCCCACCAGAGGAGTTTGGGACGTCTCTCTCCACTGGAGGGGGTCCACCTCCCCACCAGAGGAGTTTGGGACGTCTCTCTCCACTGGAGGGGGTCCACCTCCCCACCAGAGGAGTTTGGGACGTCTCTCTCCACTGGAGGGGGTCCACCTCCCCACCAGAGGAGTTTGGGACGTCTCTCTCCACTGGAGGGGTCCACCTCCCCACCAGAGGAGTTTGGGACGTCTCTCCACTGGAGGGGATCCACCTCCCCACCAGAGGAGTTTGGGACGTCTCTCTCCACTGGAGGGGGTCCACCTCCCCCACCAGAGGAGTTTGGGACGTCTCTCTCCACTGGAGGGGGTCCACCTCCCCACCAGAGGAGTTTGGGACGTCTCTCTCCACTGGAGGGGTCCACCTCCCCACCAGAGGAGTTTGGGACGTCTCTCTCCACTGGAGGGGTCCACCTCCCCACCAGAGGAGTTTGGGACGTCTCTCAGAGGAGTTTGGGACGTCTCTCTCCACTGGAGGGGTCCACCTCCCCACCAGAGGAGTTTGGGACGTCTCTCCACTGGAGGGGTCCACCTCCCCACCAGAGGAGTTTGGGACGTCTCTCTCCACTGGAGGGGTCCACCTCCCCACCAGAGGAGTTTGGGACGTCTCTCTCCACTGGAGGGGGTCCACCTCCCCACCAGAGGAGTTTGGGACGTCTCTCTCCACTGGAGGGGTCCACCTCCCCACCAGAGGAGTTTGGGACGTCTCTCTCCACTGGAGGGGGTCCACCTCCCCACCAGAGGAGTTTGGGACGTCTCTCTCCACTGGAGGGGTCCACCTCCCCACCAGAGGAGTTTGGGACGTCTCTCTCCACTGGAGGGCTCCACCTCCCCACCAGAGGAGTTTGGGACGTCTCTCTCCACTGGAGGGGGTCCATCTCCCCCACCAGAGGAGTTTGTGACGTCTCTCTCCACTGGAGGGCTCCACCTCCCCACCAGAGGAGTTTGGGACGTCTCTCCACCTCCCCACCAGAGGAGTTTGGGACGTCTCTCTCCACCTCCCCACCAGAGGAGTTTGGGACGTCTCTCTCCACTGGAGGGGTCCACCTCCCCACCAGAGGAGTTTGGGACGTCTCTCTCCACTGGAGGAGGTCCACCTCCCCACCAGAGGAGTTTGGGACGTCTCTCCACTGGAGGGGGTCCACCTCCCCCACCAGAGGAGTTTGGGACGTCTCTCTCCACTGGAGGGGTCCACTCTCCCACCAGAGGAGTTTGGAACGTCTCTTTCCACTGGAGGGGCTCCACCTCCCCCACCAGAGGAGTTTAAGACATTTCTCTCCACTGGAGGGGATCCATCTCCCACCAGAGGAGTTTGGGACGTCTCTCTCCACTGGAGGGGGTCCACCTCCCCACCAGAGGAGTTTGGGACGTCTCTCTCCACTGGAGGGGCTCCGCCTGCCCCACCAGAGGAGTTTGGGACGTCTCTCTCCACTGGAGGGGGTCCACCTCCCCACCAGAGGAGTTTGGGACGTCTCTCTCCACTGGAGGGCTCCGTCTGCCCCACCAGAGGAGTTTGGGACGTCTCTCTCCACTGGAGGGGGTCCACCTCCCCCACCAGAGGAGTTTGGGACGTCTCTCTCCACTGGAGGGGCTCCGTCTGCCCCACCAGAGGAGTTTGGGACGTCTCTCTCCACTGGAGGGGGTCCACCTCCCCACCAGAGGAGTTTGGGACGTCTCTCTCCACTGGTGGGGCTCCGTCTGCCCCACCAGAGGAGTTTGGGACGTCTCTCTCCACTGGAGGGGTCCACCTCCCCCCACCAGAGGAGTCTGACGTGTCTCTCTCTAATGGAGGGGCTCCATCTCCCCCACCAGTGGTGTCTGACCCGTCTCTCTCCACTGGAGGGGCTCCACCTCCCCCACCAGAGGAGTTTGGGACGTGTCTCTCCACTAGAAGGGGTCTACCTCCCCCACCAGAGGAGTTTGAGACGTCTCTCTCCACTGGAGGGTCTCCACCTCCCCCACCAGAGGAGTTTGGGAAGTCTCTCTCCACTGGAGGGGCTCCACCTCCCCCACCAGAGGAGTTTGGGACGTCTCTCTCCACTGGAGGGGCTCCATCTTCCCCACCAGAGGAGTCTGACCCGTCTCTCTCCACTGGAGGGGGTCCACCTCCCCCACCAGAGGAGTTTGGGACGTCTCTCTCCACTGGAGGGGCTCCATCTCCCCCACCAGAGGAGTTTGGGACGTCTCTCTCCACTGGAGGGGTCCACCTCCCCCACCAGAGGAGTTTGGGACGTCTCTCTCCACTGGAGGAGGTCTACCTCCCCCCACCATAGGAGTGGGGGTGGGCTCTTCTTGGCCTTGCTCTGCATGCACGGTGTGCCCGCCTCCTGGCAGCGGGGTTAAGGCTTCGGCTCTGTCCCCGGCGCCGGGTTCCAGCTCGGCTCTGGTTAAGGCGACACGCGTCGCCTGACTGCCGAGCTCTTCTGTGCCATGCAGGAAAACTTTTCCTTGCACTTACACTTTTTTAACCTTTTGGGAATATTTAATCCGATTTCTCATTCACTTAGCGAGTATGTGAGGGAATGCAAGAAAAGAGCTGGCGGGGAGAGAAAGAAGAATAAAGGAGACAAAGGTCGTGTAATTCGCACACATCCAATGTTCTAATGGTCAAATGTTTCTCAAGTTTTCTTTGCTATTTTGAATTTTCTTCACTGTTACGGGTGAGTGTGGTCACTTGACCCTCCACAGCAGGGCATGACCAACTGAACTCCCAAATAGAAAAACTGAGGCACAATTGACAACTGCTGCTATAAACCAAGAACACACACACACACACACACACACACACACACACACACACATACATGGTAGGGATAGACTGGGAATAGCAATCTTAATGAGTTTTCTTTTCTTTTTTATTCATCTATTTATTCATTCGCTAGCAATATTATAATTCATTTTCCCCTTTGGCTAGTTTTCCTACTGCAGGGGAAAAATAGACGCCTTTCACCTCCTGGAACTGTTTTAGCGTGGCTGCAGGTACTTTAAGGGACACATCTGACATAACGCGGCGTGGGGGTTGGATCAGCCAGGAGATATTCTGAAACACTTTATTTTTTCCAAATCTCCACTACTTTCCAAAGGCTTTAGTTGAAGTGAAACGATTTTTGATGGTGTTTTTACTGTTCTTATGACAGATTAAAATAATTTCAGCGCTGTTAACAGGAGAAACACTCATCGTAACTTGACTAATCATCTTTGTGGTCTTGGAGAATAGTTATGGTGAAATAGCAAAGAGTTTCTGAATATGGGCCTTTTGTGGTGAGCCGCGTGGTGACTGTGAGGGGATATGCTATTGACTCAGAGGTGCTTGGTGAGAGACAACAGATTGATACTCCCACTTATGCACCATTGAGAAAGCTATCATCTGGTATAAGAAGTGCATAAATAAATGAAAGGAAAGAAAAACTAGTGAACTATATTGAACACGTACAAAAGTGTTAGTCCTCAAAAAAAAAAAAAAAAAAAAAAAGCAGAAATAGAGTTTTACGTTTCCAACTCTCAAGACTTATATTAGAGATTCCACAAAATGACATAACCTCTGGCCGTGACGTCACTTTCCCAGCAATCTTCGATGTTTACTTATTTTAATCCTAAACAATCAATAAGACTCAAGTATAACAACGCTCCATTTCAATTCACTTCCACTGAGTTCCTCCAATCTGAAAAGCTGAATTACCAAAAGAATAACAATACAGGAACCATTTATCAGATTGAAAAGGAGCACAATAGCTTTACAGATGAGAATTTCGACATAGTGTAGGTTTTACTACACAAGAGAGAGAGAGAGAGAGAGAGAGAGAGAGAGAGAGGTGCAATATAATACTCGTCAACATCAACTGCTTTCAAAGACGTCAGCTTAAAAGAATAAAGAAGAAAAGAAGGAGGAGGAGGAAAAAAAGGAATAATGATAATAATAATAATGATAATAATAATAATAATAATAATAATAATAATAATAATAATAATAATAATAATAATAATAATAAATAATAATAATAATAATAATAATAATAATAATAATAATAATAATAATAATAATAATAATAATAATAATAATAATAATAATAATAATAATAATAATAATAATAATAATAATAATAATAATAATAATAATAATAATAATAACAATAATGATGATGAAGAAGAAGAATATGAAGATGCTGAATTTCGCATTAGTATACCTTTGTATAACTTTTCCCTGTAAAAGATGAGAAAAAACCAACATAACAACATAATGGACACTTTCAGACTCCTTAGTGGCAATCCCTCACGTGCTACAAATTATGCTTCATTACTCACTAAATTTTCTCGGCAGGACAAACTGGGGATGAAAAAAAAAGAAATAGTTGTATTCGAAACGTGTTGAAGTCTTGAGCGATTTACAAAAAGGGAAGGCGAGTGAGGATGCGCAAAGAAAGGGAAGGAAAGGGAAAGAAAGGGAAGGGAGGGGAAGGATATGGAGAAAGACAGGAAAAGAAATACTTAATTAAGGAGGAATTAGTAATTGTTAAGATAAGAGATGTTAGGGAGAGAAAGAGAGAGAAAACCGAAAAGAGAGATAGACAACGACGATATATATGAAATAAATGTTGACATAAAGACAAAAAATTATTGGAAGAAATAAAAAGAGAAAGACACGCACATATACTATCACAGAAAGAAAGAGAATCGTAGGTATGCCATGTAGTAAATAGACAGGAGGAAGGGTGTGTGTGTGTGTGTGTGTGTGTGTGTGTGTGTATTTACCTAGTTTCATTTACCTAGTTGTATTGTTCACGGTTCGAACGGGGCTCATAGTGTTCTGTCTCCATGTCTCTATTTATCCAATTTATTCTTAAAGTTATGCACATTATGTGCTGTAACAGCTTCATCACTCAATGCATTTCGCATTTCCACCGTTCTATGTGGAAAACTTTATTTGCCAATATCCTTCACACACTGCCTCATCCTAATCTTTACATGTCCTCTTGTCCTTCCGTCTTCTTCTGTAACCAGCACCAGGTCTTCCTTGTCTATCTTTTCAATGCCATTGACTATCTTGTACATTGTTAGTAGGTTTCCTCGTTCTCTTCTATCTTGCAAGGTTGGCAGTCCCACTTCCTTCAGCCTCTTCATATGTTAGGTCCTTTAGTTCCGGCACCAGCTTTGTAGCAATCTTCTGAATCCGTTCTCATCTTCTTATATTTTTCTTTAGGGCTAGGAGACCACACCACT
Organism: Portunus trituberculatus; assembly: GCF_017591435.1. Lineage (NCBI taxonomy): Eukaryota > Metazoa > Arthropoda > Malacostraca > Decapoda > Portunidae > Portunus > Portunus trituberculatus. The sequence goes on from NC_059296.1 coordinate 25,567,652, forward strand.
GCTGCATATTCCAGCTTTGGAAGCATCATGCTTGTGATATTTTTTCATCATATTTTTGTCCATGTATTGAAATGCCACTCTTCTATTAGGCAACATTTTATATGCTAATCCAAATATCTTATTTATGTGCCTTTCTGGGTTCAGATTTTCATGTATAATCACTCCCAGATCTTTTTCCTCTTTAGTCTTCATAATTTGTTCCTCTCCCATCAAATAGCTCAATACCGGTCTAACAAAGTCCCTCGCAGTCCTTCGATGTTCTCTAGTTTCCAAAGTAGCTCTCCATGATGGACTTCATCAAAAACCATTTTATGTCCAGATATGATGTGTCCACCCATATATACATCTCTGCTTTTCAGTCCTTCTATTACTCTTGAGTAGAAACCTAAGTTCGACACACATGACCGTCCTGTTCTGAACCCAAATTGTCTGTTCGATATAATTTGTTCTTCTTTCAGATGTTTAACCAATTTTTCTTTGATAACTATTTCACACAACGTCCCCATAACACTTGTAAGTGACACCGGTCTGCAATTTAATGGCTCAGTTGCCTTTCTTTCTTTAGATAACGGTATTACGTTGGGTTTCTTCCATTCTAGTGGAACTTCATTTAATGAACATGTCATCATTTCATTGAATGATGTGTGTGTGTGTGTGTGTGTGTGTGTGTGTGTGTGTGTGTGTGTGTGTGTGTGTGTGTGTGTGTGCGCGCAAATTAACCACCATTTCCTTACAACACACTGCTTCCTTCCTTTCCTTCCCCTTCTCCCTTTCTTTCCTTCTCTTCCCTCATCCTCTCCCACTCACTTCCTCCTCTGCTGTATACAAGTCCACTTTTTAGATAATCCCTAAGCCTCCTCATTTTATCGCTATTAATTAAGAGGAAGTAAAAATCCTCTCCAAACAGTTTTCTTTTTTCTTATCGTCTAATTTCCCAAGTTCCCGGCTTACTCTCTCGTCGATACACAAACTTTTTTTTCAGTGTGAACTAAAAACGTTCGACGACAAATTATTTTCGTGAGAAACAAAAGATTCCTACAAAATAGTGAGAGAGAGAGAGAGAGAGAGAGAGAGAGAGAGAGAGAGAGAGAGAGAGTATCAGATCTTACATAGGAAAGTTTGTTCTTGGTTTTACTTATCTTTAAAGAGATTCACCGTTCTAATAGACTGAACCTATTTTAATCTCTCTCTCTCTCTCTCTCTCTCTCTCTCTCTCTCTCTCTCTCTCTCTCTCTCTGCATTCATTAACCCCTTCCCGGAGAAAGATCAATATACAGACGTTTTGAAATGGGACTTTTTGTCTGATCTATATAGAGTCTTGCGGCGTAAGTTGAATATCTTACGTTTTTTCTCCGCATGCGATGTTTTTTTTTTTTTTTTTTGTGTTTTGTTTTAAATAATTTGAAATAAATTTCCCTTTTCAGGTGTTATATATATGATACCAAATTATGAAAAACAGTAGTGTTTACAAGAAGCTTTGTAAACACTACTTTTTTTTTTTCATTGTGGTGTTCATATTATGTCATGTGTTTACATTGTGTTTTCATTGTGTATTTGTTTTGAAACAGACAAATATTGAATGACAAGAATATGGTTTTCTTATTATTTAATTGCCATTTTATGTACAAACTTATGGTCTCTAACGCAAAATCTTACACCAAGACACCACAGTAACTTGACAGGTATGAGATGACTATTAAGAAAACTGAAACTCCCATAAATTTTAAAGCCATGCTGCATCTCTAGAGCATAAAAATCATTACAGTAGACTATGCGTGCGATATAAAAAATAGCAATACAAAAATATTTATGTGCTAAAAAGTGACAACAACGTAAAACTCTCTCTCTCTCTCTCTCTCTCTCTCTCTCTCTCTCTCTCTCTCTCTCTCTCTCTCTCTTTCATGTCCTAACTTGGCTGCGGCTGCCCTTCCCTCCCGCCCTCCCGCGGGCAGCCACCTGACCTGGCCCTCCGTGATACATACCCTGTCCCCTCACGAGGCAGCTTTCCCTCCCCCTCACGGCTACCTTCCCGGACTAAAGCAAACCAGTGAATCCAATGCGAGTGATTGCCTGTTGTTCCAGGGCGAAAGTGACATTGATCAGCTGTGTGTGGTGCTGCAGGTCCTGGGCACGCCCTCCGAGGCCTCCTGGCCCGGCCTGGCACAGCTGCCTGACTACAGAAAGATTACTTTCCCGGAGTGCCAGCCCATCCCCCTCAGCCAGGTGCTGCCCGAGGCCTCGCAGGATGCCCTCGATCTAGTTAAGAAGTTCCTTATCTACTGCCCCGAGAAAAGGCTTCCAGCCGTCCAGGTAGGCTGTTATTGTTGATAGATTTATTAATGACGTAGTCCTCCTCCCCTATACACATAAAATCTCTCTCTCTCTCTCTCTCTCTCTCTCTCTCTCTCTCTCTCTCTCTCTCTCTCTCTCTCTCTCTCTCTCTCTCTCTCTCTCTCTCTCTCTCTCTCTCTCATATTAGTAATATGCAGCGCTGTGAATTACACTTTCAATTTCTGTAAAAAGTGTTCTGATTACGACTCATGTCAAGTTCACAATATTACTAAAACAATTCAATAAAGTCAGTGTGTAGAATATAGACATTAATTACTACGTATATTCACATTCAAGACACTGTCAACCATATAGATTGTTGGGTCCTTAGAGTTGCTGCTCTATGAAATCCCTTGGCCTCCCTAATAAGCCCATGATGCCTTCCCCTGACAGGCTCTTCAGCATCCCTACTTCTTCACCCCGCCTGCCCCCTGCCCGCGGTCCCAGATGCCCCTCCCACCAGTGGAGAAGCAGCCTCCACCCGCCACTCAGGAATACAACACAGCCTTCCCCCTCAGCGACCTCGCCCACGCCCTGCACGCTCACCTCGATCCCGTCACGTGAGCGCCGGGGGAAAACAATAAACTTGTCAAGATCTAATGAAGAATCTCTCTCTCGTCCTCCATGATTAAGGCAGAAAAACATCTATAAATAAAGGTGGAAATCAAATGAATAGATATACAGTATTGTATGAATAGATAGAATAAATAAATAAATGAATAGATAATACAACAAAAACAACAAAAACAAAAACAACAACAACAACAACAACAACTACTACTACTACTACTACTACTACTACTACTACTACTACTACTACTACTACTACTACTACTACTACTACTACTACTACTACTACTACTACTACTACTACTACTACTACTACTACTACTACTACTACTACTACTACTACTACTGCTGCTGCTGATGATGATGATGATTATGATAATGATGATGATAATGATGATGATGATACTAGTAATGCTGCTAATGCTAATGATGATGACAACAGTATCAGCAACGAAACAGCAGCAACAACAACAACAACGATATTGGTAATAGTAAAGATGATGATGATAATAGTAATAATAATAATAAAGATAATAATAATAGTAATAATAATAATAATAATAATAATAATAATAATAATAATAATAATAATAATAATGATAATAGTAATAATAATAACAACATAATATCAATGATAATAACATTTTATTTATATATAAGTACAGAAACAGTGCCTGGCTTCTGAAGTGTGGTATATCACTATTGCAGTTCATATATGTTTATTTATTCATTTATTCATATTTTCTTATCTTCCTAAGTAATTTACCTAAGGAAGGTTTTAACTGCATCATCAGCACAGCAAAAAGTCAATACAGCACTCAGGCAGTGAAGTCACATATCCAAGGTCAAGTCCCGCTGAGAGGTGGCCATCGTCACTCACCATCTAGTGGACTGACGTCAGCCAGCAGATGCTGAACATCAAGACTGTCAGTTACATTAATCAAAATAAAAATGTGAACAGCTGTGAATTATTAAGATATGTTTTTGCAAGACCCTCTAGCGACCCTCAAAAATACCCTCGCCATGCACCCTAATTTGGGTAGCGACCCTGGGGTTGGCAACCACTGCTTTAAACACTGATTGTGATTTCTTGGTGTCTCTTATGGGTACACTCTTTACAATACATAAGCCAACAAAGTCACTATCCAAATGAATAACAGCATCATAGGTAAAGATACATTCCAAGTAACTGAGTAACATTAAAGAAAGAGAAGAAATTTAGCGAGGCAAGACCAGCAGTGACGAGAGCCAAGCAGTGCAGCAGTTTAGTGTGGCAGCAGCAGTGTCCCTGAGGCTCAGCTCGTCAGTCTCTGGAGAAGTGCACACATTGGAGACATCAGTGTCCTGGAAGTCTTCCTCTGACCAAAGCAGCAAGCAGAAAAATTTTCATGAGTGCGGGAGAAATACACAGGCACTGACACTTGGGCAGACAGTTTCCCTGCTGGCCCGTCCACGCCATCCTTGAGGCTTGCTGCCTGTTGTTTCATCTAGGAAGACATTTCTCAACGGCATCCACCGCCTCTTTTTTAGCAGTGTGAAGTGCCACCTTCTCAACTAACGGCCCCCCACACAATATCAGTGGGCTTTTCTATCTCTGCTCGTGTTGAGCAACACACTAGTGAGATCCAATAATCCCATTAATGGCCGTGACAGTCCCTCACCATTCAGTGGGTCACCCGTCCAATCAGTGGTGGCTGGTTTGTTCACAGTCACTGGAGACCACAGCCACCTGTGGTTCACTAGTACAGCTTTCCTCACTCAATGGTTCTGCCAACCCATCACAGGGCTTAGCATGTACGAATTCCACGAACCTATCAGAGTGGTTCAATGAACCTTCCCTTACTGAAGAGGTTATGCCAGCACATTCCATAGGGTTCAGTGTAAGTGTCTCTCACATCTCCATCAGAGAGATTCATTGCAGTTCTCTCCCCTGACACGGCTCTGCCAAGCCCCATCAATGTGGTTCATGGTTGTTCCTACTGAAGGGGTTTTTCCTATAGTATCATTACTGGAAAGGTTCAATATAGCTGCCACTGAAGGGGCTCTGCAGTCCATCAGAAAGATGGAATATATCTCTCCTTTCAGGAGATGCACCGATTCCATCAAAGAAGTTCAAATATATCTTACCTCATTGAAGGGGTTCTGCCAACCCTCCAGAGGATCTAATACATCCGTTCCCAAAGAATGGGATGAGTCACCCCGTCGAAGGGGTTTGATACAACTCTTTCTTCCTACACTGAGGAGTCTGACGTGCCTCTCCAATGGAGAGGGCTCCATCTCCCCCACCTGAGGAGTCTGACCCGTCTCTCTCCACTGGAGGGGCTCCACCTTCTCCCATCAGAGGAGTTTGGGACGTCTCTCTCCACTGGAGGGGGTCCACCTCCCTCACCAGAAAATTTAGGACGTCTCTCTCCACTGCAGGGGGTCCACCTCCCCCACCAGAGGAGTTTGGAACGTCTCTCTTCACTGGAGGGGGTCCACCTTCCCCACCAGAAGAGTCTGACCCGTCTCTCTCCACTGGAGGGGGTCCACATCCCCCCACTAGAGGAGTTTGGGACGTCTCTCTCCACTGGAGGGGCTCCATCTCCCCCACCAGAGGAGTTTGGGACGTCTCTCTCCACTGAAGGGGGTCCACCTCCCCCATCAGAGGAGTTTCGGACGTCTCTCTCCACTGGAGGGGATCCACCTCCCCCACCAGAAGAGTTTGGGACGTCTCTCTCCAATGGAGGGGCTTCACCTCCCCCACCAGAGGAGTTTGGGACGTCTCTCTCCACTGGAGGAGGTCCACCTCCCCCACCAGAGGAGTTTGGGACGTCTCTCTACACTGGAGGGGGTCCATCTCCCCCACCAGAAGAGTTTGGGACGTCTCTCTCCACTGGAGGGGGTCCGTCTCCCCCACCAGAGGAGTTTGTGTCGTCTCTCTCCACTGGAGGGGGTCCACCTCCCCCACCAGAGGAGTTTAAGACATTTCTCTCCACTGGAAAGGATCCATCTCCCCTACCAGAGGAGTTTGGGACGTCTCTCTCCACTGGAGGGGGTCCACCTCCCCCACCAGAGGAGTTTGGGACGTCTCTCTCCACTGGAGGGGCTCCGCCTGCCCCACCAGAGGAGTTTAGGACGTCTCTCTCCACTGGAGGGGGTCCACCTCCCCCACCAGAGAAGTTTGGGACGTCTCTCTCCACTGGAGGGGCTCCGTCTGCCCCACCAGAGGAGTTTGGGACGTCTCTCTCCACTGGAGGGGGTCCACCTCCCCCACCAGAGGAGTTTGGGACGTTTCTCTCCACTGGAGGGGCTCCGTCTGCCCCACCAGAGGAGTTTGGGACGTCTCTCTCCATTGGAAGGGGTCCACCTCCCCCACCAGAGGAGTTTGGGACGTCTCTCTCCACTGGAGGGGCTCCGTCTGCCCCACCAGAGGAGTTTGGGACGTCTCTCTCCACTGGAGGGGCTCCACGTCTCCCCACCAGAGGAGTCTGACGTGTCTCTCTCTAATGGAGGGGCTCCATATCCCCCACCAGTGGTGTCTGACCCGTCTCTCTCCACTGGAGGGGCTCCACCTCCCCCACCAGAGGAGTTTGGGACGTGTCTCTCCACTTGAAGGGGTCTACCTCCCCCACCAGAGGAGTTTGAGACGTCTCTCTCCACTGGAGGGTCTCCACCTACCCCACCAGAGGAGTTTGGGAAGTCTCTCTCCACTGGAGGGGCTCCACCTCCCCCACCAGAGGAGTTTGAATCGTCTCTCTCCACTGGAGGGGCTCCATCTCCCCCACCAGAGGAGTCTGACCCGTCTCTCTCCACTGGAGGGGGTCCACCTCCCCCACCAGATGAGTTTGGGACGTCTCTCTCCACTGGAGGGGCTCCATTTCCCCCACCAGAGGAGTTTGGGACGTCTTTCTCCACTGGAGGGGGTCCACCTCCCCCACCACAGGAGTTTAGGACGTCTCTCTCCACTGGAGGAGGTCTACATCCCCCCACCAGAGGAGTGGGGGTGGGCTCTTCTTGGCCTTGCTCTGCATGCACGGTGTGCCCGCCTCCTGGCAGCGGGGTTAAGGCTTCGGCTCTGTCCCCGGCGCCGGGTTCCATCTCGGCTCTGGTTAAGGCGACACGCGTCGCCTGACTGCCGAGCTCTTCTGTGCCATGCAGGAAAACTTTTCCTTGCACTTACACTTTTTTAACCTTTTGGGAATATTTAATCCGATTTCTCATTCACTTAGCGAGTATGTGAGGGAATGCAAGAAAAGAGCTGGCGGGGAGAGAAAGAAGAATAAAGGAGACAAAGGTCGTGTAATTCGCACACATCCAATGTTCTAATGGTCAAATGTTTCTCAAGTTTTCTTTGCTATTTTGAATTTTCTTCACTGTTACGGGTGAGTGTGGTCACTTGACCCTCCACAGCAGGGCATGACCAACTGAACTCCCAAATAGAAAAACTGAGGCACAATTGACAACTGCTGCTATAAACCAAGAACACACACACACACACACACACACACACACACACACACACACACACACACACACACACACACACACACACATACATGGTAGGGATAGACTGGGAATAGCAATCTTAATGAGTTTTCTTTTCTTTTTTATTCATCTATTTATTCATTCGCTAGCAATATTATAATTCATTTTCCCCTTTGGCTAGTTTTCCTACTGCAGGGGAAAAATAGACGCCTTTCACCTCCTGGAACTGTTTTAGCGTGGCTGCAGGTACTTTAAGGGACACATCTGACATAACGCGGCGTGGGGGTTGGATCAGCCAGGAGATATTCTGAAACACTTTATTTTTTTCCAAATCTCCACTACTTTCCAAAGGCTTTAGTTGAAGTGAAACGATTTTTGATGGTGTTTTTACTGTTCTTATGACAGATTAAAATAATTTCAGCGCTGTTAACAGGAGAAACACTCATCGTAACTTGACTAATCATCTTTGTGGTCTTGGAGAATAGTTATGGTGAAATAGCAAAGAGTTTCTGAATATGGGCCTTTTGTGGTGAGCCGCGTGGTGACTGTGAGGGGATATGCTATTGACTCAGAGGTGCTTGGTGAGAGACAACAGATTGATACTCCCACTTATGCACCATTGAGAAAGCTATCATCTGGTATAAGAAGTGCATAAATAAATGAAAGGAAAGAAAAACTAGTGAACTATATTGAACACGTACAAAAGTGTTAGTCCTCAAAAAAAAAAAAAAAAAAAAGCAGAAATAGAGTTTTACGTTTCCAACTCTCAAGACTTATATTAGAGATTCCACAAAATGACATAACCTCTGGCCGTGACGTCACTTTCCCAGCAATCTTCGATGTTTACTTATTTTAATCCTAAACAATCAATAAGACTCAAGTATAACAACGCTCCATTTCAATTCACTTCCTCTGAGTTCCTCCAATCTGAAAAGCTGAATTACCAAAAGAATAACAATACAGGAACCATTTATCAGATTGAAAAGGAGCACAATAGCTTTACAGATGAGAATTTCGACATAGTGTAGGTTTTACTACACAAGAGAGAGAGAGAGAGAGAGAGAGAGAGAGAGAGAGGTGCAATATAATACTCGTCAACATCAACTGCTTTCAAAGACGTCAGCTTAAAAGAATAAAGAAGAAAAAGAAGGAGGAGGAGGAAAACAAGGAATAATGATAATAATAATAATGATAATAATAATAATAATAATAATAATAATAATAATAATAATAATAATAATAATAATAATAATAATAATAATAATAATAATAATAATAATAATAATAATAATAATAATAATAATAATAATAATAATAATAATAATAATAATAATAATAATAATAATAATAATAATAATAATAATAATAATAATAATAATAATAATAATAATTAATAATAATAATAACAATAATGATGATGAAGAAGAAGAATATGAAGATAATAATAATAATAATAATGATAATAATAATAATAATAACAACATAATATCAATGATAATAACATTTTATTTATATATAAGTACAGAAACAGTGCCTGGCTTCTGAATTGTGGTATATCACTATTGCAGTTCATATATGTTTATTTATTCATTTATTCATATTTTCTTATCTTCCTAAGTAATTTACCTAAGTAAGGTTTTAACTGGATCATCAGCACAGCAAAAAGTCAATACAGCACTCAGGCAGTGAAGTCACATATCCAAGGTCAAGTCCCGCTGAGAGGTGGCCATCGTCACTCACCATCTAGTGGACTGACGTCAGCCAGCAGATGCTGAACATCAAGACTGTCTTCGGATGCAAGTGACACAAGACCTCTGGCGGCCAACTTGAGTCTTTTCAAGTCCCCCTTTACAATATACTTCTTTAACCACTGCAGATAGAAACATGGCTCCAGGAAAGCCTAGACAAGTGCTGTAAGCTACTGACAATACAGAAAAGTCTTAGGCAATCAGATATAGCAGTTCAATCTATGCTGTTACCTGAGTTAATTTTTATGACCCTTTTGTAACAGGAAAACTTAGTCGCAACTTTTCACGTTTTTATTTATTCCCTTTGTAGATAACCTGTTTACTTTACTTTCGCTTCTTAGTCATCGTTATTACGATGTTCTAATATTTTGAGCCCTAATGATGATATTAGTGGCTGGATACACCAGTTCCAGCTTTCCAGCTCAATGATACATTTGTGTTTAGTAAACACATGCAAGAGAGCGCACAACTTTGAAGCACAACAGTTAGTGCAGCTATTGAGTTGAATACTGTTGCCACTGAGCTGAGTGGGATCTGGACTAGTGGCTGCAAGAGAAGAGTTTCTTCTTGGTACATTTATCTTATCGTATATAGTACTGTACTAGTGTGACATGCCGGTCAGCAGTTATGAACATGACAAGGGCTGTCACAGGAGAGGAAGTCTTTACCGCATTACGTATCAATTATACTCACTATGAATTTCTTGAAAGTAGCTGAAGAATCACCAGGTCTCTTAATACTTGGCAGTAAATCCTCTTCGGGGATTTATGGATTCACCACAGCAGCAAAATGAATGGTTTAAGTGGTGTACAGATCAGCATTGTGTTGTACTGGATCTAAATGAATAAAGTTCCATTTTAATATAGGGAAGATGAAGGGAAACCAATATTAAAATGAAACTTGTAAGCATTTTATAAATTAAGGTTGTCAATTTCCTAGGGAAGGTGATGCATTAAAAGCAAAATAACGTCTATGATAAAACCATCCTAAATTACACATAATTCTCCACAATACTCAGTTCTACACTGACAACTTTCAAGTTACAGTCTTAAGTTACACAAATATAGTGGTAAAATAATGATGATGATAGTAATGATAAAGATAATAATAATAACAATGGCAATGATAATAATAATAATAATGATAATGATAATAATAATAATAATAATAATAATAATAATAATAATAATAATAATAATAATAATAATAATAATAATAATAATAACCATGCAAAAAATAATAATATTAATAATGGCAATAATAATAATGAAGACGACAGTTCTCTTATGAAACAAATACCACGCCTACATCTTTATTGTGGGTGAAAGTATTAATGTCGGACTTTAAAGAACAATTTTCTCAATATGGGATTGATTGGCTGTATATGACATTTTCTGAATAGGCGCCTACATTCTTCAAGTCACAGTCAAAGCCTTCATACTCTTCACGCAACTAATTAACTAATGCTATGAATTGTGTGGTGGCTTACCCTGTCACTCCTCTGCTTCAGGGGAACAAAACGCTGCACCTTATTGGTTGTTATTCAAAGCTGAGTTAATTGCTGGAGAAATTACAGGAGGAACATGATCACTGCTTTGCTAACTTTACTTGGCTTAAATGTAGGTTTTACGGGTATTCTGGAAACAAGAACATAGCACTTCTTAGTTACAGTTGCGAGTTATAAGTCCAGATTATTTATGATAGCTGTTAACTTGTGTTGCCTTCATCTTTAAGCTTTTCCTACTTAACGTAAACAAAGAAGACCATGAACACAACTCTTTAAAAATGTGAGTTTACCGTTATATCAAAAAGTAAAGCTCCATCTCGCTAAAATCTGTCGGTGAATGATACGGAGAGGAGAGTGATTAACAGAACAAATATGGTACAGTAGCACTTAAAATACTCACATTGTTCAGCAAATGTCGCTGTCGAGCACACTTCCAAGATTCTCTACGGTTTATCTTGTTTATTCGTCTGAAAGCCTCTTCATCAAGACACCCATATTGAGCTGTGTCTTGCATGGAGTCCCTCTGGGACAAGACGTTGGCATCAAGACCAAAACCTGACAACCTCACTCTGTTTCGTCTCTTTCTTCGGTAATCCTTGTTATCATCACTTGAATTAGCTGTATCTGGGCCAGTTTCTGGAAAACTATTCCCAGCATGTGTTGAAGAGGTAATTCTTTCATGTGACACCCAAGGCAAAGCTTCAGCATCTTGTGAAGCAGCAGGCACGTTCTCATCATGCAGGAGCAGTTCTCGTAAAAGACCAGACACATCAGAAGGTTCTTTCTTCTTTACATTTTCATGTTGCACCTGTTCTTCCAAGCCTGGCAAAACTGGAACTTCCATTTCAAGCCTTGCCTGGGCTGCTGGTGGTGAAGGAGAGTACTCTTGGGTGCGTCTCACCGCTGCTGCAGCATCTGGTGGGGCAGGATCAGAACTAAGGCACACCCTGTTTGATGTAGAGGGACACCAGCTGCCCCTGATACTTAACTTATTTCTCTGAAAATTAGATGCATATAAATTATGCTTAATTCATAGACTTGTATCTTTTTTTTTTACTGTCATGAATGTCAGCCATCAGCTTTGAAAACATAATCATTACAAAACCAAAGAGATTTTTATCTTTTTTTTATTTTGATAAAATGTGTGATTTAAGAGAAATAATAATAGTTACAAAATCTGAATAGATAAGGGTTACGCATATATAAAGAGTACATCTGATTCACTGGCATATACACTTATTTACAAAATGTAAAAAGAAGAATCTTTCTAGGAAAAGCAATTTATGTGATATGGGAAAATTAGTTTAGGGAACATTCATTGTATTTTCTTTTCAGTCATTAGCAAAAAAAGTGAGCCGATCTTCACCGCGTTCATTTCTTAAATAGTGTTCTGCAAGTGAAGAGAGAAATCTGAAGCTTCTAATGAAGGCTCCATTCGGATCATGCACTTACGTAATTGTCAGACTACTAAATGGTTACAACAAAGTAGGTATGCAATGCATATATCACTGACAAATCATTACAGAGGCACGTTTTACAGAAAAATACATCACGTATTGGATTCCTATGAATTAAACTGCTTTTCTATATTACATAGCTATGTATTAGGATAAGTAAATAAGAATATATATATATATATATATATATATATATATATATATATATATATATATATATATATATATATATATATATATATATATATATATATATATATATATATATATATATATATATATATATATATATATATATATATATATATATATATATATATATATATATATATATATATATATATATATATATATATATATATATATATATATATATATATATATATATATATATATATATATATATATATATATATATATATATATATATATATATATATATATATATATATATATATATATATATATATATATATATATATATATATATATATATATATATATATATATATATATATATATATATATATATATATATATATATATATATATATATATATATATATATATATATATATATATATATATATATATATATATATATATATATATATATATATATATATATATATATATATATATATATATATATATATATATATATATATATATATATATATATATATATATATATATATATATATATATATATATATATATATATATATATATATATATATGTGTGTGTGTGTGTGTGTGTGTGTGTGTGTGTGTGTGTGTGTGTGTGTGTGTGTGTGTGTGAATTAATAGATGAATAATGTTTTGTTTTCCCTCTGATAATTTTACCCTAAGAGCTTTGCTTAGCAGGTTAAACAAATACAGAACACAATTTGCTTTATTTCTGGCTTCTCTGCAGTGTTTTCTCTGATGATGATTAAAGCTAATTATAACTTGAATATTTCTCGTGTTCTAATCATACCAGCACCTTGTTCTTTATGGCGTAGCTAATACGTATAATTTTGCTATATATGCTAAGTCATCTATATTTGACAGCATTTACAATAATCAACAATATATCTGCCCATTCATCTCTCTTACTAAAGTCAGTCTACTTGCTCCAAGGTTGTGCGACGAACAGACAGTAGCTATAACCTTCAAAATATTTTGAAGACTGAGACATGCAATACACAGGCAAGATATAAAACATTAAAGACGGTTAAAGGAAGGAAGCTGATATGGGAGCATATGAGTTTATGTAAAGCAGAGACTTTTGCGTTATTCATGACAGCATCGTGCTCTCTCACCTGATCACATTTTTACCGCGTCTCACGGTTTCTAGACATCCAATACAGACCACACCTGCCACAAACAAACTCACATGACATGAGACAGACACTGAGCTCAAACAAAGAACGCGAGATCCAAACCACGTGCTGTCATGAGTAGCACAAACATCCCTGTTGAACAGAGTCGTATGTTCCAATATTGCCTTCCAGCCAAGACAAATTTGATGCAAGGTGAGATTTTGCGACTTTTCATCTTGAATGATCTTTCCGACCGACTTGAGAGTCATAAGAAAACAAAAGAGGCAAGCTAAGTATGAAGGCATGCGATTTATCGAAGATGAGACGGGGTAACGGGTACCCGTGTCCAACACCCCTTCAAACTGCTGGGAGGGCGACTGACCTCAAAATTAGTGACATGCTATAATATACTACGTTGTCTAAGAGACTTGCCAGCTGTATAACAATCACCCGCTAGTTATGACAGTGTGACAGATGTGTATTCATCACGGCTCATTATCAAAGGGACCAAATGGCGTCTGGTATTGCATTTTCCATTCTATATTCTTTGTCACAGAAAAAAAAAAAGCTACATAGGAAGAAAAACAATGTTTTGGAGATGGAAAGAATTAATTAGATTTACATTAATTTCAATGGGAAAATTGTTTCGGTCTATAAACATTTCGTTTCGCGGAATGAATCATGGAACAAATAAAGTTCGTAAATTGAGGTTACACTCTATATGCAATTCTTATTTCGTCACAGACCTTAAGAAGAATTTACAGTTTACCTACCATTCAACAATGAATCACAGGAAAATAAATGTAAGCACTATAATAGTTGACGTATTTTAATGACACTGGCAAGCCTTTAGTTGATATCTCAAGGGTAAAAATTCCCTTTATCACGCTAATTACTTTATTACACGTTTGCCTGCACACAGTGTCCACGGACTTATACTTCCTGAGACACCAAAAACACCTTATTTAAGAACATAAGAAAATGAGGAAAGCTGCAAGAGGGCGCCAGGCCTTCACGTGGAAGTCCTTGTATGAATAAAGCTACCTAATTTCATCCATCATCCTCATACATAAATTTGTCTACTTCATCCTTGTCTCTTAAATCTCGTGGCCCCTTCATCCAGACTTATCGAGTTTCTTGGTATTTCTCACTTTCCCAGCATCAAACGTTTTGTCCTTGCTAGCCTTCCTATTTATACAGAATTATAAATCTTTACACGTACCAAAACTTCTGCAGTAATGCCGCCGTTGGCTCTGTGGCATGACTGCAGGTCATCCCTAGCTGGCTTGCTCCTTCAGATTCGCACAGGTCTCTCACTTACCTTTGGGGGCAGTAGCGGCGGTGGGGAAGGCGATGAGTGGTGTGATGGTGTACTGGTTTCCTCATGCCGGAATGGTGGTGTGGAGGGTTCCTCGTACAGGTGTGAGTACAGGTGTGGTGGTGTGCTGGGCTCCTCGTGCAGGTGTGGTGCATGGGAGGGTTCCTGGTGGTCCAGCAAGGCGCGGAGTGGCGGAGCTGAAGGTACTGGCGTGGGACCTGACAAGGACAGATGGTGGTTACTTGCTGTAGTTCTACATCTATCAAATCAAATGTGACTCCAACAATCAACAAATACTCGTAGATAATGTTGATGAAACAGGCTCGACTCAATCATATATTATTTACATAGGTAAAATTCCTTGTTAAAGAATCAATACTGTTTTCCTCATTGTTTACCAGTGATATAACTATTCCTGTATGATTGAATTTCTACCAAAACATATAACATAACAATATCTTTTAAGCTTCTTT